>NC_081411.1:614453883-615053883 GCF_030272615.1 Cryptomeria japonica | reverse complement strand
TAACTTCGGGATTCTCTCTAAAATCATCATATCCGACGGCCCTGAAAATTTGGTGAAAAGTTGTCGGGACCGTGGCACCCGGTGCACATGGTCCCGGACATTTTTCCCGAAATTTTGGGAGCACGATCCAATCATAAAATAAAGCTTAACCCCAAGAAATTGGAGGGATATTCAATCTCTAGGTCGGCCAAAATATGAATTTTCGATCTAGGGTTTCCTACATAAGAGCTCTCCTTCTTCATTTGAAGGGATCGGATTTTTGTTTCCAGGAACTTCATATGCAGCGAAAAAGCAGATCTTTGAGGACTTCAACAACATTCAACATCATTCTATCAAGCATCTATCAAATTCATTCATCCACTTAGGGCTTGGAAGACATTGAAGAACAATAGGAGATTACCGACTGAAGATTGGCTTGTACTCCTCCCTTGAGGGTTGGGTATGATTTCGTATTGTTTTCATGTCTTTGCATAAGCTTTGATACATCATTTATTCATGCTTTAGATCACATTGCATCTTGATTTAGAGCATTTACATTATCATTTGCAAGCAATTAGGGTTTACTTTCTAGGTTGCTCTAGTTTGCTTTCTTGCATTTTGGACCTTGCACACACACTAGGTCTGCACACACAATACATTTTACAAAACAACTTGGCTATTCGTGGAGGTGGAAATCACCGAAGCGGGGGTTTGACTAAGGCAAAACCCTATATAGCCGCCCCTCCCCCTTTTCAGATATTATTGCAGGTTTCGAGATTCGGACGACGCCGCGGGATACAGATCTGGAGAGAGAAGGTTGGAACAGCACTCTATGTGAAATTGCAGAGCAGGAGACTGGGACAGGGGCGCTGGGTGCCCTGGTCTTGCCAGGACTGGGGCGCTGGGTGCCCTGGTCCCTGGGACAGAGGTGCTAGGCGCCCTGGTCCTCCAGACAGACAGTTTGCAGACAGTGTTTCAGAGTGCAGAACAGTGGTTTCCGGTGCAGTTTTCAGGACAGTGGCGCCTGCGCCCCCATCCTGAACATTTTCAGTCTGATTTTGACTCCGGGTACATATCTGCATTCTTATTTTATCCTTACATTTACAGGTGTTCATTGTTTAATCTCAATTCTGCAATCTTGTTATTGGTTCATACTTGCATTTTGGGATTAGGGTTTGAACTTGCATTACTTAATCTTACAATTTCAACAAGGGAATAGAAATCCTAATAGATATCCCGTGGCTCTCTCTTTCACCAAAAGAAGTAGCCAATTGTGCGATATCTCTAGGCTCTTTCGTATTCTGTAATGTGTGTCAAAAGGTAGGATTAGGGCATGATTAACCTAGTCTCGCTTTTTCCCCCACACACACTCTTTACTTGATGGGGCCACATCATTTTGTCTAGCCTCAACCTCAACATGCTGAACACCCTCTAGATCCTCTGGAGTTGAAATGTGAAACGTTACATTAATCAATACACCAATTACAATTAAATTTGTTTAAAGGAATAACAGTGGTCCTCTTTACCTAATTGGGGAACCTCACATTCCTGATTTTGTCTACCCAGATCATGCTCCACTTGGTCACCACTGACTACATGCTCTAAAATATTAACAATAAAGGTTACTTTAATTACTAAACTAATTTTCAATTTAAGATGTTTAATTGTATTAATAATTACATAAAAAAATTTGAATAGCAAATGAATACCTCCACTACTAGGATGCACATCCGGACCTTCATGTATAGGTTATGTTCCATGATTATCATGCTGCATTCCAATGTCATGCGTAGTGTTATAACTGCTTGCTTATTTAAAAAAAATTTAGTCACTTTATGTTGAAACTTAACATCAAATAGATTATTGGTTAAGTATTCAATTTGAAATAATTTTCATTTAGCTTATTTACCATTGTGACAGATGCATCAGAATCTCATGTTTTCCCACTCAATTCTCATATTCATTCAGCCACGGCTATATAGCCTTGCTGGTAGCCAATTCTCTTGTCATCTTCTGTGGGTGCTCTATTGAATTCAGAGCCCTGCATTTTTGCTTAGTATTGTGAATTTTGCTTGTATTGTTTGATCAAAAAAAAATTGTTTACAATTTATAAATATTTTGATGTGATACTTAATTTACTGATTCTTACAATTCATGCGGCAAGTTTCATATAACCACCAGAGCCGAGTTTGTGTTGCCCATGCTTTTCTTGTCTTGCCTTGGTTGCCTTTGACGTGTTAATCAATCTATGAAAAGTTTGAAATATGTTAGATTATATAAATATAATGAATAATTAGTACATATTCACATTCTTAATAGTATCACATTCCTTCTTCTGGCGTCTGGTGGTGTATTTCCTTTTTTCCTTTCAATTCTCTCCTTTGCATCCAAAATCAGGTCCTTCCACTCCCTCTCTGGAATCATGGGGGGATGCTCATACTTTACATTCTTCTCTAAATGTGTCCTTTATTGGTCCCTCACATACTTTAGCTATGTGCCAACTTTTTCCAGGAGCTTAGTCTTGTCGAATGTGTCATTTCCAAGCAACCCTACCATACAGTTTGTGAGTTCATCTTTTAACTTTTTTTCTTGGTCATTCCACCGTTAAAGCAAAAACAAACCTGTTAGATTTAGAAAGAAACTGAAGCTACCTTTGATATAGTTCAAGAAATGGATAAAAGGAAAACTATTCTAGCAATGATATGAAATCAAAATAGTGGATAAGGGTTACTTCATGTATGATGTTCCACCTTTTACATATGGTGGGCCCAAATATCTGCAATGTAATGTCATTAATATTTTTATAAAAAATATCATTTCCTGCAAAAAAACATGGTATCATTAGTCCAAAATGAGTGATCAGTAAGTAAATTATAATTGGACTATATATAATAATAATTTTAAAGTACTTGGAACCTTCTGTATCTTCAAGGGAATCAATTCTTCATCGCTCACCACCAATGTGGCCTGCAACGTTCCTATACTAGCAATACGGGAAGATCCAGGAAATGATGGTATGTTATCACCAGTAGTCACCTCTGGCGCATCCTCATGTGCATCTCCTACCATAGTAAATGAATCCATTATGAAATGCCTCCAAGAAAGAACACTTCAAGGGTAATAAACACATAACAAAAGAGAGAGAAAAAGAGGGATCTACCACCAGTGGGCGGGTCAACACGAGCCGGTGCAATAGATGATGTCTGCATGCTATGTGTTGCCGACATTGCAGTTGGCAATACAGTTGGGGTCGACCTTGGACCCATGTCAGCACCTGAAGAGTAATACATTAAATATATAAAACATTAAAAAAGAAAGTTGACAAGTCCAAAGGAGTGGTTTTAATATATAGAACATAGTCATCACCTGAACTACCCGCAATACCCTGATCATCGCCACCAGGATGATGAGCCCTTATAAATTTCTGTAAAAACAACACATACATATTTTAGTTAATGACATAAAAGAGAAAAAAATATAAACCATTATTGAACTTTTGTTATGATTAAAGCTTTCATTACTGCTTACTTGCAAGTTTTCCATTGTTCGCAACAATAGTTGCACCCTCTCTGTTATCTCATCAGTTTGAGGGCTTATGGTTGCCAAATCAAAAATCTCCTGGCTAATTTTTCTAATATTCATTTGTACCAATTGTATAGGGTTTGTGCTAAGTGCGATGTCATTAGCGCATAACACTATCGAGCGCCCCACATCCCTATGGAGGTGCTGAGGTACTGCAGGTTCCTTTCCCTTATCCCGAACATTCGTCTGTGACAAGAATATAATTAACACTATCAAAATTACTTCAAAACACTCAAGAAAAGATCATAATGTAACAGTTTGCTTCTATCTAATTTGTACAATTACAATGAGATTTACTTGCTCCGTAGAAGTGTCAGGACCTACACCCCCTGTCTGTGCTATGTGGTGGATCCATGTGGCCCTGTGACAAAGAAAAAATATAAAAATGTTAGCGAAATGAAACCAATAGACTTAGCAAAAAAACTTAATAATACAATGGTTTATTGGATTCATTAATTGGAAGTTGGCTTAAATGGTATATATATATAGTACGTACCACCCCCATGATAGTAACTTTGTTTGTATCTATATGAATCAAATTGTAATCGATTAGCAGCTCTTCCCCTGCACTTATTGATTTTATCGCACATACAAACACACAATTTCCCTCACGTGCCTCAAATATGCTATTGGGTTGCTTATTAGTTGACCCAAGTCATGTATTATTTATAAAACCTACAATATTCCCTGTTGCTTTTGGCCTTCCATCAATGTATATAGCCACTCGTTTACTTTGATCATTATCTTTTTGTTGTATATAATTGGCTGACAGTGCATACCTACGCATACTTTTTTCATATTGAACAATCTGCATCCAATCATTATAATTGTAAGAAGGTCCAACAAACTCCATCAATTCAGCAACTTTGTTGTAACAAACCTTTATGTTGTCCATGGAAAATAGGCCCAAACCATGTAACAATGAAGGTGCTATGCGATATATCCTCTCATTAACACAAAAATTAGTGTTTATTGGAGGAAGTTCCTTGGGTACACATTGTTTCAGTAGATGTTTGTACCTCAAGGGCACCTCAATGTCACCTTTGGTCTCATCATCATAAGAACATGACCCCCCTTGAGCAAGAAAAAATTCCATGCGTTTATTGAATTTTCTTCTAATGTTTTGACCTCTAGTTGATCTCCCTATTTGAGATCTACTACATTTCTCACTTTCCTCTTCTATTCCTACATTTCCCTCACTCGAGGAAGACACATCTGACAAATACCTATTTGGTGATACCTGTGCACCATCAAATGAGAGAGTTAGTTGGTAATGAGAGAGATATTTTGCAAATGAGGGTCATATTGATGAAGAAGTCGGCCATAAAGTTGATGTTGAGATTAAAATTTGAGTAAGTCTAACTGGGGCCTCAAGTGTTGATAACTGTATTAGATTTGCTGCTAATGTTGAGGTTTGAAAAACTGAGGAAGTTTGTTTTTCTTGTAATTTTTAAAAAATATATTATTTCTATAAGGTGTATTGACTTATACCTGTCAATCCATGAGACTGTGTAGGATCCTCGTCAAAGGGGTTCAGGTTCCTGCACCAACAATTGAGCATCATAAGCATTACATTTGTAATTTGATAAACAATAAATACTGCAGTATCATAAGCATCATAAGCATCACATATGTATCATCATATATGTAATTGAACATCATAAGAATCACATATGTATCATCATAAACATGTAATCCATCACATAGCTAATAAGTAGTCCACATTCCATAAATAAACACAAAGTTCAAAAAATGTCACATGTATCATCATAAGCATGTACTCCATCACATATGTATTTTAAATCGCCATCTATCACATAGCTAGAGGTCCATCATGAATTAAGTAAGTAATTGCATTAGAATTAAAAACATGTGAATTATTTATGTAACCATATAAGTCAAATCAATTTCTATCAAGATATCAATATTAAATAGATAATATAATAATCACATCTCATACATTTCACTCATGTCATTGATCTTCTTCATCCAACTCATCATCACGACCATCATCATCATCATAATCATCATCATCATCATCATCATCATTGTCGTCATCATCATCATCATCGTCGTCATCATTGTGTTCATCATCATCATCGTCATCACCATCACCATCACCATCACCATCACCATCACCATCACCATCACCATCACCATCACCATCACCATCACCATCACCATCACCATCACCATCACCATCACCATCACCATCACCATCACCATCACCATCATCATCAGCAACAGCAGCATCATCATCATCAGCTTCTTCTTCATGTACATTTCTGTCAGGAACATCATCGACTAACTATCGATCATGATCATCATCTGTATCATCTTCTACTTCTTCGGTATCTTCTTCTTCCATCACATTATACATTATCGACCTTCCTCTTGGATCATGTCTAACAACAAATGACCAACCCAGTTTATGTGGAACCTCCGAGTAAAATACCTTCTCACATTGACTTGGAAGAACATAGGGCTCATCCCCAACTTGTTCAAACGACCTTGTATTAACCATTGCAAATCCATTATCATGTTCAATAACAGTTCTATCAGGATCATTTTTATTCAGTCGTAGCCTATACCATTTGACAACGAATAGAACTAATTTGAAGGAATTAAAGTCACACTCAAGTATATCATCCAAAATGCCATAGTATCGATTTTGAGACTCTTGAGGATGTATGTCATTTCTAGATGAAATATTGGTCACCTCAAAGACTGCAGTTATCCCAGAATCACAAGTTTTCTTCGTGTCATCCAACTGTTTGATGCAAAATTTATGACCATTGTAGCACATAGCCTTGTGGTGTTTGACCTGCAATATGTCTAACATATTAAAATTATTGCATCATGAGTTGATAAACATATAGGTGATTAATAAAATTATATGTACCTGTTGATCTCTTAAACCATATGCTGAATCAATTTCCCTTTGTGTAACATTGGAATCTCCATTACGATGAGCTTCTTTAACCAATGAAGCGACACCATCCCATGTTAATGTGCGACCAGAATGTTGACATCGTTCAATCCACACTGTCATCCAATCAAGATTGTTTGCAATATACAAATGTAGTGCATCCCACTCCCGACCAACTGTACAAATAATTAATAGACCACTTACAACTGATTTATTTAGAAGATGAAGAATTAATTTACTACAATAACATCTTATAATTACCTCTCACTTTCTTCAATCTACCTTTCCCCATCAAGTGCTCCCCTTCGAATTTATTAATGGGGTTGGGATCCCAAATGCGATCTATGTGGATTTTTGCTGCAAACTTAGGAAGATATTCAGTAATGTAGACCATAGTTTGGTATACCATATATCCCTCCACCGTAGAACCCTCAGGATGTGCTCTCTGTCGAACCAAAGCCTTCAAAAATTTCAAGTGCCTCTCAACCATCCACATTGACCTAGTGTGTATAGGTCCACACAATTCGATCTCCTCAACTTGGTGTATGAGGTAGTGTTCTTGTGCATTGAAAAAAGTTGAAGGTAGACACTTTTGCATTTCACACATTAGATGAGGTATTTTTCTCTTCCAATATTTTCTATCTTCCTTGTGGATTTCTTTAGATGACAACCACCTAAAAGAGATTGAAAACACAAAAATATATAAACGAGACTTTACAAAATAATATACAATATATTGCATAACAAGTAAAACAAATGGCAAATATAATATCTATACAACAAATTGAACAAACATCACTACTTACCTCATGTATTTTCCAAGATCATATATGACTTGCTTGATATTATTGTCGAAGTGGTCTGGGAGAGATAGAGGTAGAACGTACTGTAACAATTATAAAATGATCTTTTCATTGTTTTCTAACATAATACAATGAAAAGTACATACGAAGTATACAAATATATAGTAAATACACAAGAACGCGAATTACCTTAATGAAGGTATGCCAATCATGAGTTTTCATCCCTGGCCCAAATTCACTCTTCTTTGATATGAGATTGTTTATGTTCGCAGCAAATCCTGTGGGAAATTGAATTGTTCGTATGACTTCTTTTATAGAATTGCTTTGCTGCTCCGTTAATAACCAAGGAAGGGCACTTATATTAATCTGATCTCCATTTCTATTTGATTGAATGACATTTTTCATTGCATGATTGGATTCCACAATGTCATTACAAATTTTGACAATTTTTTCTTTGTCACGCCTTCCATCTAATATTTTCCATAATGTCTCTATTATATTCTTTACAATATGCATTGTATCCAACAAATGCACAATTTGTAGCTGCTCGTAGTAAGGCAACCTACTGAATTGTCTGGGATAACTTTTTAGTCCCTTTTGAAGGTGGCCATCCATGCCTTGACGACCTTCAGTATCATCAATTACATCATCAGTAAACAAAACACGATAGAAAAATTCAAATTCCAAACATAAACCATTAGATGGAATGACATTACCTTGACGATTAATTCTATTATATTCCAGCTTCCATAAGTGAGGAGTCATTCTTCGTGGCTTTGATGTAGTCTCTTCTTTCCCATTGAAAAGATGTTTTTCAGTATTCCTATACTTATGATTTTTATGAAGGAAGTGCCTATACTCATCAAACACCTGCTTTCCTAAACTTTTTGAATGAGGAGATTTCATCTTTGGACCACAAACTGGACATGCAAATTTTCCCTTTGTTTGAATACCTACAAGATAATGTATAATTCTATTAAATCTGTTAATTTTTATAATTATAATTATCGTGCGCAACTTGAACACTATAACGTACCACAAAAATGTGTTAGCCCTGGGGCATCATGTATTGTCCATACAAGCATTGCATGGAATTGAAATTGTCTTTGTCCTATTGGTCTAGAGATGTCATACATGGTCACACCATTCCATAACTCCAGCAACTCATCGATAAGAGGCTCAATATATACATTCATATCTTTAACTTGGTACTTGCCTAGTGGAATGAACAAAAACATTACATAATTATTATGACCATTTTACTGCAATATTTATAATTAAATGTAGATGACTATTAAATGATAAAATACCTGGAACAATCACTGCCAACATTATGTGCTCCCTCTTTATTGACATCCATGGAGGAATATTATTGTTGATAACAAAAATAGGCCACACCGAGTAAACAAATCACAACTCTCCAAATGGATTGACACCGTCTGCTGCCAATGAAAGCCTGAGATTACGAGGTTCTTCTTTAAAGTGTGGCCACTTTTCCTCTATGTCCATAAATGTTGAACCATCCGCAGGCATTCGAATAATGTCATCTCGACTTCTATTGCGTGCATGGTAATCCATAAATTGTGCCAAGCTAGTGCACTTGAATAATCGTTGCATACATGGAATAATGGGAATATAACAAAGAACCTTGCGAGGCACCTTTTTTGTTATTTGATCTGTTTGATATCTACTGATATGACATTCAGGGCATTCTATTCCAAATTCATGTTGTTTATGATATATAATATGATCATTGGGACAAGCATCTATTGTTTGATACTCCATTCCAATATCTTTCATAATGGCAGATAATTCTCAATATGAGTGAGGTAGAATATTTGATGGTGGTAAGAAAAACTCACCTATCAATCTACAGCAAAAAAAAAGAGTTTGAGGTGTTAATATAAAGAATATTAATGTTACATGATTCACCATTTATTAACTGTAATGACATGTATGACACATCTTAACATACGTGAGATTGTTATGTTGGATAAACCATTCACAACCTTCAAGTTCACCAACAACAATACAACAGAGAGAAGAGTTGTTTGGGAGCCTTTGTAAAGGGGCTCATATGCCTTCTCAAGAAGAGGTAAATCATGAACATCAAGGTCATCCTAATCATCATGATCAGCTGTGCCAGTACTAAATGTGTCATGGATCAATGTATTTGTACCATCATCTTCAATTGTGTTTTCTGGTGCATGATCGTCATCTTCCATGGGATCATTATCTTCAGCTTCGATATTCACACCTCCATGTTCCTCCACTTCGAAAACCATATTCTTCAGGTTGTGTTGGTCCATATCATGTGCCCTGGGGTGCTCAACCTATATAAAAATGATCAACATAAATAAACCATGATCATGATCTCATTATCAAGTGATTTCTTATGTATATAAATTGTTAAAATGATATAATGTACAACTTACCAGTGGGTGATAATCATGTCCCCCTTCAATGTGACCATGCTGCCTACAATGTTTCTTAGTTGTTTTGATTAGAAGTCTTCTAGTCTTTAAGCCCTTACAAATTTTGCAGGGACAATAACATTTCCCATCACCTTTTCTTTTCAAGTTAGACCATAATCTAGCAATTGTCTCCTTATTTTGTTCTTCGCTGATAATATCTGACATGGTCTTCCTTCATAGGCAAAAAAATCAGGCTATGGAAACTTTAGTGCAAAAGCTTCACAAAAATTGCAAATCAAACCAAAACCATTTAACTCTTCTTTTTCATCTTAAAACATTGAACTTAATAGAGAATGTATTTAATGTAGCTGATTGTGTGAAATTCTGAGCATTGTGTCTGCAAATTCTTACTAAAAGTTTGCCTGTTGCAGACTTTTTGAGAGACATTTTTGAGTATTCTAAGCCTTGGTTCTTGTATTTTCACTGGTGATAAGTTGGAAACTTTATGGCAGACTTGTAGCCAATCAATCTAATTTTGACAAGTTATACACCAAGCAAACAGGCATCTAGAACTAGCATTGTTTGCAGGTCACCCCTACCCTATGCTATGGGTATATGACTACCTAGAACTCCAGTTTAAGCATCAATCTTGGAAATGATCGGTATATGACTACCCAAAACTCCAGTTTAAGCATTAAGTTACATCATTATTGACCTTACTTTGGGATGCTATGTATGAGATTGGAACCTTTTGTAAGGTGTGATCAATGTGCTATCATAAATGCAAAGCCAAAACCATTTTGATGAGATCATGATCCCACTAATACTATTTTGCCTTATTAATTTTGCACCCACAAAAATGATAGAACCAGATATAATATGCCATCAATGCCCATATACTGACAATGCTCAAGATGAGCCACTTAGAGGTAGAGTTTAACCACTTTCCATATAGGTAGATTATCTCTAACCTCATTTTCCCTATAGGTAACTGATTAGGTTCATTTTAGAGTCTTATTTCCAAATATGTACCTCTATGTTAGCTTTTTGCTTTATTATTTGCCTTTTTATGCTTAATCTTGTCAATTTTGCATAATTTTACTTAGTTATTGCATCTTCAATGAAATTATATCTAATCATATCCAATCACATCAAAAGGGAACAATTAATCATATTGCTGGTCTCTCCTAGAGGAATTAAATTGAACCAAATTGACTATTCCCCAATAAAATGTTTTGAAATGGTGAATGTATAAGTTTGTAGTTTACTTTCCTAGACTAGGACCCCATTTCATCAACATTTCACTATGAAAGCATAAATATTTTTTCTTGAAGAGAACATCTTACAGATTATGCTTCAATGTATAACACATTTTCATAATCAATCATTCGAATTCACATGGATAAAAGAATTCACATATTCTAAATCATGATCTGATGATGTGAAAAACTCATATGCAACTATATGGCATGCAAAGCATTTATTTTAACATACACTTATTAATCCACATTACAGGGATAACAATACAAGGCTCACATATTGGTCTAAGATGATGACATGGTCTCACAAAGTAACCAAGAACCATATGAAATGATGGTCTTGAATCCACAAACAACTAGGGAGGATCCATACGATTATGTATGACTTCCCCCTTGTTTGTTTTATGAGATTATCCTCCAAGACATAGCCATCAATAATCACTAAGAATGTACAAGTGGATCGTAGCTACTCATACAACAAACACTTACCCCTATCCTCAAATTTTCCCAATGTTTGATTCCTTATATACACTCATCCAAGGTTATCTATGTCGATCTTGGTGAGGAATCACATCACAACAAAGAAGGCAACATTTAAAAATAGCAAGAGTTTCACTAAACTACCAAAGATCATAAATATTGAAAGAAATAAAAAATAGTACCAGTCAAATAAATTTGTTCAATTCCAATAGAAAATCAAACATAGCCACAATAACTACACAATAGAGAAAACTCACAATAGTGATTAAACTAATTCAAACAAGATAAAATAAAATTGTTGGCCCATGCAACAAAGATGAGAGATCATCAATAATTGAAGGAAACTTCACAATCCTTAAAAGTGCACATTACATAACTATACGACTAGAAATTGTGGCTAAATAGAGTGAAGATTCATCATGACTCCAATAATAGTCCCTCATGTGTGCATTTGTGGCATGAACACAAAAAATCCCACATGGCATGGCCATGTACCTAATGGAGAAGACATGCCTAGGCTACATGCCCAAAAAACATGACTATAATAATAGTCCCTCATGCATACATTTGTGGCCTGCACACTACAAATCCTAACATATCATGGCAATAAACCTCATAGAGAAGACACACCTAGGGCCACATTGCACATAGCAACGTGCCTCACAAAGAAGACATGCATAGGGCACATGCCACATAGCAATGTGTCTTATGGAAAAATGTGCATGCATGTCACACACCAAAGCTATATGTATACATCATGAGGCACATTCATATGTTATCAAACACAACCTATTGTATCTAACATGAGTTCCTCTCTACATGTGTGCAAATCTTCCAACACTAATTGCCACTAAGAAGGAATAATTTAAAATGCATCTTCAATTATTTGTGTGTGTGTGTGGAATTATGTCTTTGAACCCAAATCACTACCATCAACAACATGTAACCATCACCTACACTATATCAAAACATAAGTATGGTGTGACATCATATCTATTTGCATAATGTCAAAACACATGCAAACATGAAAATCATCATAGCATGACAAAAATTAATCTCCACATGTTGGAACAAAGATATAAATAAGATAATAGGGTAAGAGGAAACCCATACCAAGAACCACATACCAACTATTGACAATGCCATCAAGATAAATGCATCCAATGGTCCATTCTATGAGGAGAACTAGGGGATACTGTCTTTGAAAGGTGTGGTCAATAGAGATAATCCCTACTAATGCCACAATATGTCACCATAGCTTCTTGAGTTTTCCATTCTTCTACTTAACACCACATTTATTGAGTTCCTCAACAGCGAGGTTGGTTCTCAATAGGATGCACAAACATGTAAACACACAAGCATGGTTTCATCATACTTGTACAACAATACAAATTCATTTTTCTAGTTAATTACTTAGTGTAAAAATAACTCCATTACATAACATAGGGCAATAATCACCATAAGTTTTCAAATAAACTACCCAAACATCAATTGGGTTACCCTTTCTAAGGTACAAACATAATTTATTTATAACTTCAAAATTAAAATAATCACAATACATCCAAATAAGTTCAATAGTGCATGGAAATAGACAACATGATCCATAATTAAACCCATAAATTACCCTAATTGGATATGCTAATAAAATGGTGTCTCAAATAATAGAGATTTGGACTTTGTTTCATCATACACAAGCATGTTTCATGATCCATAGATAGGTACTCAGTACCACAATCTCATGGGTACCCTTTTAGTTGAATTTACCTTATATTTAGGTGAATCTACCCTTGTATCATTCCTTTATCTAGTATGTCATTCCACCAATCAATAATTTTTCCATATTCTTTGGGAGAATACACTATCCCTTAGGTGAATATGCCATATCCTTAAATGAATCCTCCTTGTCATCATCCTAAGTCCTCTTTTTGTTAAGTCTTATCCCTTCATCTTTAGGAAAATCCACCTATCCTTATGTGAATCTACTTTCTCTTAGGTGAATCTATTTCACATAAATCATTTATCTTATCCATCTTATTTACGCAAATGGTAAATTTTTCCTATCCTTAGATGACTACACTCCCATTTAGGTGAATCTATCTAGTTTTAGTCTCCTTCCATTATTTTGTCCAAATTTGTATCCTCTAGTTTACATGAATCTACTTGTTCTTAGGAAAATCAACCCTATCATTCTAAGGAAAATTCACCTTGTCATCATCCTTAATCATCTACCTTTCAAGTGTATAGTCCATCCATCCTTGGGAGAATCTAACATATTATTGGGAAAATCCACTCCCTCTTAGGTGAATCCACCTTTTCCACCTTCTCATTAATCCATTATTTGTTCAAAGAAGGACACAAAAGTGGATAGAAAACAATAGAGGAGATAGTACTCAAACAAGTACTAAGGAATTGCATTAGTGACATGTCACAAATGTGAGTTATACATGTTCCAAATTGATTGATTCTCATGAAGGAACTAAGTTATCTACAATAAATAGCCACCCAAGAAACCCATTTGCTTTAGGAAAACTATCTTCTTATTAGTAGAGTAATTCTTGAGACACTTGATTTAGATATGATCTTGTAAATGGTGTTAAAAAGAGTAATTAGTCACCAACCAACCACACTCTTCATTTGTATATTTAAGAATTAGTTTGGTCAAACCTTGACTGTAACAAGCATAACCAAATCCTCCATGATAAAGTTAATAACAAATATATTATTGCATAACCAAATCTTTGTGGTGGGTGTGTTCAAAAAATATATTATTGTGTGAATTGCTTTTGTCCAAAATGTAGGAACTTGATCTACATATCCATGAAGGCATGATTAGGTCTCTATACAACACTGTTTTGTTGATGCATATATGTAGTGGTTAGTTGTTTTCTTTTAGTTGTGGATAAACCATTTTGAGTGAATTTCTCATTTACTTGAGCATTTTGCATTTAGAGAACAACTGGATGACCATTCAACAAGGGGTTTAAACTCTTTGAACTTCACAAATGCTTGAGCTTTTCTTGTCAAGTAATGTACCCACATCTTAAAGACATCAGATTATGAAAGATGATAGTCCCAAATCTGCAAATGACTGTCACAACATAGTGAATAAGGGAAATCCATAGATACATTAATGAGTAGCCCTAGATCAATACAAAGAGAGCACATGCATGCTAAGGGAGCATTGAACAAGCCTTTTTTAGGATAATATAATGGTAGTAAAAGAAATCAATAAAGAGCATAAGTTCATCAAGAACAATTCTTAGTCACAAAGATCTAAGGGTGAACTCACAATAATGGTTCCCACTTTTTTGCCACTTTTGACACTGAGATGTACATTTTTAAAATAATCTTCAACTTCCGAGAACTATAACTTTTAAACTATTAAAAATTTGAAGATGATGTAAATTAGTGATTTCTAGCATTTTGTTTGTAGATTCTATATACATTTTTTTCAAATTTTTTTGAAGGATTTTTAAAAAAAATTTCCATCTCCCTCGAAAAGTAGTTTTTTACAACAAACTACATTTTTTAAGAGTGAAGTGCCTCCCGAAATGCATAACTTTTTTTCTATAAATGATAAAAACTCAATTCTTTTGAATTTTGGTTTGTAACATCAATATCCAGGGCTTGCATTTGGTTTTATAGTGATATGTTCAATATTTTTCATTTTATAAAGTTTTGAAGTCCGACTAGTCATAATTCAAACATAGGTTTACGTTTGAACATATAACTTGTTCTATATAAATCGAAATTGAATTTTTTTTTTGTTTGTTAGAAAGAAGACATCAATACCAGGGGCTTAGATATTTTTCAGAATTTTTTTGAATTAGTTTCTTATTTTTCCCAAGGCGTTGAACAGAGAAGTTCATATTCGATGAAAAACCAATTTTCCATAAAATTAAAAAAACAAGAACATAATAAATTCAAAATATAACAAAATTATACTCGTTATAAAGCTTGCTTCGAGTACTACTATCTAATATTTTTGGGTTATCAAGATTATTTCATTCGTGTATTGATCCAGAGCTCCGAAGTCATTAATTCTTCATAACTTTGAAATTTTTTGGGAGAAACCCCTAGTTTGCGGTTTCGAACGAACACAAGTTCGAGCGAATTGGGTTCACTCGAACCCAAAATGGTTCGAGCGAACCCCCATTCGCTCGAACCAATGAGCTCGATTTTGGCACGCACATTTTTGTAACTGCCATGTTCGAGCGAACCCAACAATTTTTAACTGTCGGCTTTCGTTCGAACTCTGGCCGACGCATTTTTCATTTTTTTTTTCATTTGTGGAATCGTATAAATATCCATAATTTTTTTTCATTTTTTATCACCCAAATGATTAAAATAATTCGCATTTTTGGATGAAAGAAGACATTTGAAAATTATTTTGAAGGCAATAATTTGAAGGTTTTTTGTAAAAGCATCGGAAACAAGAAGAGAAGGCAAAATAAGACTTCAAGGAATTATTCTCTCGAAACGGAAGAAAGATATCGAGAACAAAGAAGACAAAGATATCATGATGCAAGTATGTATTTTTAATTTAATATGTATTACGTATCAATTAATTAAAATTCAATATTTTTTATCTAATATTTTTAATAGGATTAAAAATAATTTTGTTTTAATTGGAAAGCATAATTAATTTGAGATAATACATGTGTATTTGCAAATTTCAAATTCCATCAACTTGCTTGTTGTGTAATTGTATTTTTCTCCTATTTAATTAAGTTCATTTATAATAGATAAGACCTATTAAGTCATAAAATTCATAAGACAGGTATTATGTCATAATTTCTAGGTTCTAAATTATATATATTGAATACTTAATCTACATGTACAAGTAATTTCATGTGATAGGTCCTTTAATATCACATAATATATATCTATCTTAAGGGTAGTTAAGTATATTAATTGTGAAATGTTTTTTCAAATGTGGTCCTATTGATTTTAATAATAAGGCCTATTAGGACTATTACATTGATTATAGGTCTTAAATGTGACATAACTTTATAACCTATTAAACATGTTGAATAATTTAGGTGAACTATTTATATTCAACTTCACGTACATGCAAAAACATTTCAGATTAGGAGGTCTATTATGCAATAATAGGTCTTAAATATAAACACATGTGACAAATTATAGTGCACTTACATTATGGTCCATAACAAATTAATATGAGGTCACCTAAGTTATCGTATGCATGCATCAAAATATTTGTACTTTTAATATATATGGAGACCTTTGAAGGAGAGGGGTCAGGCTCCTTACCTCCTACCACTGATATGGATGAGCATATTGTGGATCTAGCTAAACAGGTGAAGAGAAATATTTCTTATAAAAATTTAGATCATTTACTTGAAATGGATGTGGATGAGTTGAAACGTCTCAGTGAAGAACCTAGACATACTAAAAGGAGGTCAATGAATAAAAGTGGAAAAGAAATAATGTCGCATTTCAACAATCTTGATACTACACTAGAAAAAGCTCAATTGTTATCAATTGTACTTACTCATAAAGACTTAATAGATCCAATGAAATTGTTGGGTATAGATACAACAAGTCAAAAGAGGAAATCTTCTCAGCTACAAAAATCTATTGTTGATAATGTTAAGAAAGGTTTGGTGAACATTGGTAAAAAATCTCGAAAACTAGATAAGACCATTTCAAGAAGAGTGATGTTGACATCTTTAGTAAATGAAAGATTGCCTCAAAAAAGACAAATCTCTTCACTATCATCTGAGTTTGGTTTTAGTAGAAGGACAATATCTAAATATGTTAAAAGGAGAAAGATTTTGGATGATACTACCTCAGAAGGGAATTGGGCAATTATGTGTAGAGCTCCTCGTTCTGATAGAATTGAAGATGTTGTTAGGAACTTTGTGACAAGTTTTTGGAATGATAATACTCGCCCTTCATCAAATAGTAGAGATGTTATCAAGCAAAGGATTGGTCCTGATCGTTATGATCTCCATGTAAAACATTGGATAGACACAACAAAACATGAATTGTATGTATGGTTTACTAAAACAAACCCTCATATAAAGATTGGACAAACCATGTTTGAACGGTTAAGGCCATATTATGTGAAGTTAAACAAAGTTTTCGAAACTTGTTGTTGTCATTATCACATCGAATTTGACTTGTACTATCAGGTGTTTCGAAAGATTAGAGAAGATGATGATGGTTATGAAAATGCTCCTCCTAAACGAACAAGTCAATTCATAGCATCCATCTTATGTGATAAATCAGATGATAATGCAACCGGTCAAATAAATTGCATAAGAGGAATTTGTGGAACATGCGGGGACTTGGCTAAATTGCCTTTGAGAGATGAAGATACTGACATGAGGAAGATGGTAAATTGCAAGAGTTACAAGTACCAAAAATTTGAAACAAAATTTGGAAAGGAATCTACAAGACTAGATTATGTAGAAGAGGAAATACCTATTGGAACATTTATGGAAAATTTTCGTAAGTTGATAAAACCATACATATGCCATGGTTTTTTTGCCAAGTGGCAAGCAGAACAATTTAAAAGATTAAGAGACACTTTCCCACTTGGAACTATTCTATCTGTAGCTGACTTCGCAGAGAATTACTCTTTTGCACATCAAAAAGAGATTCAATCAGAGTATTACTTTTCAAAGCAAATCACTATTTTCGTGCATGTGTGTTATCTACATGCACAGATGAATTTGGATGGTGTTGATAGTACATTTGAAAATCGTGTCATTAAGAAAGAGTACCACTTCTATATCAGTGATGATAAGGAGCATGACACACTTTTTGTACAACATTGCTTTAAGAAGTTTTTTGAATATTTGAAAGATAGAGGCATAACAATAGTTAAACATTTTGTTTGGTCTGATGGATGTGCAGCACAATTTAAATCTTCGAGGCCATTTTATGCACTATGTAGATATCATCGAAATGACAAAATACCACATGTTTGGAGTTTTTTTGAGAGTGGTCATGGAAAGGGTGAACATGATGGTGCAGGAGCTTGTATCAAACGTGCTCTAAGAAAGCATCAAATAAAGTACACAGGAGAACGTATAGAAAATGCACATGATGTTGTTGAATGGTGTAAGAAACACTTTGAGCAACCGAATTATCCTGGGGAATCATCATCGAGAACATATAAGCCCATTTCATATAGAGTGTTTTGGGAGATAACTGGTACGTGTTCTCTTTTAGTATTTTATTTAATTTTTTTTAATTTAACAACTTGATCTACATGTACATTCTTGTACACATGTACATTTTGCAGATGTAGATAGAAAATCAATGCATGGATGCAAGAGTGTGGAGAGGACAAGATCTTTGCATTGTGTCATGAGTACAGATAATCGCCCATGGACATTATACACTAGGGATTATTCATGTTTTTGTTCTGAATGCATTTTCGAAAACTATGTTGATTGCAAGAACCAAGAGTTTGGATATGTTAGTGAATGGAAAATGGTGCCACTAGATGTTTCTGACACATACGAGGATTCAAATGAGGATGAAAACTTTGAAGACATTCCTTTGATTTCTGTTGATTACGATCATATTTCAAGATTGATTAAAAAAGGTACATACATGACGTACACATGTAAACATTTCCTTAAAAATGACATATAACTTAGAATTTATTTAACTTGTGTCAAATTGCAGGAGATATTTTTGCAGTCATAGCAGAAGATGGAAATATAGAAGGTGTTAGGTATTATTTATTGCGTTGCACAGAAGAGAGAAAGAAGTTATCAAAATCTGAGATGAGTGATGGAATGTCATTTCCCACAGGTTTGAGTTCTGATTTGAATATGTACATGTACATGTACAAATCGCTTATGTGAAATTTTTTAATTTCTTGAATGTTTCTTATATACATGTACATGCAGGATCAGTTGTAGTGCAAGGGACATATTTCAAACAAGTTAAAATTGTTCAACATGGGATTCATTTCATTGAATACCAAATTGACAACAAGGTATATCAGTATAGTCACTTGGTCATTGCTGTTGGCCTAATTCTTCAAACAGTTCCACGTCGAGGGCGGTCTCAAAAGTGGAGACTAGATAGTGAAGATCATGACAAAATATTAAGTGTTATTGAAGAGCGTTGTGAACCACTTGATGTGGTATGAACTATATATACATTTAGTAATCCACATGAATTGAATTTTAATGTAAGTTCAAGATAAATTCTAGATCTCAAGTAACTTGTTTTGAAACTAAAGGATAAATATTTTTTAAGTTTATTTATACATTATATCAAATTAGGATGTATTTAAATGTGCATGTTTAATTGTATGTAATTGTATTTGTATTTAATTAAAAAATGCATATTATTTAAATTAGAATGTAATATGTACATTTGTAAAATTGATATTTAATATGGAATTAGGACATGCACATGTTGTGAACTATTTAACTACAATATACATACCTAGAAGCTCACATACCTACAATATACATACCTAGATGTAATATACATGTACTGGATGTGAACTATTCAATACATGACCTATTAAGTTTAGTTTGTTCATTTCATACATACTCTTTTGTTTGAAAATCTTGAAACATGTATAATCATACATACTCTTTTACATTTGAAAATCATTTCATGTATAAATTAAATCTAATAGATAATCAAACATGTATAAATCTAATTAATACAATCAAGATAAATTCTAGATCTCAAGTAACTTGAACATTTGAAACTAAAGGATAAATATTTTTTAAGTTTATTTATACATTATATCAAATTAGGATGTATTTAAATGTACACATGTTTAATTGTATGTAATTGTATTTGTATTTAATTAAAAAATGTATATTTAAATTAAAATGTAATATGTACATTTGTAAAATTGATATTTAATATGGAATTAGCACATGCACATGTTGTGAACTATTTAACTACAATATGCATACCTAGAAGCTCACATACCTACAATATACATACCTAGATGTAATATACATGTACTGGATGTGAACTATTCAATACATGACCTATTAAGTTTAGTTTGTTCATTTCATACATACTCTTTTGTTTGAAAATCTTGAAACATGTATAATCATACATACTCTTTTACATTTGAAAATCATTTCATGTATAAATTAAATCTAATAGATAATCAAACATGTATAAATCTAATTAATACAATCAAGATAAATTCTAGATCTCAAGTAACTTGAACATTTGTAAAATTGATATTTAATATGGAATTAGGACATGTACATGATCTGTGAACTATTTAACTACAATATACATACCTAGAAGCTCACATACCTACAATGTATTGGATTTGAACTATTCAATACATGACCTATTAAGTTTTGTTTGTTCATTTCATGTATAATCTAATATAATCTAATATAATCAAACATGTATAATCTGATCAAACACAAACCAGGTATAAAGTATAATCTAGAGTCTAAAGAAGTCATTGTACATGCATGAAATATACAATCTAATCAAACATGTATTTAAATCTAATTTAATCAAACATCATGTACATAAATCTAGAATATAATCAAACATGTATAAATCTAATATAATCAAACATGTATAAAACTTATAAAGTATAATCTAAAGTCTAAACTCCATGTATAAAGTATAAAGTATAATCTAGAGTCAAACACAAACCAGGTATAAAGTATAATCCAGAGTATAAACTCCATGTATAAAGTATAAAGTATAATCTAGAGTCAAACACAAACCAGGTATAAAGTATAATCTAGAGTCTAAACTCCATGTACGTGCATGAATATATATAATATGAAAGTATATAAAAAGATAAATGTAAATGAGCTATAAAGTCTGGAGCAAATCAACAGGGATCATGTCGGCTACGAACTGAGCGACCATCTGAGGGGGAGTCCTGCAAAAGTAGAATTTATTTAAATATTAAATATAATATATCTATCTCTCTAGACGTGCACATGTACATCAAATATATATACCAAAAACCATAACTAACTTGTACACTAACAACATCTAAAGAATCTCTCCTACGCACATGCTCAGAGCTCAAGGAAGGAGTGACATGAGCTAACTGTCAATTTAAGGATTAGTCCACAATCAATTTAAATGATCTACAAATTAAAAC
The DNA here is from genome assembly GCF_030272615.1 of Cryptomeria japonica. Taxonomy (NCBI): domain Eukaryota; kingdom Viridiplantae; phylum Streptophyta; class Pinopsida; order Cupressales; family Cupressaceae; genus Cryptomeria; species Cryptomeria japonica. Next base: position 615,032,332 of record NC_081411.1, on the reverse strand, counting down.
TTAGAACTCTAGATTATTTATTAAACATGAGATCTATATATATAGATTTATCAGGTACAAATTTGCAATGTATGTATACATATCTTCTAAAATTTTAAACGCACATGTACATGTACATACCTGTGTATCACCTGGAGTAGGCTGTATAGTCTGATCCTGTCCCGTGATCATATCAACAACATCACTCGTGCCTGCTAGGAAATGTCATATGTACAGTAGGATGTTATAAGGGGTCATATGTGACCTACTAAGGGGTCACACATGTGTCAATGCATGCATGACCCCTTAGGACCACATATGACCCCTTAAGACACTATGTGATGAACTAAGGGGTATGTCGTTCACACTAGGATTTTATAAGGGGTCATATGTGGTTCTAACCCACATGACCCCTTAGGACACTATATGATCCTAAGGGGAATGTCATATGTACAACAGGATGTTATAAGGGGTCATATGTGACCTACTAAGGGGTCACGCATGTGTTAATGCATGTGTGACCCCTTAGGACCACATACGACCCCTTAAGACACTATGTGATGGACTAAGGGGTATGTCGTTCATAGTAGGATTCTATAAGGGGTCATATGCGGTTCTAAGGGGTCATGCATATGTTATAACACATGCATGACCCCTTAGGACCACATATGACCCCTTACGACACTATGTGATCCTAAGGGGAATGTCATATGTACAGTAGGATGTTATAAGGGGTCATATGTGACCTACTAAGGGGTCATGCATGTGTTAATGCATGCGTGAGCCCTTAGGACCACATATTCAACCCCTTAGGACACATAGGAAATGTCATATGTACAGTAGGATGTTATAAGGGGTCATATGTGACCTTCTAAGGGGTCACACATGTGTCAATGCATGCGTGACCCCTTAGGACCACATACGACCCCTTAAGACACTATGTGATGAACTAAGGGGTATGTCGTTCACACTAGGATTTTATAAGGGGTCATATGTGGTTCTAACCACATATGACCCCTTAGGACACTATATGATCCTAAGGGGAATGTCATATGTACAACAGGATGTTATAAGGGGTCATATGTGACCTACTAAGGGGTCACGCATGTGTTAATGCATGCGTGACCCCTTAGGACCACATACGACCCCTTAAGACACTATGTGATGGACTAAGGGGTATGTCGTTCACAGTAGGATTCTATAAGGGGTCATATGCGGTTCTAAGGGGTCATGCATATGTTATAACACATGCATGACCCCTTAGGACCACATATGACCCCTTATGACACTATGTGATCCTAAGGGGAATGTCATATGTACAGTAGGATGTTATAAGGGGTCATATGTGACCTACTAAGGGGTCATGCATGTGTTAATGCATGCGTGAGCCCTTAGGACCACATATTCAACCCCTTAGGACACAAAGGAAATGTCATATGTACAGTAGGATGTTATAAGGGGTCATATGTGACCTACTAAGGGGTCACACATGTGTCAATGCATGCGTGACCCCTTAGGACCACATACGACCCCTTAAGACACTATGTGATGAACTAAGGGGTATGTCGTTCACACTAGGATTTTATAAGGGGTCATATGTGGTTCTAACCACATATGACCCCTTAGGACACTATATGATCCTAAGGGGAATGTCATATGTACAATAGGATGTTATAAGGGGTCATATGTGACCTACTAAGGGGTCACGCATGTGTTAATGCATGCGTGACCCCTTAGGACAACATACGACCCCTTAAGACACTATGTGATGAATTAAGGGGTATGTCGTTCACACTAGGATTTTATAAGGTGTCATATGCGGTTCTAAGGGTTCATGCATGTGTTATAACACATGCATGACCCCTCAGGACCACATATGACCCCTTATGACACTATGTGATCCTAAGGGGAATGTCATATGTATAGTAGGATGTTATAAGGGGTCCTATGTGAGCTACTAAGGGGTCACGCATGTGTTAATGCATGCGTGACCCCTTAGGACCACATACGACCCCTTAAGACGCTATGTGATGGACTAAGGGGTATGTCGTTCATACTAGGATTTTATAAAGGGTCATATGTGGTTGTAATGGGTCACACATGTGTTAAGACACTATTTGATGGACTAAGGGGTATGTCGTTCACACTACAATTTTATAAGAGGTCATATGCGGTTCTAAGGGGTCACGCATGTGTTATAACACATGTGTGACCCCTTAGAACCACGTATGACCCCTTAGGACACTAGATGTGATCCTAAAGGGAATGTCATACATGTACACTACTATGTTATATGCGATCTTCTATGACCTCCTAAGGGAACATATAGTGTCATATGTGGTCTTAAGGGGTCATGTTGTGCGTGTAATAGGATGTGAAAATGGGTCACATTGTAGAGGAAATTTAATTTGTTTAAATTTGTTATCTAAATTTTCTAATGTTTATTTAAATTAATTTTTCTAACGTTTTTCTTTTTTTGCTAATGTTTTTCTAAGTTCTAATTTACTACAGGTTAGTTTTCTATGTTTTTCATAACAATTTTTTAAAATGTCGAAAAAAATATACATCTATACAATTATGTAATTTTAAAAACAAATTGACACATTTCAATCAAAACATTAAATTATCAAACATTTTTCTAAAATAATGAAAAACAATAAATTATCAAACATTTTTCTAAAATGTTGAAAAACAATAACTATATACAATTATTTAATTAAAAAAATAAATTAACAAACAAATTATTTACAAATTTAATAAAAAAAAACATTATTAAACCAAACAAAGGGTTATTTTGTGCACCTGATATAACAAAGGTCGAAAACTGAAATAGGAAAGATGCTAACTGCTGCAGACAAAGTTTGGTGACGTGATGCTGACGACTGGTTCGATCCAACCCCCACCAGACAGAAAAAGTCAAATTTGATAATGACCTTTTAACTGTCATTTTTGATATTTATAAATTTAAAAAAAAAACCCTAACCGAAAAGGGTTCGAGCGAATGGGGGGTTCGAGCGAACCCAAAAGTTGCGCAATGTTCGAGCGAACCCAAGTCAGAAGGTTGGTTCGCTCGGACTGCCAGGGGTAGTTCGAGCGAACATTCCTATTTCGCTCGAACATGGGCAAATCCGAAATTCCCACTTTCGCCAAATTCCTTCGTTGGCAAAAGTGGGAACCAGCTTTGTGAATTCACCCAAATATATTTGTAATTACATGAGGTATCTAGTGATTTCTAGACATGCCTTGAGTTCCAACCACAATATTCCTTGATATATCATATTATACACAATCCAAATCAAAGATATGCACACAATAATAAAAAGTTGATAAGACAATTTTTTTAACAAATCTAGAATGTGCACTAATAGGTTCACTAGATACATGCTTGCAACATACATATAAATAGAATCATAACACTCACCACAAACATCACAAATTTCATGTTTGTGATAAATTTTGGTTACATATTTAGAAGTATTTCTTAAAAGCGTCACATTGAAAGATAAAACCCCTGCATTATTTTACTTACACTATTCTTCACATGTTTGGCGGGAATGTATCCATTCTCTATCTTCACAATACTTGGGCCTACACCTATTTTAAATTAAGATTGAGGTGTCATCTACCTTATAAATCTTATGACATGATCACAATATCCTTGGAAAATGTCCTATGGCACTTAGGGTGTATTGGAAAAATATTTTTTAATATTTTCTTTCAGACTTGTTTGTAATATATTCATAAGGGGTGTTGGGTTCCACTAGCAACGTCAATGGGTTGTTAACATAGTTATTTAATATAGTTTCCCCCACATGTGGATGAATAGAATGGGATAACTAATGACATGGAATGTGGACAAATGAGTTACCTTTAAGATTTTCCAAGTTGGTATTTGGAAGAGGCAACATGTGTCTATTGATACTTCATCATTTATTGCATTTAATGTAATGTTTATCTTTTATGTTTGGGCACCCAACTTGGAGGGAAAGTATTGGATCCAAAACTAGCACCCTTTCACATTTTATGGAGGTAATTTAAGGGTTGGATACATTTAGAATGAAGTCCTCTTTGGACACCTTTTTTGGTGGTTTGGAGCTCTTTTCATTCTATATAAATAGTTATTCAAGGATGTAGAAAGTGAGAGGAATAGTTGAATGTAGAGTTACTCTATAGGAACAAGGATATGTGGACGCATGAGGAGGTTTTTCATAGGTATGTAGGTGCTACCATGTTGGAGGAAAAGAGGAAATGGAAGTGAATGTATTGTAATCTCACTTATTTCATGATAATGCATACTTGGCTTATTTTCTAGGTAAAGTTTTTTGCCCCAAGGGTTTCTCTTTGTAAGTACTATATTATGTGAGGCTCTTATGTTGCTGATTTGTGCATCTTTGTTGCTATCTTATGGTAAGATTATGTATGATTTATTGTTGTTATAAGTTCACATAAGGTAGTGTTGATAAACATGATATGAAGGTTGATTTTTAGCATAATAAAGACAATGGATTTAATCATGGTAATTCCATAATAAGAGATCTTAAAGTTTTTAGATTTGCATATAATATATTTTAGTTTTTATGTTGTAGTAGTCCAATCTCTATATCTCATCCTTTGATTGATTATTTTGATATATAAAATTTCCAAACCTTTGGTATTAGAATTTATATATTTCCCAACAATTTTCACAATGGAACTCCTTAAGCCAAGTTTCCCCTCTCTACTAGAGCCCTTGACTATCCAACATTGTTAAAACTAGACCTAACACATTTAAAAACAACCAAAAGGGACAAAATCATCAACACCAATATCACTAGTACTTATCATGGTTCTCATCAACTCTTTCAAGTGGTACTATATGAGGTAGTAAATTGAGATAAGTTGAATCCTCTTCAACAATTACATGTGCAATTTCCATAGCTTACTACTCACACAATGGGTCTCGTTTTTCCTTAAGGGGGGATGAATAATTTGAGCACGACCTTGTATGTCCTCTTAAAAGTTTTCATCTATGTACTCAAATTCACTCAAAATGTACAACATATTCATTACACATCCATTCGTAATAGTATCCATTTGCATCTATCTACGAACAATCTTGCGTGTAATTATGTATCATTTCACATGTAGATATTAAAACATCACACTTGGTTGCATATGTAGTTAGCCAATTAGCCTATACATGTGTAGCATATGTAACATTAACATCCACATGTTATTCTTCCATATGAGTGCACCACATGGTGACCTCTATAACATAATCATGATTATATAACTAACACCATACATATTTAACATATGATGACATCTATGCCATAAATACCTATAATAAAATTAGAACCATATGGGTTTGACATTCGTGATCACCATGTCCACTTAGTGAGTGTACCATATGTATGTGTGACACTTGTTAACATATCTATGGGTCCTAGTTGATGACCTACTTGTATAGATACTCTCTTTTTTATATTTTCTATAGTAGAAGAGGCATAACATACTCTTATTTTTTGTATATTGTTTTCTTTAATACATTCTATTATCGTGTTGCATTACAAGCTAATCTACAAGATTTTCCATTGGTTCATCCCAAGAATTATATCATGTGTGGTACATGTGTTTCCTCTATAACAAAGGTGACATGAGAATTGTTGACACTTGAAATTGACTATCATCATTTTATCTCACCATTCATCATTTCGTGTATAATTAATCCATTTGTAAATTTGATTAATTGTTTAATTTTCCTTCCAAAATTTTAAATAATATTTAATTAATAGAATTACTATTCATCACTATTTATTTGATCATTTTCCTAGCATTTTAATTCATAAATCTCCTTCTTCTATGTCTACCATAGCCAAATAAATCTAAATATTGATTTCCCTTAACCCATCTCAACCAATCCAAAGACTTAATTAAATACTAACATTTATTTATTTTACCTATTTTTATTTACTTTTCATTAGCCAACTAAGATAAATAAATTAAGGCCCCTAATCATTTGCACATGCCGAACAATGATTAATAAAAGCACTATGTGATTAAGTCCCCAAGTGAATACACATTTCATACAACATGAACACTTGGAGAAATCGAGGCATGGATAGAATATTCACATCCCTCCAAAAGTCACTTTTTGGATCCTCAACATCAACTTTATCCAAGGTACATCTCTCACCCTTGATTCTCCTTTAATCTTGGAGAGACATTTGAACTCCATTCCAAACATGATACTTGTAATCTCCTCTAGACTCCAACCCTCTCAAGACATGAGAGCCCTTGATCTCTCCAATCAATCATGGCCCTCTATTCTCTCATCCAAAAATTCATAAATTAGATGCAACCCAAGCCATTTTAATGGAACTCTTCAATGTATTTCATTTTATTATTTTGAGTACCTAACATTCTACTCTATTCAATCTTAATCCTTGTACATGTACATCATATCTTGGTGCATTAAGGAGACTTGGGTGAGGGTATCTTACATGCTTACATTATGTTTTTTTTTGTAACAGATTTTTACATGTTTGTGCTAGTTAAATTGGTTAATTTCATGCTTTAATTAGTTTTTGTTTTCTTACATTTTATATGTATATCAAAATCATTTATGTTGATATATAGAGTATCACTCTCTATGCTAAGTAGATTATTTACATCATTGAAGGGGCATGGGTATCATGGATGGTTATATATAAAGTATTAGTCGCTATGCTAAGTAGATTGTCTACACCATTGAAGGCCTATAGACTTGAAAGATTATTTGTAATAAATGTATTGAAGTTTGTGCATCTTATAGAAAACAATGTTGGAATTAATATTTGTTTTCATTCTCATGACTAGTATGTCTATCAAGATACTAGGTTTATTTGTTGCTTAAGGAATTTGGAGACTATTTGAAATTGTGAAACCCTTTCTAAAATGGACTAACAATAATTTCATAATTAGGATTTCCTTCAATAATAATAAACTTCATGGTGGTCTCCTATCATCAACACCTGTAATTTGCCTCTAGAAGAGACTCCTATGATTAAATATCTTAGACTATTTTGTAAAGGTGTTTGCATATTAAGAGGTCTTTTATCTTTAATAGATTGGAGCCTATGGTTTTCTATACAATAAAAGTTTCAACTTGTTGCTTTGGTTTTACCTTGCATTCCCCACTTATAAGAGCTTATCCATAATATTGTGCTCTACAAGTTGGGTCTTCAACCTCCTAGAATTGGTAGAAATATTGTCAATGGAGTTTTCATAACTCTATGAAGAGTTATGCATTAGGTTTATTTTATAGGTTCCTTTATGTCATTGGGTTAAGTGGTTTTAGTTAAGGGATGACCAACTTCATAAGCTTACTTAAGAGATGAACAACTTCATAACCTAAACACTTATATCTACTCACACAATAAAAAATAACACATCAACATAATCAAATTTAAAAAAAAAAGTCTTTCATTTAGCACTTGAATTACAACAAGTGACTACACTTTACAATCATGACATTGAAGACTCCAATTACAATACATTTTTTTTGCTATAAAATAGATCTCAAAAGTAAATATCAACTTCCAAACTTCTCCTTCTAAAACCACACATGAATTTGAGACCTCTAATCCTCTCCAAACTATTTTTTTCCAACACTATTTCCTTCTTTTTTGCTCCTTGGTACACAAACAATTTATTAAAATTTCACCTTAGTCTTAGGAGACTTGTATTGCACCTCTTCTCATGTTGTCACCTCCTTTTAGAATTCATTGCTTTGATTTATATAGGTATTCTCTTACGAAAACTCATTACATCCTTTAAATAAAGACAACATATTACAAATATTATGCCAATGAACATGGATGAATTATAATACACATTTATAGTTAATACCCAATGTAGCACAAAAGAGACAATATTTTGATGCTTTATAAACAATATTCAATATTTTGATAATGTGCAAATGACTTAGGATGATGCCTTTAAATACACAATCCTCTACATATAGCTTGAATTTTATTCACCCATATTGAGATATAATGAAAGATCTTAAGAATGTCAAACTTGGAATGCATATTTCTAGATTTGGATAGTGGGAGAGAAGATCACACTAGTGATCTTGTTTAGGGGACACAATAATAATTGCAAGCATATCAAAGGTGAGCAAACTATTAAGAAATGAATCAAAGGGGTTTTGAAAATAGGAAAGTGACTTGTCTTAGTGATGAATTGGGTCTTAGGTTAGAGAATACACCAGAACAATTTAACTATATGTTATAATAATACGTCTAAGAGATCAACCAAAATAACGTAAAACTAGAATATAAAAATTGTTTCAAGTATACACTTTTCTCTCTATCTGCCTTTCATTATTAAAAAAAATGGTTGCTACTTTTCCATTTTCACATTTCACAATACATAGTAATAATAATTTTAATAAACATATTAAATATTTCTAAATGATCAAATGTTATTTTGGAAATATTCAACTAAATTATAACAAAATTATATCCACACAATTTAAAAAACCTCATCAAATGTTTAATGTTATAATCAAATGATATAAATATCAATCAGCTATTCAATTATAGAAAAGATATATATAATTTAAAATAAAAACTAGTCAAATCAATAATCAACGCAGATTAATGAATTAGAAAGAACACAATTATATAGATTTTTTTATTTTTTTATTTTTTTGGTCATTTTCAAAACTATCTTGATTGGGAAATGTGAAAAGGCAATGGTGTACTGCGGCTGAAAATATCCTCCAATTTCTATTGTGCTTTAAAACAAATCTTTTTTTTAAAAGAAATATTAAAATAATTAAATAATAGTCGATTATCAAGCGTAACTGATTCCACTTTGATAGCTACATATAACATTTTCATATCATGCATGTCAATTATGACCTTTTCAAAACTCGTGTGGAATGATACGTTGCTTTCAAAATGACTGCACGCTAAGACATGCAAAACCACCTAATCAATATTATAATAATATTATAAAGCTTAAGAAAACATACTTATGATGTAGACACCCTTAAAAAATTGCCTTGAATATGTAGGACAAATATGGAGAAGCGAATACCCTCATTGTTAAGATTTTAATATTCAAAATTCATTGCATTTTAATATTTAGTTTCATTTAATATATATTGTCAATAAAAACTAAAAGCATTCAATTTGACGTTTTTCTTATATTTAAATGTATGAAAAGTAAACAATTAACTTTATTTATTGTCACTTCACTCACTTTAAGTTTAATTCATATATGCAAAAACATCTCATCAATAAAAACTAGAAGCATTTAATTTGACGTGTTTGTGACACTTATATACATGAAAAGTAAAAATAAAAATAAAAAATTAATTTTTAATTTAATGAAAAAAAATTTCTCCTCCCACACACTAAACTATTTTTTCATTATTAAATGCTAATTATATTTCCACTTCCACCTCTCAACTACCAATCACTCCAAGTTTAACTCAAAGTTTTTTGCCTATCTCCATCATGCAATAGCTAACCTCGTAAATATCTCAATCTAATATTATTAATTATGGGGGATTAAAAGTTTCCCTACATAAAGTCCAATTTTTATTTTTTCAAAAAATATAAAATAATAATAATTTGGTAACATAAAAATAACAGTATATTAAAACGTAATAATATAATCATATCTTTATAGCAATTTAATATTAATTACAATATTATAATATAATAATAATTTAATGTTAATTACAATATAATAATATAATAAAATTTAAGTGGACTAATGAACAAATGTGATATCTTTTGGCGTACTTTACCTATATTCCTATAAAACTAGGTATGCTAGTTTATTTGTGTAATATTATTTTCATGTATTTGATAGAATTTTGGTGTATAATTGTATTTATTGTTTATGTGTATATCATGATTCTAAACATGGTTGCATGTACATGTGTCTAATCAAACCATTCATGTGTGTCACACTAAACATTAACTATGTGTGCATCACTTGACAACCTTTACACCACAATATATGATTATAAAATTGACATCATACAGATTTGACAAATAGCTATGCCTATGCCACTTGTTGTGTTATAAGATGAGTAGAGCTATATGAGTCTAAGATTTTTCACCACCATGTATATATAGTTAGAACACCATATATGTGTGGCACTTGTTAGCATATTTAAGATCCTATTAAACACCCTACTTATATAAATACTTTCTTTGTGTATTTTGTAAAGTAGAAGTGACATAATAGATTCTCATCCTATGTCTCTATACATTTATCCTATTCAATCTAAATAGAAGTAGCATATCTTCTAGAATCCCTTTGTGTCTAAATGATGTGGTTTGCATATCCATTTTCTTTAATACATTCTACGATATTGTTGTATTACTAGCTAATCTATATGACCATCTCGTAATTGACCTTGGGAATTACATCATGCGTGGGAAATTTGTTTCTTCCTTAATGAAAAAGTTGACATGAGCATTATTGATGTTCTTAAACATATCATTATTCTTTGTGCTAAGTGTATTTTTTGCGCACCATTGAAGGATCTAAGGCCTAGAAGGTTCTTCTCAAGCATTACATTGAAGCTTGTGTGTCTTATGGTAAACTATGTTGGAAGGAAATTGGATTTCATTATCTTCTTATCACCAGTGGACCTATCAAGATTTAGGCTCCCCTTGTTCTTCAATATGTTTGAAAAATATTTGAAACTATGAAATGCTACCTCAATGGGTTGGTGATGAATTTGTAAACAAGCTTTCCATCAATGACCATAATTTGTGGTGCTCCCTTATCATCAAAATCTCTAGATTACATTTAGCAAAGTCTCTTGGGATTAAAGATTTTATACTAAATTTCATAAATACATTTCCACCAATAGGGATCTTTTCTATTCTAGAGATTAGAGCTCATGGATTTCTCTATAATATAAATTTAACCTTGTTGCTTTAGGTTTACCTTTAGTAGACAATGCCACAAAGAGTAGTATATTCTTGCATGAATTAGGCTCATAACATCACCATATCCCAGTTAGGCTCATAACATCATCATAGGCTCAAAAACATCACCATATCCCAATTCTATTATCACTTATCCCTAGAGATTGATGTCTACCACTAGAGCCATTTTTCATCTCTCTAGATATGATTTATGAATTTAACCCAAGTTTGTTCCATAGTTGCATATTTAAATTCTATAATTTTAAAATTTAACTTTCAAATAAAACTCATTGAATCCATGCTACTAATCATAGTGAGTTGACCCAAGACACAATTGTGTTGATTTGTGTGCTTATTTATTGTATTTAAAGACATTCCTTCACTCATTTGAGCTCATACTAAAATGTACATACGAACATCTGGGTCAAAGAGCATAAGGAGAATCTATTCTAAACTATCCACTTATGAAATCACCATAGATTTTTTACATACTTGGTTGTCATCTTCAAATCTAATTCTCAAAGTCATGAAGTCAATCCAAGTAGATATTTGATTGAGGAAAAATGACCCTCACAAATTAGTAGATTCTCAAAGATAATCCTAAACAATGTCCAACCTTACATAGATCAAAATGTAAAAAAATGAGGCAATTGAAGTCTAGTGGTCTATTTTCTACTATATATTTTTGTTACAACTTAGTTATGCATGTTAGATCATTTTTGCATTTGCAAACATTAGTTTTTCAAGTGTAGATTTGAACCAAAGGAACAACATAGTTAATTTGTATATCTTGAGGCACTTTTCTAACAAGCCCCCCAAAATTTAATGTTGTGGAAAATCGATTCATAGCATCTTCAACATCATTATCTCATCTGTAGAACCTTGCTAAACATTTCTTTTGAATTTTGTATTTTATTTAACACTTATTATTTCTAGTCATAACTCATTTAACTAGTTTAATTATTATTTATTTTCTATTTGATCAAACTAAATAATCCCCCCCTTACATGATTATATACCCACTTGATAATTATAGAAATGGAGCTAAATTGGTCTATCTAACAATGTCTCTCTTAAGGTGATTAGCTAAAGTGGAAAAAAATTCACATGGGTGAATAATAGTAATTTTTTGACTAATAGATTTTGCTTCAAAATGATGATTTCATTTTAATTCAACAAAACTATTATTATCATTTTTTAAATCATTGTTTAATTTTCCCTAATCAACAAAATAATAAATTAAGGTTTCAAACAATAGAAATGCAAACAATTAATAGTTCGAGATGCTATTATGTTTATGTAAATTGTGTTTATGCCATGCATTACAATTGACATTAGTTTAATCAAGAAAGACTAATCAATTATACTTCTAATGCAAGACATGAAATTCCTTCAAATTTGCTCTCTACACCTAGAAAATTGTTTAACTTAGTTGAAACAAAACTGTAATACAATTTGTCTTTTAATATAGATAAGGTTCCTAATAGATCTTTCACCAATTAATACAAAAAATAGAATTATAGTAATATAATATATATAAATTGAAAAAAAATGAAAATTATAATTGAATACTCGAAATATTTTTTGAAGTGAAAATGTGCGAAATTAGGTAGGGAAGGCATCAAGCGATTTTTTCATCCTGATTTCCTCTGAGGAAATCGCCAAATATTCTCCACCAAGAATGGTTTTTTGGGCAGACTAAATATGCGCTTAGATATGGCAACCCGAGGATAAGGGCACCCCTGCCTCAAGAGTAGATGGAATGGCAAGTGGTGAAACCTAGGAGGGCTAGCATGGCAGCCATAAAAAACCCTCCAAGGGCCACGAATGGCAGGGATTGCGGCCAAGGCAATTCTAGGTCGACCACTTCCAATAGGTTTAATCAGCTGCAAAATCTTGAGGAAGGTTATCTAAAACCAGATCCCCGGGCTACCCTTTTTTCAAAAAATAATAGTAGAAGCAAAATTAATAATCCTAGAAGGTCAGTTCAAACTCAATCTTTACCTAGGTCTTCTTTAAGCAAGGGCAAGACAACCTTGCTACCTCCTAAACCCTTAACCAAGGGATCGGGTTCAATCAGGAACCCTAACTTAGACTTGGTCGATGTTTTAGAGATTAATGAGAATCTGGTTAAGCGGATTCAACAATCTTGCAAGGCCTTTGGATTTTTTGCGAGATGGCAGGGTCCTGGAATTTCATCGAAGGTTATTGCAGATTGGTTTATGTTGTCTTCAATTGGATAGTAAGAATAGCTATCATGTCCTAATGTTTTCTATATATTGATTGTGGTAATTCAAGACACAAGAAGGAACTCTTAACAGGTAAATCTCTGACTTTCAAAGGTTTTGATTTTTGTTTTTTAGATTGGATTCTGGATTTTAACCCTAATAATATGCAATCTCTAAAGATAGATAGACCGGTATTGATACCTAACCTACCAGTTGAATTAATGGATATTGAAATTATTAGGAAAATTGGTAATCACATTGGTAAATTTGTAGAAATTAGTGATAAATATAGGAAGTATGCGAACTGTGTGATGATAATTAATATGGACATTAGTGTTAAAACCTTAAAACCTATTGAGATTAAATCAGGGGTGTCATCCTTCCTTATCTATCTTGAATTCTTCAAAGGGATTCTCGATCTAGACCCTGCATCGACTCTAGTTTTGCCTCCTTCTCATTTGAGATCTAGTAGGATTCCTGGGGCCGACATTAGTTTCAATCTAGAAAAGGGGGGGGTTTGTGGTTGAGGAAATCCCTTTGCCATCTAGGCATATTGAGGAAACTAAGGATGCTAAGGATATTGAAGAAGGAGAATTTATCATCAACAAGGGATAGGAAGACTGTACGATCCCCCTGGGGATATCAATAGAAGTAAAATTATTCCCTTCAGAGCAACCACTGGTGAAGAATTTGTGTCCCCCTGTTAAGGATAAAGGACCTGAGCATGAACAACCGACAACACAAGATAAGGATATTGAGGAAAGTGGGGGAGAAAAGGAATATAGTTCATCCCAGAATAGTGATCCAGTGGTGGCAGAAGCAAAAGAGAAAGAACAAGTAGAAAGGGAAGTCAACATTATTGCCAACTTTATTGGGGAAGAAGTAGTTAATGACCTAATGGAATAGTTTGTTGATGAAATTTGTGACTCCGAAGAATTGGAAATGCAAAGGGAGCTATATGTGAAAAAAATATTGGAGCATATGGAAATAGAAGAATTGTTCATTGACCTAGATAATTTGGAAAATGAGAACCTAAACATTCTAGGCATCCATAATATAGAGGAGAGCAAAGACTCTCTTGACTGCGCCAAGCCCATTAAAAGGAGAGGTAGGAGATCCCTTGCTGAATAAAGAGCCAAGGATGAGGAAGCTATGAGCCAACCCAAAATTTCATCACTATTTAATGTAGAGGAGGGTAAGTTCCTCCCCACTGAGCCATGAAACTCTTATCATGGAATGTTAGGGGCATGAATGCCCCTAACAAGCAGTGTATCATAAAACGTTGTATATTTGAATCAAATAAAGACATAATTCTAATCCAAGAAACTAAAATGAACTCAACCGAGATAGACCTCTTTGAGAAGAAATTAGGTTTTAGAAAAATGAAGTATTCCCCAGCTTAGGGGGCTTCAAGAGGCTTAGCAATCATCTGGGATCCTATATATTCCTCTTTTACACCATCAGAGATAAAACATAATTGGATAGGCGGAAAGGTAAATTGCTATAATAATAAGTTAAGATTTAACCTGATTAATGTATATGGTCCTGTTCAGAACAGGGATAAAGCTCAAGTTTGGGTGGAACTTGAGACTTTCTTAAGAGACAATCTGAATGAGATATGTATTATTGGAGGAGATTTCAATGCCATCACTAAGGCATCAGACAAAAGAGGAGGTAGTGACAAGCTGCCTACCGCAACATTGGACTTCAATGATTGGATCAATAGGAATTCTTTGTTAGAAATCCAGACAGTAGAGAACACCATTACTTGGAACAATAGAAGGAAAGGCTTTAGCAATATTGTTGAAAAGATCGATAGATTTTTTATCCATGGGGGGCTTATGAATTTCAATTACACTATGGAAGCAGAGATCCTACCTTTATCTGGTTCTGACCATTATCCACTCCAACTTAACATTATGGCAGATCAAGGACCAAGAAACTATCCGCTCAAATTCGGGAACATGTGGTATAAGGATGATAACATCATCAACCTGATTGAACAATGGTGGAGTGAATCATTATTCTCAGGATCAAAGATATATATTGTTTCAAATAAACTGAAGTTAATCAAAAGGAGGCTCTTGGAATCGAATAGAGAGCACTTCAGTAACATCTTTGATAACAAACTGTTAGTAGAA
Source organism: Cryptomeria japonica (assembly GCF_030272615.1). Lineage (NCBI taxonomy): Eukaryota > Viridiplantae > Streptophyta > Pinopsida > Cupressales > Cupressaceae > Cryptomeria > Cryptomeria japonica. Next base: position 615,017,062 of record NC_081411.1, on the reverse strand, counting down.
AAGGACCTCAAGGATGTTAATAGGGAAGTTTTGGATCGAGGGATGGATGAACCTCTCTTCTTAAAGGAAAAAATATTACTAACAGAGTATGAAAATATTCTGGCTAAAGAAGAAATCTTCTGGAGACAAAAATTCTAGGGAAACATGGTTGAAAGATGGTGATCACAACACAAAGTTCTTTCATAATAGCACCAAGCAGAAAAGATGGGTAAACTGAATCTCTAATGTTAAGAACTACCAAGGAGTAAATCTGGAAGACCCATCAGAGGTGGTAGTGGAAGCAGTAAGGTTTTTTGAAGGCATCCTTAACATACTGTTGGTTCCAACCTTAGAGGCCAACATAATATAATTAGAAATATTCCAAAACTCATTGATGCAGAACACAACAAATTTCTGCTTGAGAAATTTATAGAGGAGGAGGTCAAATCTGCCCTCATGAAAATGAATCCAGGTAAGGCTCTGGGCCCAGATGGCTTCCCAACTAGTTTCTTCCAAAAATGTTGGGGATTTATGGGTCCGGAGATCACGAAGGCCTTAGAGGGTGTTAGAAACTTAGGTAAGATAATGAAGGAGATCAACAATACTTTCTTAGTTCTGATTTCGAAAAAAGAGAAACCTGATAGCTTTAATGAATATAGGCCCATAGCCCTATGTAATACCCTTTATAAACTAGTTACCAAAACTCTAGCAACTAGACTTCAGAAACTTCTCCCTATCATCATTAGCGAAGAACAAATAGGCTTTGTGCCCGATAGATCAATCTATGACGGGGTAATCATAGCCCAGGAAGCTATTCATTTAGTCTAGCTTAATGGAGCACCAAGCATGCAGGTCAAATTAGATATTAGTAAAGCTTATGACAAAGTGGATTGGAGATTTCTATGCAAATGTTTGGAAGAATTTGGCTTTACCAAATCTTGGATCAACCTTATTTTTTAATGCATATCCACCCCTAAATTCTCTGTCATGGTCAATGGCACCCCTGAAGGTTTTTTTAGTAGCTCTAGGGGACTTAGGCAGGGAGACCCTATGTCTCCTTTCCTCTTCATCATTATGGAAGAGGCTCTTGGTAGGTCTATCTCAAAGGCTAGGGAAGAGGGTGGAATCATAGGTTTACCCATTACCAGTGGTCTAACTCCCATTACCCACCAACAATTTGTAGATGATACAATGATTTTTGGGCAAGGCGACATTAGGGAAGCAAGGGCCTTCAAAGGTATCCTCAAATCCTACATGGAAGCCTCAGGTCAAGAGGTCAATTTGGAGAAATTAGTTGTGTTCATGTTTAACATAGAATCCACATCCGAGGAAGAGATATACAGGGTCTTGGAGATCAAGCCTAGTCTCCTCCCTTGCAAATATTTAGGCAACCCTCTGGATAAAGGAAGAAGGAAATCTAAGTCTTGGGACCACATGGTGGAAAAAATCAAGATGAAAATTAACTCTTGGAAAGGGAAATGGTTGTCCTCTGCAGGCAGGGAACCCTTGGTCAAATAAGTTATGGCAGCAATGCCCATTTACCAACTTTCTTGTCACAATTTATCAGCTAAAAAATGAGATGAGCTAAATAAACACCTTAGAACTTTCTTTTGGCAAGGTTCCAGTGAAGATAAGAAATTATCACTTCTATCTTAGGATGACATTTGTAGACCAAAAGAAGAAGGAGGTACCGACATTAAAAACATCCATGACCAAAGAAGGGCCCTTGCGACGAAGTTAGTATGGAGAATGTTCGGACATCCCCATTTAAAATGGGCAAGAATCTTGTACCATAAATACCTTAATGAAGATAACCTTATCCAAATATTTAGAGAAAACAATCTGCCAAGAGGCTCTCGCATATGGAACTTTATGCTAGAATGTAGAAATATTATCACAGATAAACTCACTTGGAACCTAGGGTCAGGGGAAGATGCCTTGTTTTGGTCAGACTCTTGGGGAGGGTATAAGGCGGTCGAGGAAATCCATGACTTCGGGCCTACAAGAGCACTCCTAGAATCAAATAGAGGGGAATTGAGTGGGAACTACATTTCCCCCTCAGAGGATGGAGTGGTGTGGCAATGGATAGTCAGAGAAAATGAGGATATCCCTGTAAGGGATAAAGACAAACTCATGGCAATTCTAAGAGAAAGAAATATCTCCTTTAGTCTAGGCAAGGATAGGCTTGTGTGGGATGGCTCCATGAATGGGGAATATAACTCCAAGGATGGGTATTATCACATCACTAAAGCTCATCTTAGACCCAAGACTGAGCTGCCTCTTAAACTCTGTTGGGACAGGTATTGCCTACCCAAGGCTGGAAGTCTTCACATGGCTTTCTCTCTAGAATAATCTCTTGACTGCTGATAAATTCAGGAGGATGGGGTATGAGGGACCTAGTAGATGCCCTCTTTTTGAAAAGGATGAAGAAGACACAAACCACCTCCTCCTCAATTGAAACTATGCAAACCAATGTTGGGTATGGTTTACCCAAAAACTAGGTCGGTCCTTTGCCTTTCCCCAAACTATTTTAGGAATGCTCAAAGCCTGGTCCATCCTAAGAAGAGGTTGTCTATTTCAAAGCTTATGGATCTCTCTTCTATCTTCCATAATTTGGGAATTGTGGAAGGAAAGGAATAGCCATCTTTTTAAAAATGAAAAATTAGAGGTGAATCGAGTAATCAATAAAATTGAGGCTGCTATGATCGAAAAAATCAACTGTTTGATGAACTTCGGTCTGAAGAAGAATGCTATAGTAACTTATTGGGATGAGAAGATGAAGGGGATATGAGAGGGACTATCCATCCCACCCTTTATTGGGGATGACCCTGAAGTAAATCTAAGGAAAATAGTTGAATGTAAGTGGCAACCTCCAGGTGAGGGATGGTTGAAGCTAAACTTTGATGGGGCATCCCGGGGCAACCCAGGGGTGGTAGGGATAGGATGCTCTATTCATAACTGGGAAGGAAAGGAAATTGCCCTCAGGGCTTACCCAATAGGTAACAAGACTAATAATTGGGCTGAATTGGTTGCCCTACTGGAAGGCCTTAATCTTTGCAAAAAGATGGGAGTGAAGAATCTGGATATTGAAGGGGACTCATCAATTATTATCAATGCTCTAAGAAAAGGTAGTGTTAGCACATATTTTTGCAAAATATTTTATGCTATATGGAGGCCTTTTTCTTTTATGATATGAGCATTTATTGCTAGTTTGTATGTGCAGGAGCTTTATCAGCATAGGTAAAGGTTCTCTAAAAGGATCAGTTGTTTCAGGAGTATCAAGGTATTACTTGGGCACACTAAGGACATGCACTAAGTATTGACTGCACAAGGAATCCATTATGGAGGCATTTTGTCAGCAGAGAAGTCATTATGGTATGATCCAGGATTTTCTTCTAATATGTATTAGACCCTGTGAGAAAAGTGGGGATCACTAGTATTCAACAGTGATGGTCCATCTGTGCCAAATTGCAAAATTTCAATTATCGGCATAAGTAGTCCCGATGAAACAACATGTAGATGCTTTGGAATGTTTAAAAAATACTCAGCATGGTGCGTGCTCTTGAGAAAGTCATGTCATCGGGATAGCTTGTTCTGATGAAATAGAAGGCGGTTGTTTTCCTATCGGCATACATCGGCTTATTGGCAAAATGTATAAATTGTTATACCAATAGCCTATGAATCCATTGGTGTAACTTGTAATGATAAGGCAAAGCTCATCATATAGTATCGGGAGATCGGAAGTAATGAGAAAAGTCTATCTTGATACCCGATGACTAAAGGGATTCAAAGGTAGGCCCATCAGAGAAAAAGACCATATTGGGATAAGGCAAAAATAGTTAGGTCGACCCCCGATGACATGGAGGATCGGAAGGCGGAACCATCAACATTACCTATACCGATAAAATAGATTGGGAAGCATAAAGCATAAAGTTTCATCGGAGACTCATCGAGACTTCGAGAGGAATAGAAAAAGGTTATTCTGACCCCTGATGAAGATAGAAGCGCCTGCGGGGATATCGGTGTAAGCTATACCGATAAAGTAAGCATTAAGTAAGGACTCATCAAGACATCAAAAAAAGGAATTTTATGCTATGTCGAGTCCCAATAGGATTGTTAAGGCGGATGGTGAGGTGCTAGGAGTTCTTCAGGGTAAGTTATGCCGATAGCGCGGAGGTCTTAGTTAGGATGTGGATTGATATATTGAGATCATCGGGGTATCGAAGGGACATGAAATAAACTACGTCAACACCCGATGGGTTAAGTAAAAGCAAACTGAAGGCAAAGGCATTGGAGAAAGTTACGTTGATGGAGTACTAAAAAAAAAGGCGTAACCAAGACTGAAAGGGTGCCCATCGGGATGAAATGAACCATCAGGATAGAGAAAAAAATTCTATCTCGAGACCCGATAAGTTGGTCAGGATAGTTTGTACTGATCAAAAAGTGAAAAGCGGTAAAGTCAGAACAATTGGTGCCAAACAATTGAATCATTGGAAAGGGTCTCACCGATTAGCCGTTGGAGGTTTTGATGTGAAAAACTGACATAAATGGCTTCAATTAAATGCATCTATGGAGTAGGTTCGTTGCCACACGAAGCAAATCCATCAAGATTGTGGTAATTAAGTACAAGATTGGACTTCCTGAAATATATAACTAGTGTGGCATAATAGTATTTCACACAGAGCTATTGCAAAAGATATCAGGTGTTTATTGAGAAAATATTCTGAGCTACTGAGCATAGAGTGAATAATTTTGCAGAGATGGAAGGGTCAAGCTCAAAAGGGAAGCGAAAGGTTGTAGAAGTGTCCAGTACTATGATGAAGAAATCTAAGGGTGAAGTCAGTGAGGCCTGAAGAAAGCTAAACCAAGATATGATAGATCAAATGGGCTCTCTAGGAGCCAGGTCACGCAAAGCTAAGGTGAATGTGCCTATTCGCGAGTAGTTGGAGGATAGGTACAGATAAATTGGAGATGTACTCACAACAGTGCGAGGGCATGAGTTGTTTCTTTTTCATTACCTTCGCAGGGATGAGCCTATGGCAATTTCAAACCCATGGAACACTAATTTAGGTAAACTCGTGGTACCTAATGTTTTTGTAGATATTGACTTATTAAAACTCCTAGTGAGACATTATGATGCAAACAAGCGATGCATTTTGTTTCCCTATGTGACGGTTTTTGTTCACTTTGCGATAGCCACAATTCGGGAAGTTTTTGCAGTGGATCTGGGGGTAGATGTGCCTTTGTCATTTACATATTTGGAGGAGGAATATAGGAAAATGGATACTACATATCAGGGTTGGAACCTTGCAATCCACAAAGCAGAAAAGGGGAGGCTAACAGAGGAAGATGACCCTCCTTATAATATAGCTATTTTCAAGAAGTATTTACAATATACATATATGGCTTGTGGCCAGGTTGGAGGAGTTGAAGCTCCTGATGTGGCGAACATAGGACTGTTGGTTTTAGCAGCGGATATCTAGAGGCATGAGCCTAGAGCTTTTGATTTCGCTTCGTACCTGGTGGACAGACTGCATCAAGGTTTCATGAACTTGAAAGATAGTCCAGATAAGCATTTCAAGCATTATTCTTCACTGTTAATGCATATTGTTTTATTCTATAGGAGATTTAGTGGATTATGGCTAGAGGGTTTGGGTCTAAATACAGTAGGGAAGAATGGACAGGATCAACCGGTGCAGTTGTGGGTTTCTATTTGGGATTACAGATATGTGAACTCTCATTACCTCAAATTTGAGGAATTCTTTGTTAAACCAATTTTCTTGCTCTCTGGTGAGCCACTGCAGGGATCATTCTCTAAGTATGTCAAGAAGTTTCCAAAGGTCAATCACAATTGGGGTGATTGGTACTCATGCCAAACCAAAACTTCATTTTTGTTTGATGTTATGGATTTGAAGGTTATCCTTATGTGTTACCAAAACCTGTTCCAGACATGATTGCCTTTTTTAAAATTGTAAGGCAATTAAGTGTTTCTAATGCCAAGCATTTTGGAGGTGCACACAAGCAAGCCTTCCTCCCTGGTACACCTCACTTCTAGGACTTTAAAATTGTATCTACCAAAGCATATGAAGCCATTGATAGGAAGTTGGTGGATGAATACAACCTATTCCAGCATGTGTCTAGAACACATTATGATCCTAAGGGTTACATCCATGCAAGAAGGAAGAGGCAAGAGTTGGGAGACTATCTTCATCAAGAGGATGAATTTGAAGACATGTGTAGAAATAAGGAGGTGGAAGAGTTGATGGATGTTATTAAAACCTTGGAGAAAAAACTAGTGGAGAGAAGACAGAGATTAGAAAACATGGAGGAAGAACTAGCCCAAAGTGATTCAGGGGAGAACGAGGTTGTTTCCAAACTCCAGAAACTTGAGAAAGAAAAAGATCCAGAAGCACAGGATAGGCTCATCATTACACTGAATGCAGAGACAGGTGAAAGAATGACAGAGCATGTTTCTTTTGTGTCAGATGATCAATTTATAAAGTCTAAAGAGTTCAAATCATTCTTGTACCATTTCAAGGATAAGAAATTAAGAGAAGCAATGTCAAATATTACCCTTGAGAATGAGGTAGAAATGAAGAAGAGATTGAAGGAAGATATCGACATAGAAGTTGAGACTATGACCCCACAGAAGGGGAGGCAACTACTAGTAGAGACTGGAATAATTGTGTTTCTGGGTTGGGACCTAAGTGCCTCGTTTATCTTTGATTCTTTGCTGAACTTAGACAATAAGGATATGAAATTGAATATCCAATGAGTAAAAGACATCTTTATTGGATCAAGGTACGATCCAAATGAGGAAGAAATGTTGTTGTGGGCTTTATACCCTCCCAATAAAAGGCCAAAAATCATAGACGTAGATAAAGCTTTTGGTCACATGATGACCCTAAAAGTTGGAGAGGTAGACCCTATGATCATGACCGACATAGGTATTAATATTTTAAAATTCAACAAGGCCCAAATGAAACATGAGATAGCAGAGAAGAATAAATATAAGGCCTTATATGAAGAAACCCTTAAGAGGAGTGGGCATCTGATCCCTCAAATTACTGATTCAAGGGGTCATTGGAGGAAGAAATTTGAGAAATTAGCTTATGAACATAGTAAGTTGAAGAAGGAGATGAAGAGCATCAGGATTGACACCACTTGTGTTTCATTGAATAAGAGATAGAGAAGGCACTGGATGAGTTCTAGGGTGCATATTAGAAGAACATGGACAATATGGTTTCACACCCCAAAATTTTAGATAGACTCAACCTGTTGTTGCAAGACGCATTGACTAAAGATAAGGTAAAAAGGAAGGTTCAGGGTTTGCTTGTCACACATGAGGAAGCTGGAAAGGAATTGAAGTCGGAATTTGACGAATGCCAGAAGATTGTTCAACATGGGGCTCCCCATTCGGTAGATGATGCAGGAGTAATCAAAGATAAGACCATATGGCTTTTTGAGTGTAAGTCTCTACTTAGTGCAGCCCAAGCCATTGCCAAAACAAATATCCTTGATATGAATGACACTGTTGACCAGTTTGAGAATCTTTACATGATCGAGAATGTAGCCAGGGATGCGATCTTCAACACAATGACATACAAAGACCTAGGATATCTATGACACATTTAGAAGTGCAGACACCAGCTAGATCGAAAGCCTTAAGTCATTGTTTAGTTTTGTGTTTGTAATGCAATCAGTGTTTTTGTTAGGTTGTTTAGTAACTGTTCAGTTAGTTGTTAGGATAATGGAAGGGTGTGTCTTTCAATTCGTGCCTCTTAGCATATGTATTTATAATGAGTTATTTTGACTGTAATTGGGGAGATTTTTTAGAAAGAACATACTGCCAAGCGGGACTGTAAGTTATATGTATTAGGGAAGTCTGTAGAACAAAGAAGTATCTTTTTATGCAAACAAAACTGTAATGGAGTATTTTCAAGTGTAGCTTATGTATGCAATCATCTCTTAAGGATTAATATATGAAGGTTCATTATTTATTTTCCTAAGTATTGTGCATACTTTTGTGTTGATGAGTTATTTTGTCCTCTTGATAAATATGTCGTACGATTTGCTATGATGTGCCATCACATGTTGTTACATTAAATATGATACTGGGTTTTCGTTGTTATGTAACACATACTGAAACCTCCATAGTTGATGATCAATATTGTCATAGGAGTTGATAGGATTTTTTATCCACAAAGTGTCATAAGTACCGCCTGGATAAAGGCACTGTCTGCTATTTGTCTTTTAAGGTTTTGGTTGATCATACATTCAAGGTCCTTGATAAAGAAACATTCTTCTTAAAATCTATATGAACTAATCTTTACATATTTCTTTTGAAGTTCTGAAAGCATCCTTATTTTCATTATACTATTATAATCATTTTCATTTCTTTTCAAAGTATTCAGTTAAAGCACATAATAAAGTATAGTTGCAGAACAACAATTTGCCATTTTTGTAATTTGCTAAAAGACTTAAATCCACTTTAAATAATCTCTTTGGTGCTTGAGAGGAAAAGGTATACCCACCTAGGTTTAGTGGAGCCTAAAGTGCAGAGGGATTTGGTCTTCGACCATCCCTGCTCATTGGCCAAGGCTGATTGGGTTGTTGAAAGATATGGCAAACCTTTTGATTATCCAATCTGTGGTTTTGGGAACCAACAGGTAGTATGCCCAATTGGAGACTCAACTCTCTATTGACATGGGCCATTGAGTTATGCAAGGGTTTTGAGAGATTTACGATCAATCACATCTATAGGGAAGGCAACAAAAGGGCTGATGAGTTAGCTAACTTGGGATTGGATGGCATTCATCTTCCCTGAGGCTCTTTCTTAGGTCTTCTCTTAAATGTCTGACAACATTACATGTAAACAAGGAAACAACTGAAACTGAGCTTGGTTACTTAGGAGCAATTGGCGTGGAGTTCAAAATCCTAGGCAAAACCAACATTTATATTCATATATATACACACACACACATACACACACAGATATATATATATATATATATATATATATATATATATATATATATATATATATATAAAGTGTCACACATATATATATATAAGTTTTGAATTGTGTCTTGAATGCATACCTATATATATAACAAAAACTGCTAATCAAATTATAGATATAAATATCGGTATATACATAAAGTATAGAGTTATATGTATATGTATAAACCATGAATATTATACATATATCTATACATATGTATATTTTTTTTTTGATATATAGTATTAGATGATACATAATATTTTATGACTAGTAGTATGCAACAGTTTATAAGAATATGCATATGCATATAGACATGCATTCATATATATCATTTCAACTGAAATATATATACATGGACATATAGGTATTAATATTTACATATACATTGCATACTAATAGGAATAAAATATTATTAATCCCTTCAGAGTTCGCCTTATCTTCTTCTCTAAGCCTTCTAGGCTCAGTATAACCCTTTTTAGCTTAAGCTTTGGTTGTTTTAGCTTAAGCTTTGGCTTTTTTAGCTTAAGCTTTGGCTTTTCTTTTTTGGATGTCCTTCGTCAGCAACTCCTCCTCGATTAGTACCAATGTGACAGTACTCTAGTAATGATGATGTGGCACTCCTTCTGTGATTGAAGGCATAATTACCCTTTTCTTGTATGCTTTAAGGCGACGGTAATTATTTCTTAGATCCTTGAGATTGCTCCATTTGCATCCAGACCCTCCGATATCGATCATTTATCTGCATTCTGCTTCCCTCTACGACTAGATGAGTTGTTTTTCACAAAGCATTAATACTCCTGCTATATTTAGACCGTTTGGTCGAGGTCCCAGTTTATCTTCCATTTAGCTCAAATGGATACTCCGCTAAGACTTCTAGGGCTCAAACGACATATGGCCTTTGTAGGGGAAATCAAAGAGGAGAGATTGAAGGGTATTTTGGTTCACCCAAATCCCCTGGTCATCAGTACTATTATGAAAACCTTGGGGAGAGATTATATCTTAAATGAGGACTGGACCAGAGCTAATCCAGACATCGCAGTGATGTTCTTAGCAATAACTATGCATCTTGAGAAAGGCGGAAATGTAGTGGTGAAGCTTTGCAAAAAGGTCTTCAAAAAGAAAATGTTGGGTGAATTGGAGAGGGTGGTGGTCAACATTGATGAAGAACTTTCTGCTCCAAAGCCTTGGGATTACGATATCCTTATCAGGATGAATAAACCGGTGCCACGATTCCCCATTCTGGCTATAGAGGATCTTCAGGCCTTTGAAGCTTATAGCCCTATCAAGAGAAGGAATTTTTCCTTCCTTTTATGGCTCTTGCAGGTTAAAAATCCCCTGTGCGACAAATGGTTTATTAATTACCTCGAAGCTGAGAACATCACAGTGATCCTAGATGATATGTCAATCCCTCACTCTCATGCCTCCCCCTCTTCAGTAAAACCAGAGTGCTCGGGAACCAGGGGCCCTCATAAGCAGGGAAGGAAAGAATGAGGCTTCTATCGAAGGAGGGGCCTTCTTACATTTCTGGTTCTTTTTTGTCTATCAGAGCTACGGGCATGGAAATAATGGACCATTAATGAGGGGTTTGTCTCGGGTTTTCCCTTTTATCACCTTTTTAACTCTCAACTATTTTGTCTTGCTTTCGTTCTATCTCAGACTTATATTTTAAAGACTTATGGGTGCTTAATCTATATACTCTCTAGACTTAGTTATGATTTTCTCTATCTAGCTCAATGATTTTTGCTTATGGGTTTAGCTGTTTTATTTGTCATCGTAGCCTCTATTCCACTCTCTTAATTTATGGTCAAAATGACTCAACCAAGATATATATAAACACACACACACACACACACACACACACACACACACACACACACACACACACACACACACACACACACACACACACACACACATATATATAGTTATCTTCATGTATTCGTTCTTCTATTTGCAGTATACTATCCTCAAGCATAGATGGTGTAGTCACATAAATCTGTCCAATTTAATTAAATGAATATTCCCTATTTATTTGATTAAAAATCCACTAGCCATCAGTTAATTAAATTAACATTTAATTAATTCATCTTCAAATATTCTCCTATTAATTAAATAAATTATTGAATTTATTTTAATTAATTCATTCTACCAAAATCACAAATCAATTAAATGAATAAATACTATTTATTTAATTAAATCCCCTTTTTCCTCTTTTAAATAAATTAAAATCAAACATTTATTTAAATCATTTATCCCCCCCCACTTGCATTTTCCTACAAATGCAACTTGTACCTATTTATTGAAATAAATTAATTTATTTTAAATAAAAATCCTATTTTCCCTCACCCACCAAATCCACTTGCATTCGTAAACCCCCTTCTAGATTCTTCTAACCCCTTCCTAATTAGCCTAATCCATCCCCTAATTATTGTCACATTCCTAAGCAACTTGGAGTCACTTCTCAAAGACTTCAAAGTCTTTGAAAAACATTTAATGCTTTGTGTGTTCAACAATTTAACCTCCAAAGTCTTCCAAAACCACTAATGGCTCTTACATGACCATTAATGGCTCTTACATAACCATTTATGGTTATTTCAACTTGCACTCATGTGTCTCCTCAAGCATTTATTGCTTTGACCATGGTTATCCCTTTTGCCTTTGCACAAGAGTTTATCCATTGGATAAAAGCTTTATTCTTTGAATAAAGAATTTATTCAATCAACTAACCTTGACCCTAACCCCCAAGTTAACTCTCAGGTCATGTCAAGAATTTAATGCTTATTCCCTCTCCTCTCAACCTATCTCACATTGACATTTGTCATCCTGGGATTGGGTTGAAAGCCCTCACATGGATTTGATATCATTCAATCCTGACCCTTGTTGAGATTACTCAATCTCAACCATCCATTTCTCAATTTTTCCTATAAATAGAGCCCATTTCTTCATAATCCAGATCCTGAAAACTTGTATGCATTTAACCCATACTGAATTTTAGAGAGCATTTAGCATAAATAACTCATATATTGTCATCTTTGACTAAAATAAATCTTAGTTCTTTTTCATAATATATTTTATTAGTTTGTTTTACACTTGCATGGCATAAGCTTGAGATCATTTACAATCTTGAATCTCCATAAGCATCCATAGTGCAAAAAGTTGTTGAGAGCTACACTATTTTGGAACTTGGAGAGGAGAGGAACAAGGAAGGAGAAACTACCAGCATGGTAGAAAGCATTTGGAGGAGCTTAGTTGCTTTTTGTAGATTCCTTAAGCTTTCTTTTTGCTTAGTAGTGTCTTTCTTGATATGCTTGCTTAGGATAGTTTTTAATTTATGATTTTCTAATATCTAACAATCGACTCTTGTTTCTTGTTCAGGTGTTTGTTTATCCTAACCTTGTCCTTTTTGCAGAGCATCATTTGGTGAACCCGATGTGAATCACAAACACCTAAAAACTTTTTTAAAAGAACCAACTAACATGTTTGAATGTTGAAATTGTCACACAGGTCGCGCTTTAGCACTTTTGCTCGCATTGTAGCGTTATTGCAACTTGCTATTCTAGCGCTATTGTTTTTACAATAGCGTTATTGTCTCAAGTTTGGTGCTATTATGCGTGTTTTAGCGCTTTTGTGCTTATTTCAACGCTTTTGAGTTTGTTCTAGCGCTTTTGTATTCACTGTCAAAATCTTCTTTTAGCGCTTTTGTTTCTGTAAAAACATGTTTTTGGTTAACTAGAGCTTCTGTTTTCACACAGACTAGCGCTATTGTAACATAACATTGTATGGAAGGCCTTGTAACTGAAAAATTGGTTTATTTTAGGCTTGTGGAAGCCCCCCTTAGGTGTGGATTTTACTAACTATTTGCTTTTTGTGCAGGTCTAAAACTCACTTCCTTAAAAATCAGAATTTTGTTTTTGGTGCTCTAAAAATTGAACAAAACAAGTTTTCTTTCTTGCAAGTTAGGATCATTTGCATTTGGTGTTTTAAAAATTGAACAAAACTAATTTACTTCCTTGCAAGTTAGGTTCATTTTATTTTGGTGCTTAAAACAAAACAAGACAAATTTCTTTCTTGCATCAAACTAAAATTTACAATCCACACTTCAAATTTTGGTGCAAGTAAAATTCACAATAAACTTGTTTCAATTTTGCAAGCGATTTACTTCAAGCAAAACATGTTTTTTATTAAGTTGACTGGGATTTCATTTTCCTAGTTACTTAAACATATTGCCTTTGAAGATTAAAAAGAACATCATGTTTGTTGGAGCAACATCTCCAATTAGATAGAAAATCATTGCAATGACAAGTTAAAAAGAACAAGTGTTTTTCGTGATTGGCACACTTGTGCAAAAGGTTGGTCGAGTGGTCCTACTTCTAACACACACCATCCTCTCCCTTGGCTTTCGTGGTCCTAGGTGCAAGAGAAAAGTGTTAGTAACACTCAAATTTTTTTATCTTTTTAAGAGAGGTCTGCCAAGAGACACATCACTCTTGGGAACGACCTCACGTGGTAAATCCTTTGAGCCGCTATAGAAATCAGGTGAGAGCGAAAGCTATAGCCTTGGGTATAGTTGTTCCTACAGTGTAACTTGCCAAAAGGACAAATGGGCCCCACCACAAGTTACAAGGCTCTTAAGTGAGTCACTGCAGAATGAACTTATGTCCAAAGACATCGAAAATTACTAAACACCTTTAAGTAGTAGCCCACCCATTCTATTGATTGAGGATATTTGTGATATAATTCGGTACAAGAGCATAGATGGTTTTGCTCCCAAGATACTCACCATACATATTTCCTTGAGTAGAAACATATCTTTTTGAAAAGTCACTTGTGGCTTAATGAATTGGTGACTCCCCCATCATAGGGATCATCTATTTGTTATGCTCGTGCAAGACTTAGTATATCACATCCTTACCTATCACGACAAGATTCATAAGGTATGTAGTACCAAAGTTGAAGAAATATCAAGATGTGGGCCGAATTTATCGCAACTGGCCATTTGACCTTAGGGATACAAAGTGTTTGAAGTGTTTTCATTTTAGTCAAAGACCAAGTGCAAATTGAGCCGACTTCAGGCTTTGGAAAGAAAAACACCTAAAATACACTTAAAGGAAAGGGTCATAAAAAGTCCAAGGATTGGGTTGATCTAGACCCATACTCATTTGTACCTTTAAGGCAACATTCTTGTGTTTGTGTGCTTGCTTTGTTTTCTTGTCAAAGAAACATCATAAAATCAAAAAATCAAAACAAGTATTCATCCAATGAAACATTTTTCAAAACAACCAAAAGATCAAAAAAACAAAGAAAAGTATCAAACTTTATGACCATTCTTCACATCTTGAGAAAGAAGAATCTTCATAAAAACATCAACTTGAAAAGAAGACCATTGAGCTCAAAGGCTTTGATCAAAAGGAGGAAATTCTTCTATCTAAATAGACAAATCTTTGTCTCTCATAGAGTTTTTTTAAGTCACATGCGTCTCTACCTTCAAGACAAATCAAACGAATTTGATTCAGAGTCATTAAACCGCAGAGCTTTTATGCAATATAGAGCTTTGAGTTATCACAAAAACCAAGGAGGCAAAATCAATTCCAACTTCTTCCCAAACATTTGTATCACATACAATGTAGCTCGAGAAATGCCACCAACACCCGAAAGGGAAGAGGTAGAATTTGTTCCATTTGTGACACAAAGCTTTTATTGAAGTTAAAACATTTCATCCATTATCTCATTTACACATCATCACTTCATCATCAATCCATTTCAACTCTCAAAACATTAAGAGGCTCTTGTCCTAAGTTCTCTTTTGGATATTGCTTGAATCAAACAACAAAACATCACTTTTAGATTGTTTCTACATCCAGGATAAGCTCATCCTAAGAGACATATCTATGCAGGTTAAAACTAGTTTATGAGTGAATCCTCTCATTACTAGGTAGTTAAGTCTGTAACACATCTCAAATTTCTCTACACCTTATCACATCAAACCTTATAAAAAATAACAAGAAAATTCAAAGAAAGAATTTCGGTCACATCTACCTTTAAGTGCTAGAGATCCACATGCAACACAATTCACCAACCATCAATCTTTCATTTCATCAACAACTCATCATCATTTTCACCCAATTTCAACAAAAACTTGTAAACAAAATGGCTCATACTCGATCACAGTCAAGGCAACGAGAAATAGAAATTGAAGAAGAAGAGGAGGAAAATATCAATGAATTTCAAGAAGCACTTGGAGGACATGTGAATGATGAAAACCCAAGTACTCCTACTCCTGCAACAATAGAAAGGGCTCAGCACAACCCTCTCTTTAAGAGACTTTTTGACGAAATACTCAGGAGCAATGTGGATGCTCACTTTTTAAAACTTGCTCAAGAAGGAGCCAAGCTCCCCTCTGACTTTGATCTTGCACAACTAAGACAAGCATCAGAACGACAAAGTCACCATGAAGAAGAAAAAGGTAGAGATCCCATAAGATATAACATTCCTCGAGGTAACCCACCACCTCCTCCTCCAAATGAAATATAGATGTTGTGGCAACAAGTTGAAAATCTTGCCAAACAACTTCATAGTGGTGTGAAAACTAATCAATTTTCACTCAATGACATTTGTCCCTATCCCTTTGATAGGAATCTTTATATGCCACCTTTTCCACGAGGATTTGAAACACCCAAATTCGAAAAGTATAGAGGAAAGGGAGATCCTCGCGATCATGTCAGAGAATTCCATTCAGCTTGCCTCGAAGTGGCATACGAGGACACATACCTAATGCGAATTTTTCCCCAAAGCTTGGGAGGAACAAACACATCATGGTTTTCTCGACTACCAGGTGGCATTAGGACCTTTGAAGAGCTACTTCAGAAGTTCTTGGCACATTACTCTCATAACATTGAACGTGATATCACCATGGCTGATTTATGTAACACTAAACAAAAACCAGGTGAACTATTCTCAGTATTCCTGCAAGGATGGCGTCAAATGTCTAAGAGACGTTCTCTTCAGTTACCTGAACAAGAACTAGTGGAAATATTTATTTCCAACTTATATGAAGAAATGGAATTTCACTTGGATGTCAAAGACACAGACTCTTTCAATAACATGATCACCAAAGGATTAGAATGTGAGTGAGCTCTCATCAAGAAAGGACTTATCAAAATCTATAATGAACCAAAGGATGGTCCTCTCCCACGCTTCAATAGTGACAAACCAAGCTTCTGGAACAAAAACAAAAATGTTGTCAACAATGGGGTTGTGGACGCTAGAACTATCAAAAGTGCACAACCTGTAGTTCGATTTGCAGGACAGAATCCCCCACCTCAGGCTAACACAGTTGTTCCTCCAAATCAAGGTTGCATTACATCTCACGATGAACCCAGACCTTGTCAACAAAAAAAGCCAACATACACTCCCTTAGGGGAACCCATTGAAATAGTATTATGACAACTGGTTTCTCAAAATCTGGTAACTCTACCCAAAACATCAAACTATGAACCTCAAGTCAAACCTGCATGGTGGAGGGATACTGAACATTGTGATTTCCATCAAGGGAGAGGACACAAGACAAGCAATTGTCACAAATTAAAAGATCTTATTCAGGATCTTATTGACCGAGGTGAAATCGAAATTGAAGGACATGACCCAAAAACAATAAACAATGATCATCCGATGTTCAAAAATCCACTTCCATCACAAGATCAAAGGGGTCCTTCCACTTCTAGGAGAGGCACTGATACCATTGGTTATATGCAAGCCACGTATAATTATACTGTAAATCACCTATACAATGCCAGTGAACAAATTGCAACTATAACCATAAAAAATCCCAGCTCCACTTGCAATGTTGTTACACGTCGCAGCAAGATTACTATAAAAGCAGCTCCATAAGGCACCCCATCTATCCCAAAGCAGTATAACCTTGTGGAACAGTTAGACAAAATGCCCGCACTAATATCTATCTTAGAGCTATTGTGCCTATCTCCATCTCATAAAACCATTTTGGATCAAGCTCTCCAAGAGGCGCCAATCCCTGCAAACCTAAATACAGATCAATTCCAAGCCATGGTTGGAAGTCTAAAGTCATCACCATGTCTCACTTTTTTCGAAAGCGACAACTCTTCCTTCCAGCAACCTCATAACACTTCCCTACACATTGAAGGATTTATCAACCAGCATAGGATCAAGTGAGTCTTGATCGATAATGGAGAAGGCCTAAATATTTGTACAATGCAGTTGGTCACAGCTTTCAGATATGCAACAAAATCAGTGGATCCTCGCAAGAAGATCACAATCAAAGCTTATGATGATGCAGAGCGTTCATTCAAAGGAGCTGTGGTACTACCAATCCGAGTGGGCCCTGTGGTGAAACACATCATCTATCAAGTTTTGGACCTTCCTCTGCCATACAATATATTGTTAGGAAGATCTTGGATACATGCCATGCAAGCTGTTCCATCTACCTACCATCAATGTATCAAGTTCCCACATAATGGTGTAGAGATCACAATCCTGAGCGATGCAAATCCCTTTGCATATTGTCATAATATCAGTCATCAACTAGAGATTACCGTTCCTAACAATAGAGAAGCCATCTCCTCCACCTCATACATAAGTCCAGCCTCTCTTGCCAGTTCAAACACCACTATACCCAAGCAAGAGAAGCTTAAGATGAAAATAGCAGAGGAAGGTCCTGGGGAATACAATTTGAGTCAACTCTTTTGTGTGGGACAAATTCCCACTTCTCCTAGAACATATGGAAAACCTCAGCAATTACTTCAAACACCACTGATCACGCCAGCATGTGCTTTGATGCCTTTCATCCTTGGGAAGAGTCAAGAAGAAGAAACTAGAGACGAGGACTTAGTAGAATGGATCTATAGAGATCCCATCACCACCGATATGCCACAAGCTACACTTCCCACAGATCAGTATGGTAAAGGCCTCCTCATTATGCAAAGAATGGGTTACGATGGTCAGAGTGCTTTGGGACCTTGCAAACAAGGAAGACATGAACCACTGCTGCTGGAATTAAAGCCCAAGGATAATGGAGGCCTAGGCTTTCAAAAGGAGATCTTTCCTAAACTCAGATTCAAAGGAAAACCCAACAAACCACTATATCAGCCTATTGCAAAGAGGACACCTTTTATTATCAAAGCAGCATCAAACACCATCGCAACTGCCCCACCAAGGCTCAAAATCCCAACACAACCATCTACAATGCCAATCATCCCACCAATCAAACCAGTGATCCCATCAGCAACAATAATAAAAGCACTATTAGCAGCATCAACTATATCAGAACCCATAGCAGTATCTATGACACCAATGGTTCCAGCAGAAGAAGCAGAGTCAACACTACCGATACTCCTGGTATCGGATTCATTGATCCCCATAATCCTTCTTGCAACACCGATCATTTCATCTACAAAAGTACATCAACCGATCACACTGGTAGTGTTTAACACAAAGGACATCCCAGTATGGTATCGTAATCGGATGCTGGAAAGTGATTCAGAGACTGACTCACATGAATGGGAATTTGATTTCATCCAGCTTAATACTTCAGATGAGGAAGACACATCACTACCTCCACCTCGCAAAGACATCCCTGTTTATAGAGAAGCACAGATAAAGACCTCTTGGGTTCCTGAGCTGGAAACTTCTTCCACAGAGCCTACGTCACATCCTATGCCTGATTCTGATAGGGAGAGTACCATCAACGACCTTCACATAATGTCTTAACCCTCACAGACACATCTAACAAACTTAACCTAATCGATGAAGTAATGCCCATTATCCATCCTGAACTCATTGAATGGAACAACCTAATCCCCCATGTCTTGACCACTTCCAAAATGATGAGGCAATCATTGACTTTTTGGAATTACGGGATAACATACCAAGCGGGGATAACAAAGCTGGATTCACCATTGAACTTAATAGCGCAACATACTTCGGGGCGGATGCCAAACCTTTCAGCTGCAAAAATATAACAATAAAACATGGATCTTCCAGTGAAAACCACACCATGGCACTATTTGATTCAACAAAAGTAAAAAGAAAGAGCGTATCCAACGGTGAAAACCTCTCTGAGGCACCTGAGGATGAAAGGTTTTACATCCTTCCCTGTAGCACACAACGGGAATGATCAACAATTCTCATCAAGGAAACAAAAGAATACAATGTGGGGACTCTTGAAATTCCTCACCACATACATCTAGCATCTCTTCTAACTCCAGAGGAACAGCCTAAATTTGTAGAGTTCTTTCAAAAGTGTTAGATCAACTTTGCATGGTCATATGCAGACATGCCTGGGCTTGATCCTGATTTAGTCATGCATCACCTCACAGTAGCAGAAGGAGCCAAACCTATCAAGTAGAAGCTTCGTAAGATGCATCCTCAGATTGCAGTATTAGTCAAAGCTAAACTTAAGAAACTCCTAGATGTTGGTTGCATTAGACCCATTGATTATGCAGATTGGATATCCAATATTGTGTCGGTCGGCAAACCAAATGGGGGCATTCGTATTTGTACTGACTTCAGAGATCTAAATAAGGCATGTCCAAAGGATGACTTTCCCCTACCAAACATCAACATCATAGTGGACCTAACAGCAAGACATGCCATGCTTTCACTCATGGATGGCTTTTCAGGATACAATCAGATAAAGATAGCACCAGAGGATCAACATAAAACAACCTTCACATGTCCATGGGGCACATACTGCTGGAATGTAATGCCTTTCGGTCTAAAGAATGCAGGAGTGACCTATCAACAAGCAATGACCACCATCTTCCATGACATGAGGCATACTATGATGGAAGATTATGTTGACGACTTACTAGCAAAATCACTCACCAGAGAAGGGCATCTTGACATATTAGATAAAATCTTTGATAGACTGGAACAATATCATGTTCGACTCAACCCAAAGAAATGTGTCTTTGTAGTAACCTTAGGGAAGCTTCTAGGATACATTGTCTCAAGCAAAGGTATTGAGGTTGATCTAGCAAAAGTCAAAGCAATCATGGACATGCCACCACCAAAGAACATCAGTCAGCTAAGGACATTACAAGGATGACTACAATCTATCTGTAGATTCATTGCACAACTAGCAGATAAGTGTCACCCCTTTGCACATCTGCTACACAAAAACATCTGCTTTCAATGGGATGCCAGATGTCAGCAAGCATTCTAGATGCTTAAAGACTATCTCATGAATACACAATTGCTGATCCCACCAGATCCGAACAGACCTCTGTTACTCTATATCTCAGCAACAAGTACAGCATTGGGTGTACTATTGGCACAACACAATGCAGAAGGGAAAGAGTGTGTTGTTTACTATATTTCTCGCACACTGGTTGGCTATGAACTCAATTAAACCCCTATTGAGCAAGCTTGCCTAGCAGTAATCTTGGCAACCACTAAACTGAGGCACTATCTCTTGACACACAAGGTACAACTCATTGCAAATATTTATCCACTAAAGTACTCACTCAGTAAAGCCGCATTGACAGGCCACTTGGCCAAATGGGTGATGATTCTAAGTGAATTTGACATCAAGTATGTAGATCGTAAGGCTATCAAAGGACAAGTTATTGCAGATCAATTGGACCATGCACCACTCATAGGTGATCATCCTCTCATTTCCAATTTTCTAGATGAAGAGATATTCATGATCACAATAGCTTAACCATGGAAACTATA
Source organism: Cryptomeria japonica (assembly GCF_030272615.1). Lineage (NCBI taxonomy): Eukaryota > Viridiplantae > Streptophyta > Pinopsida > Cupressales > Cupressaceae > Cryptomeria > Cryptomeria japonica. Next base: position 614,996,370 of record NC_081411.1, on the reverse strand, counting down.
CTTTGATGGTTCGTATACTAGGCATGGCTCGGTGGCAGGCATTCTGTTTATCACACCTCAAGGTGACAGCATCCCAAAGTCTTATAGGCTCACATTTTCATGCACCTACAACATAGTAGAGTATGAGGCCTTGATCACAGGACTCAGGCTGGCCATACAATGGAAGTTACAAGAACTACAAGTCTATGGCGACTCCCAACTGGTCATTCGATAAGCAACTAATGAATATCAGACAAGGGATGATAAACTCATGCCATAAAAACAAATGGTGGACAAATTAAAGGCATCATTTACTACTATCACCTTTGAGCAGATACCAAGAGATAAAAATCAAGCTGCTAATGCTATGGCTACCATCGCATCTCTCCTAGATCTTCCACAGAATTCAACACACTACGAGTTCTTGGTAGAATAGCTTTGGATTCCCGCTTATGATATCCCCGAATCTAAGATGATATATCACCTTGTCAGTTCTGAATCCCCATGGTACAGTGAGTTTTACACCTATCTCCGCGATCACACCCTTCCTCCTAACCAATCGAATAACCAACGTAAAACCTTCATTCGCCAAACCGCTCGATATACCATTATTGCTAAAACCCTATACCGACGCAGTCTTGATGGTACTCTCCTTCGATGTCTGGAACAAGATGAGATAACAAAGGCCTTGGAAGAGGTACATGAAGGAATTTGTGGAACTCATGTAAGCGGCCCGTCACTAGCCAAGAAACTCCTACGCACTGGATGCCATTGGCCATCCATGGAAAAAGACTCCTACTACTTTGTTAGGAAGTGCAAGAAATGCCAAGTTCATGGAGACCTAATACATGCACCAACATAGGAATTGCAACCAATCACAACACCATGGCCTTTTTGTTAATGGGGCCTTGACCTTGTGGGTAAAATCCATCCATCTTCATCTAATGGCCACAAATTCATTTTTACCGCTACTGAATATTTCACAAAGTGGATCGAAGCTGTTCCACCTACCCAAGTTACTGGCAAGCAGATAGCCTCATTCATCCTTAATTACATCATCTGCCAATATGGTGTACCCATGTCCATCATCACAGATAACGGTCTTCCTTTCAAAAATCAGGATGTCCGTGAACTCTGTGAGAAATTTCACATCCAACACCGCTTTTCCACTCCCTATTACCTACAAGGCAATGGTCAGACCGAAGCATCAAATAAAAACATATTGAGGATCCTAAAGAAGACAATCAATGATGTCGGTCGTGATTGGCATGTTCAATTGAATCCAACACTATGGGCATATCGAACTAGCATTCGAACCCCTACAGGCGCAACTCCCTACTCATTGGTCTATGGTGCCGAAGTTATTTTACCTATTGAGGTTGAGATACCATCACTATGGGTTTCCTTGCACATTATCATCGATGATGAAGCATACAAAGTATCCCGTCTCCAAGACTTAGAGCTACTTGATGAGAAGCGACAAGCTGCATATAATCACCTCAAGGCCTATCAGTAACGCATGAGCAGAAGCTATAATCATCGAGTTAGACCTCGTACATTCGAGGTAGGTGATCTTGTTCTTCGAGAAAATCCTCATAACCAACCCAACCGAGAACATCAAGGAAAGTTTGAATCAAATTGGCTGGGTCCATATGTTGTCACTGCTGTATTTGGGTCCGGGGCATATCAGTTGGCTATGTCAGAAGGAGAACCGCTAGCAGATCCGATCAACAACATGCACCTCAAACAGTTTTATACCTAAAAGCTGTATAGAGCATCAGGCTCCCATATATACTGGCAAAAATACCATAAACATCCAGATAAATGACCTGAAGAAAATACAAAAAAATCAAAAGACTAAAGAAAAATCATGCATCCAAACGGTGAACAACCACTCCGGTGGCACCTTGGGTAAGTGCGATGGTGAAAATCTGGCAAACAGGTGCCACTCGTAAAGGCTATGGCTCCATTGTCTTTCAGACTTGTTGCAATCACATTCACTACATCCATTCATCTGTTCGTCCAAACCATGGCTTGTTATTAATCTACAATCAAGAAAGTACTTCATGTGTCTTGCATCCCGCTTTGTCATAGTCGTGTCTAAACTGGGGGCAATGCCCTTAACCTATTGATGGAAGTGGATTCTACATTGTTTTGTGATTCATTAGGTTCTTCATTCAAAACTATCTCACAAAATCCAAAAACATTCAAAAATGTCTCACAAAATCCAAAAACATTAAAAAATATCTCACAAAATCCAAAAACATCCAAAACAATCACAAAATCTAAAAACATCAGAAAACATCAGAAAAAATCAAAAATCAAACAAAAACATGGCACCACATTGTACATACTCATCCAAGCAGACACCAAACACAAACATTAAAAAATTTTCGCACGATGATCACTTCTCCAAATTAACCAGACAAATCAACATCAACACTCAAAAACTGTCTTCAACAAGGATGCATCCTTCCTTACCAAAACAAAGACAAAATGACGTTTTCTTTGACAAGAAAATTGTGTTAAGCTATCAAATACTTGGTTGATTTGTGAGTAAATTCATTCGTTTATATGTATCAAGTTCCTACCGCATTGTTTGTGTATCTTCTGCAGATTGTTCCGATGAAGTACTGGGGCATGTACTAGTGGTGTCTACATGGGAAGTTCACTAAGCTACATCATCTTATGCAAAATATAGTCATAGATCACTATGGATTGCTGACTACAAAATATACCTTGACCATATGAGCATGAACCATTACCAAGGATCCATATTCTTTATTTTTTATGTATATACTGTTTTGTTTGCGCGAACAATGCTCCTTCTTTGGTTTCTCCTCATCCAATTTGGATAAAGGTTTTTGTCTCTTATTAAGGTATGAACTTGTCTCAGGATATGATCAGCCCAAGATCAAGGAGGACGATCCAAGTCATGCATAAATGGAGATGATCCTTGTCTGTTCCGCAAGCAATACTCTAATCAACTTGACCCATTATATCAAGTTGTTTGTATTAACTTGCTATATCAAATCCATGTAAGAAATACTCTGGTCATCTTGAATCATTATGTCAAGATGCTTGTATTTTCTTCCAACATGTTAAAGCTCGATGATGAAAAATAAAGCACTATGGATCATCATTTCATCCCATCTGTATATATATTGCATTCTGTTACATATTGCCCATCCATTCACTCATTCATATGTATGATTTTTGTATGCCAATATGAACAAAGTTAAAATGCGCAGTTCTGCGACAATTGAGCTAGTTTTGGATACAATCGCGACCGAGTACTCTGATACATCATCAATGCATCATGCACAGTCTAAAAATACCTTGCATTCATCATGGTCATATCATCATCATTACATTTAGTTGCATTTTGCATCAATTACATTTCATATAATTTAGTTGTTTAAAATGCATATAATTCATTATCATTTATCAAACATTTATATCATCTCATCATTGCATAATCGGGATGTTTTAATTCATTCATATAAACCAATTGTCCCTGGTTATATTAGCCGTTTACTATGCATTCATTTAGTGTCAGTTATCAATTATCATTTTATCATCCTTTATTATCCTTTATCATTTATCGTTGCATCCATTCCTTTATCTATTCATTAGTTAAAAAGTGCATTCATTCATCCATTATTAAGTGTCTTATTATGCTCATTTTAGGATTCATTTACAATGCATTCATTATCCCTTTTTAATTGCATTAAGGTGCAGTTATTAAACCATAAGTTGCATTATCATCACATTATCATTTTTTACTTAATCATATTTAGGCATTTAGAATCATAAAACCATTTGTCTCCAAACATTGGTTCATACCATTTTATATATCCATTATAAACATATGCATTCATTTAGACAACATCATATAAACATTTTTACTTTACAGTTGATTATCCATATTTCATTCATCTACAAACATCTAGATGCATATCCATACATAACTCATTCATTCTTTGCATTAACATCATTGCATATCATTATCTCATAAATATATCAAACATGAAGCACAAAATCCTGTTCATAAATCATCATAAGCATACATCATCATCATGGCATTACATACATAAAGCATTACATCAAACAAAACATGCACACATGTATAAACCTGCATTCATATGTCAGTATCTAACATCATAAAAACATCATAAAAACATGCATATAGGAATCATCTCATAAATGCATACATATACACGTATCCATCTAAGCATAAACTCATAAAATCACCATCCTGCATAACATCCATACATAACCACATGCATATCATCAAAATATGGGATCTCCTCATATATATCATCTCATATATCAGAGTACAATGAAGTCTACAAAATCGGCTACCAAGAGCCATCCAAGACATAGTCCAAAATAACAATATAAATACATATATGCAAAATGCTCTCTCAGATGCCACTCTGACTAGATGCTGCACCACCATCGCCACCTCCTCCACCACTAGTCCCCGCACCATCCGATCTATCTCTCTGTGGAGGCCCCATCAAACCCCCACTAGCTCCTGCGCCCCCTGACCTATCTCTCCGTAGAGGACCCATCACACCCCCACTGATCTGCATCCTCTGGGATCGCTCTGATCTGGCCTGTCGTATCTATGAATAGCTCAGTGCTCGTTGACTAGATGGCACCACCTGCTCATATAAACCCCACCAATAATCAACCTCTCCACCTGTTCTCCGTACCTCCCTCACCAATGCTTCCACAGATAGCCCCTGCCCCTGTACTCCCTCCAAACCCCTCACTCTCTCCTGCAACTGGACCACCCTATCAACAGCTTGATCTCTCTCCCGCAGCACTACAATCAGCTTCGACTCTCATGCAAATAGCTTCACATATCTTGCTGCAACCTCTGCCTCCAGATCCTCCACTCGTGTCTCAGCTGCTGTCAGTTGAGTATGCAAATGTGCTAGCATATGCTCTCAAGGATCACCACCCCCTGTTGCTCCCTCCCCTATCTCCATAGGTGCCTCTCCAGTAGCTCCCTCCCCTCTGTCCATCGGGATCTTCCTCTCCATACCTCAGCCACCTAATCTGACTCCGCCTGGCACCAACAGTCCCTATGATATCCGTAGTGGCAATCTGCCTCTCCCTCTCCGCTGGACTCGACCACCTAAGCCACCTAATCCGCCACCTCCACCACCTCCATCATCTCCTCCTCCTCCTCCTCCTCCACCTCCACCATCTCCTCCTCCTTCATCACCACCATCCCCCCTCCCTCGTCCATCTATCATTGGTCCTCGATCTCCTCCTCTCCTCTGTCTCTGTCTTCTCTCATCCTCAAAAGAAGGAATCAGCTCTGCTGGATCGGATATCCACAGAATCAGATGAGCTGCCATATACTGTGTATACTCATCTGACACCCCAGCATCCACCACCCTCGGTTGTATATCCCATGGCCTCGCCTGAAGCATCCGGAACTCCGCCAATGCCTGATCATATGGAAGTACTGGCCCCCATGCATATCTCTCTCACACCACTCTAGCGTACTCTCTTGATCCCATCCAAACTGCCTCAGAACCCTTCCTGGCACCTGTCTCTCTACATCGTAAGATGTCCACCCAATCAGGAATTGGGTCATGAATACATATGGCAAGGCCTCTGCATCATCCTCCCAGGGCTCACACTCCAGATAAGGTCTTCAAATCACTGCATCAAGATCATCTAACGCCCGCCACCACCACTCTAACTTCCCTAGGTGGGGCTGACTCATCATGCCACTGTACATGAACATATAAGGCTGATCAACAACCCGAAATCTAAGACTCACTGGTCGAGTCACTGGTAAGTGCTCCCACGCCCAAATGTGCAGCAACATCACTCCTACTGCCAATGAGCCTCTCCCACGGTACACTACCTCATGCAGCTTCTGATACATGTGCGCTAACACGCACGGTCCCCAGGAAAATCAGGTACCCTTCATCATCATCTGCTCTATAACCTATCCCCATCCAATGGCCAGACCAGGTGAGCGCCTATCAGGACACAGTAGCCCTCCCACGATCCTAGATAAAACTATGGGCAATGGCTCGTACAACGCCGCGATGTCCTCCCAAGCTATGGAGCTGTCATCAATGAACACGTCCTCATCAAAGAATCGCTGCACTGCTAGAGTCCCCCATGCTCTGTCATATGTGACTAGCTCTCCCCAAATGAGAATATGAAGGATACGCCACACATCCTCCAAAGTCACTGTCATCTCCCCATGTGCTAGGTGAAATGTGCACGTCTCACTGTGCCAGGGCTCTACCAAAGTTGTAATCAAACTGTGATTCATCTGAATCACAGGCATATGCATCACATTGTACAACCCAGTCACTGCAATGCAATCAATCTCAGCCTCTGTCAGCCGATCCCGTAACCCCTGTGTCACTAGATGTCTCTCGCATAACTGTAACATGCGTAGATCCTCCTGCACACTGGCATCAATCAATCATCATCAGTTGTTTTGTTTTCAAACTTTCTTAAGTTTAAACCTAGACTATCAACAGATACTTTGATCAAGTATCTTCGGGTCTCAACAGGTAAGCAATCATGGCACACTTAGACTTCAACAAACATTTATCCTAATGACCTACGTCTCATCAGGGCTTCTATGGTTCAAAACAACTCTCACTTTCCCTCCTTTTTTCATCCATCATTAACATCGGGAGATTTTTGTTCACACAAACTGGGGCATCTATTTTCCTAAACAATAACGCTAAACCCCTCACAAAAGCACATAATCAACCCTACAAACATGCTAAAATTGCAAAAGCGCTACAAGACCTATGCAATAGTGCTACTTCAAGACAACAATGCTTAATTGACCCCTCAATAGCGCTCAACAAACAATAGCGCTTAAACATGCATACACTAGCGCTAATATTTTCATTAGCGCTCAAACAACAACACAATAGCGCCATTGCGGCACAAAAGCACTAGTTAATTGGACAAAAACGCCAAAACATAGTTTCAGCGCTATTGTCCTGACTCAATTTGGACTCAGCAAAAAACATGACAAAAATGTGTAAAATTTAAAATTTAAAATTTGCGTACCGCTGGTCCGTAGTCGTCTGGCCGATGGAATCGACGGACTCGCTCGAAATGGTGCTCTGCAATAGGTACCAACATCCTGACTACTGCTCGCTCCTCTAAAAATGTCACTATCAGAGCTCTGGTTTCACACTGGTCGCGGTAACAAATGATCCTGTTTTCACCCTTTTCTCCCCATTTAAACCCTTCGTCGTCACCACAACTTTCCCCCGCTCACCGTCGTGGTCCCCGTGAACTTCCCGAGCCCCCATTTCTCCATTTTATCTCCGTTTTCTTCTATTTTTCACCCGCGTTGCTAACTTCTTCTCTTCTATAAACCCGACCAATTTTCATTCTTTTTTGAGAGATCGCCTGTTTCGGCCCATCTCTCGAGGGGGCATACCACCCATTAAATTAACATTTTATGGGGCATTTCTTCACACCTATTTCTCTTTCTTTGAAACGACGCGATAAACTGCACTGTCTCAAAGAGGGGCAAATGTAGTCACATAAATCTGTCCAATATAATTAAATGAATATTCCCTATTTATTCGATTAAAAATCCACTAGCCATCAGTTAATTAAATTAACATTTAAAATCAATCAAATGAAAAAATACTATTTATTTAATTAAATCCCCTTTTTCCTCTTTTAAATAAATTAAAATCAAACATTTATTTAAATAATTTATCCCCCCCACTTGCATTTTCCTACAAATGCAACTTGTACCTATTTATTGAAATAAATTAATTTATTTTAAATAAAAATCTTATTTTCCCTCACCCACCAAATCCACTTGCATTCCTAAACCCCTTTTTAGATTCTTCTAACCCCTTCCTAATTAGCCTAATCCATCCCCTAATTATTGTCACATTCCTAAGCAACTTGGAGTCACTTCTCAAAGACTTCAAAGTATTTAAAAAACATTTAATGCTTTGTGTGTTCAACAATTTAACCTCCAAAGTCTTCCAAAACCATTAATGGCTCTTACATGACCATTAATGGCTCTTACATAACCATTTATGGTTATTTCAACTTGCACTCATGTGTCTCCTCAAGCATTTATTGCTTTGACCATGGTTATCCCTTTTGCCTTTGCACAAGAGTTTATCCATTGGATAAAAGCTTTATTCTTTGAATAAAGAATTTATTCAATCAACTAACCTTGACCCTAACCCCCAAGTTAACTCTCAGGTCATGTCAAGCATTTAATGCTTATTCCCTCTCCTCTCAACCTATCTCACATTGACATTTGTCATCCTGGGATTGGGTTGAAAGCCCTCACATGGATTTGATATCATTCAATCCTGACCCTTGTTGAGATTACTCAATCTCAACCATCCATTTCTCCATTTTTCCTATAAATAGAGCCCATTTCTTCATAATCCAGATCCTGAAAACTTGTATGCATTTAACCTATACTGAATTTTAGAGAGCATTTAGCATAAATAACTCATATATTGTCATCTTTGACTAAAATAAATCTTAGTTCTTTTTCATAATATGTTTTATTAGTTTGTTTTACACTTGCATGGCATAAACTTGAGATAATTTACAATCTTGAATCTCCATAAGAATCCATAGTGCAAAAAGCTGCTAAGAGCTACACTATTTTGGAACTTGGAGAGGAGAGGAACAAGGAAAGAGAAACTACCAGCATGGTAGAAAGCATTTGGAGGAGCTTAGTTGCTTTTTGTAGATTCCTTAAGCTTTCTTTTTGCTTAGTAGTGTCTTTCTTGATATGCTTGCTTATGATAGTTTTTAATTTTTTTTTTCTAACATCTAACAATCGACTCTTGTTGTTTCTTGTTCAGGTGTTTGTTTATCCTAACCTTGTCCTTTTTGCAGAGCATCATATGATATTCCGTCTCTAGGGAAGATTTTCAAATTCCTAGAGCCTTTTGACGAAAGAGTTTTCATCAAGATGCTCTTTTAGCTCTTGGCTAGAAATGATAATGGTCTACTCTGCTTTATCTTTATTAAATACTTATATCTAAAATCATATATATATATATACACACACACGCGCGCGCGCGCACACACACACACACACATATGTATGTATACATACATATATGTATGTATGTATGTATACATACATATATATGTATGTATGTATATTTATATATATGGTCATCTTCTGGTAATAGCACTTCCATTGGCAAGATTTTATAAGCAAAGAAGTTTGTGTCTTATGAAAGGAAGGTTTTCCAAATTAAGATGGATGACCACACTGATTTAGATCTGTAATGGTTGGTAGGTTTCTCTTTGTTTAAATCCTTTTTAGTGTTTTATATGGGTGAGTTGTCTGGAAACAAATGTCTGACTAGTCTTCTCAATAGAATTGTCTCTGATTGCATATCCTTCAATATTGGATGTGAAGATAGGGCTCTCAACTCTTAAGCCATTCAGCGGATGTTTTGGTATAGGCTGGGCATTATGGATGGGGGTATATTTTCCGGCTAACATTTTTTGCAGTATTCTGTTGTATGGCAGGAATGAGGGTTCTTGCAAGTATTATCTCGACAAGTTTTAAGTTTTGATATCTACTGAGGGAAGTTGTCTTTAATAATCAATTAGAAAGTTAAATTTCAAGCTATTGTCTTTTTTAGAGTTTGTAATTATTGTAAACATTCTAACGTTGATTTGGGTTGTAAGGTGCAATAAGGTTCTTATGCAGAACAATGGAATGTTTAGATCCAAACCGGGCAAAATAAGAATTCAGGTTAGAGTTGTGTTGATAATAATGGTCGAGGTTATCATTTTCAGGGAAGGGTCGAAACGCAGCACTAAGGAAAAGTGTGGATGATCCTTAAGTATTCTTTCAAGAAGCTTCACCTGGATATGCATTATCCAGGGATTCATGTATCATGTTCTTTATTATTCATGTATCACGTTCTTTCCATTTTTGTCTCCATCCTTCCTCCTCTTTGTGGATATCCACAGAGGTGTTCCCCACCGCAATGGTTCTCTGGAGGCGGTCCAAATTGGTTTTAGCCTCCTTCTTTCTCTTGAAGATATCCCCAAAGGAATATTTTCCTCTAGGCTTTGACCTCCCTTTTGATTATCTCTATCTTTTTAGCTATTCTAAACATAGTTGAACCTTGGACAAAGGAGTTCCACCAACTTTGGATACAATGTTTAAAGTCTGGGTGAGAGTGCCACATAATCTCATATCTAAAGGGTATGGGGCTCGGGGTCGACTTGTCAATCCATGAAAGGAGGATTGGGGAATGGTCAGAGATAGTGCGCAGGAGAGACAAGAGTGAGGAATTGTTGCCAAGGTTCCACTTGGCCGAGATTAGAAACCTATCCAACTTGACCTGAATTAGGTTGGAGCCTTTTTTGTTGTTAGACCAAGTGAAAGGATTCCCTTGGAGGTCAAGATCAAGTAACTCGTTATTCCTAATGAAGTCAGCAAAGTCAAGCATACTATCTCTGTAGTCAGTTATCCCTCCAAGCTTCTATGAGGGAAAAAGGGGGGTGTTAAAGTCACCTGCTAGCATGAATATAGCCCCCCTATTATTAGTCATGAAGGTAGTGATTTCCTCTCAGATCCGAACCCGACCATGTCTAGTATTAGGAGCATAAATGTTGAAAAAATACCAAGAGAAGTTGTTGAAGGTGAACCTGGTAGTAAGGAAGCTATGAGAAGTGTCAACCGCATTCCCATCCAATTTGTCCTTATTCCATAGAGTAGCAATTCCTCCTGAAGCACCCTCCGCCTCACCATAATGGAAAGCAACACCTGGCCATATATTGTCTACAAGCGTAGCAAAATTTTGATGTCACTTTCACTTCCTGGATTAGGATGATATCAACCTTATTGGTAATTATGCTTTGCTTAAGAGCATAATGCTTCTGGGGGTTATTTAAACCCCTTAAGTTCCATGAAAGGAACTTCATTTCTTAACTTTATGAGATGTCTCCAGAGTTATTTGCCTTCCACTGGCAATTTCCCTGGCCATTACCTTAATTCTGATGGCCCTCTTAGAGGGTTTGCTTGGCTTAGAGTCATTTCCCACATCCGCCTTCTTATTTCCTCTAGTTTTTCTTTTTGTTTCTTGTCGTTCCCCTTTCTCTTTATCCACAGGCGAAGACAGGGCCAAACGACTTCCATGAGAGAGAAAAGTGATCTCCCCAGTAGATCTAGTAGTAGAGGAGGAGGATGTCGGATCCAGAATGATCCCTTTGGAAGGCATGGGCCCAACCCCGGAGCTCGAAATGCTTCCCCCACAATTTCCCATAGTGTTGGGATTCAACTGCATGAGCACAGGCTGAGTGGTCTCGTTGTGTCCTGTCTTCTCTTTGAGAAACACTTCTGTGTTCAGACCTTCTTGTTCTACCTTATTTTGGGAGATCTCTCCATCTTCTTGGTCTAGGCCCAAACATCCTCCCGTAGAGGGAGGTGCCATCTTGGGGTCAGGGGTTTGCATCATATTAAGAATACCTTCCAAGAAAGGGTAGCCCTCCTCAATAGTATCTTGAGGACCCTCTTTTTCCTTCAAGTCCATGGTTTGACCCACATAATTGTCAATCACCAGGGGGTTGGGGGGGTAAAAATCTGAGCTTCCTCCACATCAACAATACCCAGGGACGACATCTTCTCTTTCAGCTTTTCCTCTGGAGGTTGAGGGGTCGGGCAGTCAACAATAACATGGCCGTGTTTTCCACATCTTTGACAATAAAGGGAAGCGTTCTTGTAGACAATAGCCTGCGTCCATTAACCCCATTTGGATTTTAGAGCTATGAAATCAGGGAAGGGGTTATTAATAGCCACATTCACACAAAGGCGAGCGTAACAAGTCTAGACTTTTGCATCGTCATGTTATCAGCAGCAACGAACTGACCAAACAAGTTACCAATCCATCTAAGAATGGTTTCATCTCAGAACTCCAGAGGGAGGCCAGGGAGTCTGATCCAAACCAGTGCTAGTCTGAGGAGGTCTGTGCTAGGGTCAAACCTCGGTTTCCACTTAGAGAGAGTTAGGCAGTGTTTGTCGTAAGACCATGAACCAGACATAATGTAAATGAAGTCTTCTTCAGCAGTGAATCTGAAAAGAAAGAGTCCCCTCGGCATAGCAGAGACAAAGACACTACCTTTTAGTTTCCATTTGGAGCCAGCCCATCTTTTAACCATATCTATAGTGGGTCTGAAGGCTAAGAATCTCCCCACCAAGCAGAGGTGTAGGGAGGAAGCGATGTTATCCATAATACTATCGAGGAGACAAATCTCGGTGCCATACTCTCCAGTAGTTACCTTAGGCAGCAACGTCGATGACCTTGACTTAGAATTTCCAACAAGGGCACCTTTCCAGGTACTTGCTTGAGCATCCCCAGATAAAAGCCCCACATCATCAGACTTGGGAACCATGTGAGGATAATCCAAGTTGGAGGTCGCAATAGGAATCTTCTCAAAGGAGGGGGCCTCGTGCAACACCGCATTACACCAACCGAGGGAGCCCACCCAGCATTCTGGGAACACAACACAAGAGCCAGATCCAGACATACTTGCAGGAGAGCAGGGCGAGGGGTCAGGATCTAGAGATGACGAGCCCAAAGACGAGCCCTCCCCAGAAAAAATGACAACCATTACGGAAATTCAAAAGTCAGCAGAGTGGAAAAGTTGCTAAATGATCAAATATTATTTTGGAAATATTCAACTAAATTATAACAAAATTATATCCACACAATTCAAAAAACCTCATTGAAATGTTTAATGTTATAACCAAATGGTATAAATATCAATCACCTATTCAATTATACCAAAGTTATATATAATTTTTATACACTTAAATATACATTAATCCACCTAAAAAAAACTAGTCAAATCAATAATCAACGTAGAATAATGAATTAGAAAGAACACAATTATATAGATTTTGTAATTTATTTTTGTCATTTTCAAAAATATCTTGATTGGGAAATGTGAAAAGGCAATGGTGTACTGCGGCTGAAAATATCCTTCGATGTCTGTTGTGCTTTAAAACAAATTTCTCTTTTTAGAAAGAAATATTAAAATAATTAAATAATAGTCGATTATCAAGTGTAACTGATTCAACTTTGATAGCTACATATAACATTTTCATATCATGCATGTCAATTATGACCTTTTCAAAACTCGTGTGGAATGATACGTTGCTTTCAAAATGACTGCACGCTAAGACATGCAAAACCACCTAATCAATATTATAATAATATTATAAAGCTTAAGAAAACATACTTATGATGTAGACACCCTTAAAAAATTGCCTTGAATATGTAGGACAAATATGGAGAAGCCAATACCCTCATTGTTAAGATTTTAATATTCAAAATTCATTGCAGCGTATAGTAATTAGTAGTTTCATTTTAATATTTAATTTCATTTAATATACATTGTCAATAAAAATTAAAAGCATTTAATTTGACGTTCTTTTTATATTTAAATGAATGAAAACTAAACAATTAACTTTATTTACTTAATTTTAATTTAATTTAATTTAATTTTTCCTTTTATATATTCAATTAATTATTTTTTAATTATTTAATGCTAATTATGGTTTTACTGTTATAGGTATGCTAGTTTATTTGTGTAATATTATTTTTCATGTATCTAATAGAATTTTGGTGTATAATTGTATATATTGTTTATATGTATATCGTGATTCTAAACATGGTTGCATGTACAGGTGTCTAATCAAACCATTCATGTGTGTCACACTGAACATTAACTATGCGTGCATCACTTGACAACCTTTACACCACAATAAGATGATTATAAAATTGACATCATACACATTTGACAAATAGCTATGCCTATGCCACTTGTTGTGCTATAAGATGAGTAGAGCTATATGAGTCTAAGATTTTTCACCACCATGTATATATAGTTAGAACACCATATATGTGTGGCACTTGTTAGCATATTTAAGAGCCTATTAAACACCCTATTTATATAAATACTTTCTTTCTGTATTTTGTAAAGTAGCAGTGACATAATAGATTCTCATCTTATGTCTCTATACATTTATCCTATTCAATCTGAATAGAAGTAGCATATCTTCTAGAATCCCTTTGTATCTAAGTGATGTGGTTTGCGTATCCATTTTCTTTAATACATTCTATGATATTGTTGTATTACTAGCTAATCTATATGATTGTCTCGTAATTGACCTTAGGAATTAGATCATGTATGGGAAATTCGTTTCTTTGTCCATGAAAAAGTTGACATGAGCATTATTGATGTTCTTAAACATATTATTATTCTTTGTGCTAAGTGTATTTTTTGTGCACCATTGAAGGATCTAAGGCTTAGAAGGTTCTTCTCAAGCATTACATTGAAGCTTGTGTGTCTTATGGTAAACTATGTTGGAAGGGAATTGGATTTCATTATCTTCTTATCACCAATGCGCCTATCAGGATTTAGGGTCCCCTTGTTCTTCAATATGTTTGAAAAATATTTGAAACTATGAAATGCTACCTCAGTGGGTTGGTGACGAATTTGTAAACAAGCTTTCCATCAATGACTATAATTTGTGGTGCTCCCTTATCATCAAAATCTCTAGATTACCTTTAGCAAAGACTCTTGGGATTAAAATTTTTATACTAAATTTCATAAATACATTTGCACCAATAGGGATCTTTTCTCTTCTAGAGATTAGAGCTCATGGATTTCTCTATAATATAACTTTAACCTTATTGCTTTAGGTTTACCTTTAGTAGACAATGCCACAAAGAGTAGTATATTCTTGCATGAATTAGGCTCATAACATCACCATATCCCAATTAGGCTCATAACATCACCATAGGCTCAAAAACATCACCATATCCCAATTCTTTTATCACTTATCCCTAGAGATTGATGTCTACCACTAGAGCCATTTTTCATCTCTCTAGATATGATTTATGAATTTAACCCAAGTTCGTTCCATAGTCGCATGTTTAAATTATAAAATTTTAAAATTTAACTTCCAAATAAAAACTCATTGAATCCATCCTACTAATCATGGTGAGTTGACCCAAGACACAATTATGTTGATTTGTGCGCTTATTTATTATATTTAAAGACATTCCTTCACTCATTTGAGCTCATACTAAAATGTATATACGAACATTTGGGTCAAAGAGCATAAAGAGAATCTATTCTAAACTACCCACTTATGAAATCACCATAGATTTTTTACATACTTGGTTGTCATCTTTAAATCTAATGCTCAAAGTCATAAAGTCAATCCAAGTAGATATTTGATTGAGGAAAAATGAGCCTCACAATTTAGTAGATTCTCAAAGATAATCCTAAACATTGCCCATCCTTACATAGATCAAAATGTAAAAAATAAGGCAATTGAATTCTAGTAGTCTATTTTGTACTATATATTTTTGTTACAACTTAGTTATGCACGTTACATCATTTTTGCACTTGCAAAAATTAGTTTTTCAAGTGTAGATTTAAACCAAAGGAACAACATAGTTAATTTGTATATCTTGAGGCACTTTTCTAACAAGCCCCCCAAAATTTAATGTTGTGGAAAATCGATTCATAGCATCTTCAACATCATTATCCCATCTCTAGAACCTAGCTAAATATCTCTTTTGAATTATGTATTTTATTTAACACATTATTTCTAGTCTTAACTCATTTAACTAGTTTAATTATGATTTACTAGCTATTTGATCAAACTAAATAATCCCCCCCTTACATGATTATATACCCACTTGATAATTATAGAAATGGAGCTAAATTGATCTATCTAACAATGTCTATCTTAAGGTGATTAGCTAAAGTGGAAAACAAGTCACATGTATAAACATGGGTGAATAATAGTAATTTTTTGAGAAATAGATTTTGCTTCAAAATGATGATCTCATTTTAATTCAACAAAACAATTATTATCATTTTTTAAATCATGGTTTAGTTTTCCGTAATCAACAAAATAATAAATTAAGGTTTCAAACAATAGAAATGCAAACAATTAATAGTTCGAGATGTTATTATGTTTATGTAAATTGTGTTTATGCCATGCATTACAATTGACATTAGTTTAATCAAGAAAGACTAATCAATTATACTTCTAATGCAAGACATGAATTCCTTCAAATTTGCTCTCTACACCTACAAAATTGTTTAACTTAGTTGAAACAAAACTGTAATACAATTTGTCTTTTAATATAGATAAGGTTCTTAATAGATCTTTCACTGATTAATATAAAAATAGAATTATAATAATATAATATATATAAATTAATATTTAAAAAAATTAAAAATTTACAAACATCAATCAAATATTAACTACGCCATTCTATCAAATTATTTACACATTTATAAACTATATAAACATCTAATTTATATACTTAAAACACATTAATAAAAAAATAGTCCAATTAATATACATGGTCAACAAATTAGTAAGAAAAATTTCTCTCTAACGAATGAAGCAGTGCTATGGAGGCCACTGGGGTTCGCAAGGCACTCCTGTAGTTTGTTTTATTTTCTTGATGTTGTTTTTTATTGCTAAAAAGACTTGGTTCCTTTTTTATGGTAGTTATTGTTAATTGTTGTTATAGCGTTGTTTGTGCGCTATGATTTTTGATAGTTCTGCTATGTAAAGGGTCATTTTTTAATCAAAAACAAATTAGTAAGAAAATTAAATAAAAGTAAATTATAAATTAATATTATTATCATTTTTAGAGATACTTGAAGGAGAATGTGAAAAGTTAATTGTGTACTACGCATGCTTTAAAAATAAAAATAATTAAATAGTCAATTGTAACATATTTCAATTTGATAGCTACATATGATTATGAAATTGATGTGATAAGAAGAAAATTAGATATGAATTTATAAACTTTTTTATTTCCTTCACAATAACTTTGACAAGTGCACAATCTATATTCTATTATTATTATTTTATTATATAAGGTGAAGAAGGTATTATATTGCAGCCAATATTATCCCCTTTCATAAGGAAGCCAAACTACATTATCACTCAATTCTTTGTTTTATATCTCTATCAAAGAATATTTTTTACATCTCTATCTTATCATTTTTAAAATCTTGTCTTTCTAAGAATATTTTTGTAAAGAATAATTACTTTGGGTCAAAAAGAATATATGGTAGATTATTGAATATTTCTTATTATTAATTAAAAGAGGAAAGAGAGGATGAATTACTAAATATGAAATTGTAACAAATATGATATTGTTTGTTTTAAATATTAATTAATATATTTTGTTTCAATTTTCATGATTTGTATTTTTTCAGGCAATGGTCTATGATTATAATCTATCATATGAACTCTTTATCTTGATGATGAATCATGAAGTATTTTCTATTATAATAATACAAAAAATTATAGTATATTAACATTAAAAAATATTCTCAATAATTGGTATAATTCTAGAAACAATATCTCTCAATAATTACTTTTAAAATTTTAGATCACCCTTTTTTTATAGTATAAAGAACACATTAGTTTATTTTAAACTATTGCTTTAATTATATAGTTATTTAAAGTCACCTATTTATAATTAAAGAAGTTTGAGGAGTGTAGATGATTGTTGCTATTGAACATAAGAGAGGGGGAGAGCATGTGAAAGCTTTAAGTACAATGATTGTATGCTTAGACCTTTTGTTATTCAATTTTACAAGGACAACATACAGATCTAAAGGTATATGGACTAAATGGAGTCACAATCCAAACCACATGGTCGTGATAAATGGTATAAATTCTAATAGTTTGAAGTTGATTCTTTTGTAATTGTTATGAATGTTAAAGTTGTGTTTTGTATAATTATTATGGCTAGTTAAGTCATGCCAAGATTTGATTATTCAATTTTTTTTTCTCAATTTTATCAACCATATAATTGAGTACAAGTCTATTCTAGAATGAATGGACTTCAACTTTTTCTCTATCTTGTCACTTTAATGACTAATGACTTATCTCAACTTGTATCATAATAATATGTGCATAAAAACTTGGTAGAATGTGGATGCATAACTTACAATTAGGAATATAATAACAAGAGTGGTAATTAATGAAGAGAATAACATTCAAATTGAAGGCACAAAAACCAACAATCACATTGCTACAAATATACTTTAATCATTATAGGTATTCATATCACTATAATCATTATTATGATCTATTATGGTAATTAACTACTATTTATCATATAAACAAACATGTTAAGACAATATACTAGCTCTTTTCTATCAATAATTGTCAACCATGTAACTCATCATGGTGAAAAAATTCAAATGTGATATTTGTTAAGGAATCAAGATAAGAGGAAAATGCTTCCTAAAATAATTTTAGATGAGACTAATCTGCAAATTTTAGATCTTTACAATTGAAAAATTATACCATAACACATTGTATGTGTGGAAAAAACTTTCAAGAGAAAAACCCCATACTTCAAATAGAGATATTACACTTGCAAAGAAAGCCTTTACAAGAGTATCACCAAGCAAATATTTAGAGTAATTATGACAACATAACAATACCTATCAATCTCACTATCAAATACCTCCATCTCAAGAATGTAAATAATTAAAGGAGTCAATAAATGAAAAAATATAAGCTAAAGCCACCCAAAAATATAATAGTCAAATACCTAGTTATAAAAATAACACCAAATCCCAAGATGGGTTCATAAGATAAAAATAGCATATTCTTTTACTTGTCATAAGCGCATAATAATCCACTCACTAACTTGGGTATTCCATTTTGATTTCATAATCTCCATCCAAATATTTATTATGAAACATCACAACATATGTTACAAATTGGTCAAGTATATTATGCAGTCAAGGATGGAGGGTCTAAGATGGATTGTCCAACCTTGCAGCATAATCCAACACAACTCAAGTAATTGAAAAAATATGTAAATTTATTGATCCAAAATAGAATAGAACATGTTTGTAGGCCCTCTCATATGCATATTAAAAATACACCCATTTACCACGCTTGTAGGCTCATAGGTTTCCACAAGCTTATTACCAACTTACATGCAAAGTTAGTTCTAGATCATAATTCCCTATCTCCTAACTCCCTAACTCTCTAGCCACCTTCTAAACAATTTAGAGAATGATTAAATATTAACCTTAACTAATTGACCCAAAGCTAATGTGTGATGAGATGTGAAGACTCTACAAGGTATGGAAGAATTCCACACACTACCTCTCATAGGAATAAGTTCAGGCTACTTGGAAAGATGAACTTCTAGTGAAGGGATCTTCTAGAAAATAGGTCCCCAACTGCTACCACCTAGGTATGTTGTAGTAGAGTCACCATTTTGTGCTTGTTATAATCCATAGAGAGAAACTTGTCATTGCGGTAGAATGCATTAAGATTTAGCAAGATGCTCCTACATCAAACCCTTGGGTTCATTTGAGAAATGTACCTCACACGTTAATAGCTTCAAGAATTATCTGTCATTCCAATTAAACTTCTAAGATCCATGTTGCACCCTCTGTTAGGCCCAATATGGAAAGCTAATGTACTGAGAGGCGAGGGGTGAATCAATACTCCAAAACTTTTCTTGAATAATAACTTTACTGTTATGCATAAACAAAATAGTGCAGTAACATAAAATAAAGTTAAAACAAATAGATAACAATCATACATGATTCACTCCATAACACATATATTTTGGTTATGCAGAAACTCTTGGTTAGAGAGAAAAACTGTGGTGGGGATGGCACCCACAACTTCACTACTGCAATAATAAAGAATGCTCGGTTAGAGCTACATTTTAGCTATTTCTGATAGCTTACCCTGTTAGGAGTAACAAGATCTGTTAGATCTACCTTGCTAAAGGATTTTACAACATTTATTCTGAATGTTGCACCTGGTTAGAGGCTTCACAATTTATAGACTTGATTAGAGTCTTTTACCCTGTTAAAGGTTTGTCTTTCAACTTCACAATATTACAATAAAATCATTACAAATATCTACAACTTTACATCTGAAATGTTATAGCAGATTCTATGTGCTCAGAATAGATTACCTTGCTTATAGCATACCTCGGTAACCCATATAGTAACTCGATAAACCCTTTTGTTTACTCTGTTCTTTGACTATTCTTTGAAAACCTTCTTGGTGACCTTTGTGTCTCTATAACAGTCTTCTTTCATGCATACATACACTTCACTCATGCTGTATAAATAGATCTGTTAAAACGGTGATCCAATTCATTGCTTCGATCTTACAAACAAGATTCCTTGAATGAATAACTAAACAAAATATTTCATTGGTTAGATTGTCCTTAAAATCATACACAATCTTCTGGTGCAATTTCCAATGTAATAACAGTTAGATGTGCCTCGATCTTGTAACACGTTTTCATATGCATGTCTAGGTTCAATGTATTTGGTAACACGTTTCACTTGGGGTATATCAACTCGGTGTGTCATCTTTACTGCTCGGTAGTCTAAAAAAGATACTCGGTAGATAGCTCGGTGTATACTACGTTTTGTGACTTCTTTCCTCTGTAACCGATTAGACTGTGCATACCGACTTCTTTATGTGTACCGACTGCATGATTCGGTAGTGCTAACCGACTAGAATATATAGTATGACTTTGAATACAAAAACTAATGGTAATTTGATAAGTAGTAACAATCTCTCCTTTTGACATTAGTTGAGATGTTTGACAAAAACTACTTTCAAAGTCATAACTCAAAAATCTATATACTTTGCAAAATGACTATACTTAATAGTAAATACAATAGTCAATGAAATAGTATATTCAGATATACTCCCTTTATCATTATACTATACATAACTCTGATTTTTGCATGCTCAATTCTGTGCTTGTGTGCTCTGCTTACTATCCTTGAATATTCTGCATACTCTGCTCGGTATACTCCCCCTGTATATAATACTCTGAATACTGTATCAAAACTGTATTGCAAAATTGTATCTCCCCCTATATAGTATCACTCCCCCTTTTTGACAAACATTAAAAACTTAATTTTCATCCGGGGGCAGTAACTGATCAAAAATAGATTTATACTTCTTCTAGGCGTCGATGAGTATGACAAAGAGTGCATCCTTTACACTTTCCATTAAAGAATTTTGTGCTTGAATATCAGCCAAGGGTGATATTAAGCCATCAAGAGTGCTTCCCCCTTGTGTAGTAGATAGGCGTGTAGCTCGGTTAATCTGTTCTTGAACTGATGAAAGATGAGGAAGGAATAATGTCTGGAGGGTCATTATATCCATCCTAATCTTATGCTCTTCATTTCTGAGTTCTAACTATTGAGCCATGAGCTGTTGAAGCTTGGTATAAAAATTCTAAACTGAATTGGGCTCTGTGGTCAACTTATTTGAGAGATCGGTGATCTCTTTTTCAATTGCATCAGTTTTATTCTTGATATCTTTAATGAATATGGAAAATGTACAAAGTTTCTGAAATAAATAAAGAATATGCTTGAGTTGAGGGGATAACTCAGCAATGAATTTGACAAGTTTGACTTTTCCAATAGCGAGAGCTTTTTGTACCTCTTCAATCATATTTGCAGTAAGCTCTTTGTCTTTTAGCTTGCTCAAGTACTCAGATGCATCAACTCCAGATGTTTCTATTTGAGTAAGGAGTTCATCCAGTTGAATGTGGATGGCTGCATCGGTTGACACTGTAGCTGAAGGTAGCATATTTGTTAGCAGTGTCTTTACCTTCTGAAGTACTTTATTCTTCTTTTGAATGACCATTTGTTTTTCTTGTTTGGCCTTTGCTTTGCATAGTTCACCGAAATCAATAAGTGCTTGCCCATTTAATTTTGAGATATCCACATTGGGCAACACTATCAATTTAGATAAATCAACTTTAAAACTATGCTTTTTCACCTTCTTATCTTTACCTTTGGTCGGTTGGACTAAGACAATAGCTTGTGAGGCTTTTTGACCCTCAGTAGGTTGCTCGGTGGAGGCAACACTTTGGTCGATACCTATAGCTGCTGTTATGGTGTCTTTGGGTGTCTCGGTACTGGGTGTCTCAGTTGCTACATTTTCAGTGCTCGAGGGTGCTTGAGAGGTCTGTTCTTGAGTAGTCTCTTCTCTTGTTGCAGACTTGTGACCTTCGGTGCCTTGTGTTGTATCCTAAGGAGCTTTAGTAGAGACAGGTTGAGTGATCAGCGGATAAGGCTGAACTTGTACTAACACGGATTCACTAGATACAAGTTTTGCATATGTAGTGCCTTCTATCATCTCCTTCTCTTGTTCTTCTACATCCATGACATCTTCATCAATTTGAATAGTGTCAGCCGGATCTTGCTCGGTAGCGTCAGAACCGTGCTCGGTGACATTAGGATCTTGTTTAGTGACATCAACAATTTCAACTTTAGATTGTTCACCGACATCTTTTATTTTGAAGATTTCCTGCCATTTTGCTTTTGTCTCATTTTCTACATCAATGTATAGCCCATTCATCAATTTTAAGTCTCTCTATTTGACAAGAAATTTAGAATTGTAGGTTGTCAAGTGTTCCTTTATTTCTGCTATAGACATATCAGGAAATAGATGGACTAGACTTCTTTCCCTGATTTGTTTCTTTGAGTCCATTGCATATTTCCACCTGTTATCAATATGCAAGTAAAGTTCATTTGGAAGTGACTTTACTAGTTCTAATGGAGCTAGCCGAAACTTTAGAAGTGTACAGATGACAACTTCTTCAATTTGTCACTTCTCATCATTATTTCTTGTTTCATACTTGACATATCTAAAGGAACCAAATCCACCATATTCTTTTAGATTTGCAAAAAAGTTTCAACACTATGTATATTTACCTTCTTGCTTTTGATAATTTGGAATTTGTTTGCATCTTCGGATTCTGTATCACTAGACTCCTTTGCCAAGATGAGTCTCCGAGTAGATTTCTTGTAAATCTTGGTTACCTTGGGAGTAGTAACACTCTTTTGTTTCTTACTCGGTGATGCAGTTGATTCTCTTGTATTAGGTCTCTTTGTTGGAGGAGTCGGTAGGGCCTTTGAAATGTCCCATTTCTTTCTTTTCAATACTTTACCCTTAGGCAGTTCGGTGCTCAATGTTATTGCTGCCTCTTGAGCTTCTGATTCCTCTTCGGTGATGCCAAGAGTACCTTTGATAGGTGTGGAGGAATATTCTTCTTTGAATTTCTCAGATAATGCCTTAATCATCTTTGTAGCCTTTCTTGTAGCTTTAGGTACTACAATGCTCATTTTTACCTTTTCCTTAACTTCTTCATAAGTTCCATATCTCAGCTCGGTAGCATGCCTTGGCAATGTAAGAAATGCATCAATTTGCTATTGTGTGATATCAAAGTCAATCTCGTAACCCATTGGTGGCAAAGATTGCATCCTTGGTTCCACAACATTCACATAACATTAATCGGTGTCTACCTCAAAGCATATATCATCTTTATATTTCTCTACCAGCTGGGGTGGAATCCGGTACCTGTTGTGCATCTTCTCTTGAAATTTGCTGAAATAATCATCCATGATATCATTGAAATTATCTCCCAATTTCTTGATAAAGTCATTAATTTGATGGGTGATTGGTCGGTGTAGCTCCCAAACTACTTTATCGACTGATGGAAAGAATTTCTCAAAGTAGAAAAACATGCATACAAGAAGTGAACCAAACTTCAGTGTATTTGCCGAGTTGTTCTTCTTCGGCTTCCTTATTGTGTTCAGGTTCTCAAGCAAGTTTTTCAATAACACTTCACATAAGTCAACTTTCATTCCCTTTTTCACAATTTTATAGGCTAAGTCAACTGCTGCACAGGGTACACTGTTTTCCCTTGCTGATTGGAAGAAACATTAACCAATTACTCTAATTGCAAACTTAAGTTCTGCATCAGTGACGTTCAATTTCAGTCCTCGGTAATCAAATTCTACTCCAGTTAAACTAATTAACTCCTTCTGTGATATCATCTTCTGTGCTCGTGCATGATCATAGATAAGATACCCGGTGATCACATGAATGATTTCATTGGTGATTTTGAATGGTTGCTCCTCTAGCCACATGAAATCATCATGAACTCTGCTTAAAACAAACTTAACCCACTAGGGTTTGAACACATGGAGATAGGTTAGGGCTTCAGTCAATCCCTTGATTTTGATATGCTCGTGCTTGCTATCCATTTTGCCATCGGTACATAGCTCATCATATGTGTCACTTATCTCAACATGACTGAGTTCTTCAACATGACATTTGGTGAAGAATCTCACATCTTTGACTAACAAGACTTGATCCGGGATGAGTGAAAAGGCAGTTTTGTCATCCGGTTCAGAGGTGACTTTAGGAGTCAAAGAGTATTTCAGTGAGGGCTTCTCTAGATTCTTGACAACTATGGGATCTTGGATCTTGGGTGCCATTTGTAAATTTCAGATAAAACTAGCAAACTATCCTTAGGGTTTGACGGTTTACAAATGACAGACGCTTCACACTCAATAGATAATAGCAATTTGACAAGATCGGTAAACTAGCTTAACAGTGTGATGAGATTTGATCTATATACCTTGGATTCACTTTGAATGAGGTTTGATCACCTTGATTCTCTTTGTTTTGCTCTCTTGAAAACTTGTTGAATGAAAATGACCGCAAAAATACCTTTAAGTACACAAAATACCTTATCGGGCTCCATGCGGGTTAGGTCAGAAACATTAAATGCACTCAGTTCACCTTTAACCGATTTACTCCTTTTTTTTCATTTTAACCGAGTAACCAAATTTCCTTCATTTACCGACTTGACAAGATTCCTGTATTCACCGACTTGACAGGTTTCCTGTAAAGTACTTTTGATAGAATTTCAAACTTACTAATGCATCTTAACTATGCAGATTTTGAATTTAGTACATAATAGAATAGGAATTGTTATGATTTTAACCTTCAGAGAATGCAATCCCTTCATACCTTTGCTGATTAATTTGGAATGGGTGCACCTAACTCGGTAGGTAAGGTGCTTTCTTCATTTGACACAATTTCCTTCTTTTTTCAAATCATCTTTAATTTTTCTTTTATCTCTTCAGTGTCTCCTCTAGGTTGATCTCTGCAATCTCCAGCCAGGTGTCCAACTTTGTGACAATGTAAACATGCCATACCAAGATTTCTCCATGATCTTCGGTTGTTCATTCCAAACCTTATAAAATAGTTGGCACTAATATGTCCATATCTTCCACAACATTTGAACCATATCCTTGTATTGTAATCCCATGGTACTGTTGCATATTGTCAATAAGGATTTGTGTGAGTTCGGTAACCTCTAGCATTTTCTCGGTGTGCATATCACATGTGGTTCTTTTGCTTAAGCTAGCACTTCTCGGTACTATGTCCATATCTATTGCAGTTTCTACAAAACCCTTTGAATTTTGCCTTCTGATAGTTGTTAACAGAATTTGTCCTACATTGATTAGATGTGTGACCATATTTATCACAATTGTAACAATAACCATTGGACTTAGTGATATTCGGTTGCTTACCTTTTCTGATTTGGCATATGTTGGTAGTATGACCTTGATTTCCACAGTAGTAGCAAATAGGCTTCTTTCTTTTGATGTTATTCTTGTTTCCAGCTTGCTTTGATGATTCTCCTCTCTCGATAGTATGAATTCCTTTCTCGGTAGAGTCTTTTCCTTTGTAACCAAGTCCTGCATCTTTGTTAGGTCTTCTTGTATTCAGTTGCTCATCCAACATCTTTGATGCTTCATAACTTTTCTTCAATGTTTCTTTGGATTTCTTCTCTGTTTCAAGTTCATTGGTCAACCCTGATACTTCAAGTCTTAATGCTTGATTTTCATGATTCTTCAAAATTGCTTCATGATGTGCATAACCTAGTTGATCTGTCATATTTTGTTGAATCCTAGTTAACCTTATGATTTCATCATTCTTATCAGATACTAAGACTTCAAGGTGTTGTTTCTCTCTTTGTAGATCTCTTGCTTTATCCTCTGTTGTCCTCAATGCATCTAGATTTTCAGTCATCTGTGTATTGAAATGTTCATGTTCTCTTTTCATTGCTTTTAGTTGATCAACCAATGCTTTGTTCTTTTCTTTCAATACTCCAATCATTTCTTCAGTTTCTTCATATATACTGTTCTCAGATGATGTCTCAATTTGTTCCACTAACTCTTGAGAATCCTGCAAGTCATTAGATAATCTTCTTCTTACTTTCAGATATTTTTGCATTTGCCTTTGCATGTCTGCAATCACTTGATTAGCATGATCCAGCTCATCTTGCAGATACATAATCCTCCGAGATTGTTTATAGCCTTCCATTGATAAGATCTTTCTCTTTAGGTAGTTAAACCCTTTTCCAAGATTCTTGCTCTGATACCAATTGTTAGGCCGAATATGGAAAGCTAATGTACTGAGAGGGGAGGGGTGAATCAGTACTCCAAAACTTTTCTTGAATAATAACTTTACTGTTATGCATAAACAGAATAGTGCAGTAACATAAAATAAAGTTAAAAC
Source organism: Cryptomeria japonica (assembly GCF_030272615.1). Lineage (NCBI taxonomy): Eukaryota > Viridiplantae > Streptophyta > Pinopsida > Cupressales > Cupressaceae > Cryptomeria > Cryptomeria japonica. The sequence continues at coordinate 614,969,912 of NC_081411.1, read as the reverse complement.
AAATAGATAAGAATCATACACGATTCACTCCATAACACATAGATTTTGGTTACACAGAAACTCTTGGTTAGAGAGAAAAACTGCGGTGGGGATGGCACCCACAACTTCACTACTACAATAATAAAGAATGCTCGGTTAGAGATACATTTTAGCTATTTCTGATAGCTTACCCTGTTAGGAGTAACAAGATCTGTTAGATCTACCTTGCTAAAGGATTTTACAACATTTATTCTGAATGATGCACCTAGTTAGAGGCTTTACAATTTATAGATTTGATTAGAGTCTTTTACCCTGTTAAAGGTTTCTCTTTCAACTTCACAATATTACAATAAAATCATTACAAATATCTGCAACTTTACATCTGAAATGTTATAGCAGATTCTATGTGCTTAGAATAGGTTACCTTGCTTATAGCATACCTCGGTAACCCATATAGTAACTCGGTAAACCCTTCTGTTTACTCTATTCTTCGACTGTTCTCTAAAAACCTTCTCGGTGACCTCTGTGTCTCTGTAACAGTCTTCTTTCATGCATACATACACTTCACTCATGATGTATAAATAGATCTCTTAAAATGGTGATCCAATTCATTGCTTCGATCTTACAAACAAGATTCCTTGAATGAATAACTGAATAAAATATTTCATTGGTTAGATTGTCCTTAAAATCATACATAATCTTTTGGTGCAATTTCCAATGTAATAACAATTAGATGTGCCTCGATCTTGTAACACGTTTTCATATGCATGTCCAGGTTCAATGTATCTGGTAACACATTTCACTCAGTGTATATCAACTTGGTGTGTCATCTTTACTGCTCAGTAGTCTCAAAAAGATACTCGGTAGACAACTCGGTGTATACTGCGTTTTGTGACTGCTTTCCTTTGTAACCGACTAGACTGTGCATACCGACTGCATGATTCAGTAGTGCTAACCGACTAGAATATATAGTATGACTTTGAATACAAAAACTAATAGCAATTTGATAAGTAGTATCACCCTCCACCTGTTTGCCTTTCTATTTGGCCAGATACTCCATATACCCTTTGTTTTGAGTGCTACACCTAGTCCAATTGTCCAGAATTTTCGCTATCTGCTTTGGTTGTTGTTGCCATAATTGATCCTAAAGAGGGTATTCTATGTCATCACCATTTGGCTAAATATTTCATGATATTGGTAAAGATTTGCAATGTAGAATATTGGCAATATGCCAATTCATTATGATAACTCAACCTCATAAGTATTTTTGGAATCAAATCTTTGGAGGATCTTACACAATCCAAACTTCTTAATCTTCAACTTGTTGAATCTTCCTACCGGGAACCTCTCCTTCTGGAGGTACACCATGACTTCATCTCCAATGACAAACATTTATTGTTTCTAGATGCTACTTGACTTGCTTGTGCACAGTTTCCACATGGTCTACAAATTCTTCTGCCTTCAAACTCCTTTCATCCCCTAAGTTGATGTCTTTGAGTTCTATAAATCCTTACGATGCATTCTAGTGACTCTGAAATGGTATATTTCCTATACTCTAGTTTGCAGAATTATTGTATGCAAATTTTCTTGTGATAGAATTAAGTCATAGTTCCCTACCTTGTCTCCTACTAAGCATTTGAGAAAATTTCCCACGATTTTTCTCACCACCTCCATTTGTCCATTAGTTTGGGAATAGAATGTGGACCTAAACTTCAAGTCTATTTTCATTTTCTTCCATAATTCTCTCTAGAAATATCTATTAAAATTGGCATCAAGGTCTGAAATAATTCTTCAACGTACTCTATGCAACCTCACAATCTCCTAGAAGAAAAGATCAACAATATGCACCATATCATGAGTTTTATTACAAGGGATAAAATATGCCATCTTGGAGAATCAGTCTACTAACACAAATATGGAGTCATGTCCTCTTTGGGTCCTTAATAATCCCAACACAAAATCTATGTTGATGACCTTGAAAGGACTTTCCAAAATTGCAAGAAGTTGGTATGGTTGATATTCTGACTGGTCTCTTTAGCCACTTGACAAGTCATGCACTCTTGAACAAATGTGTAGACATATTATATATCTAAGGCCAAAAACAATGCTCACTCACCAAAGCTACAAATTTATTAGTGCCAAAGTATCTTGGAAACCCTTTGGAATTCTTCTTCTTGACCAAATTCTCTTGCATTGAGATCATGTGAATGCACAATTGGTTCCCTTTGAACAACATGTCCTCTCGAATGAAATATTATAGCCACTTGATTCTGTCACCCACTACTGATCTCTGATTTCCTTCCAGGCCTCTACAAATTAAATGTTAGCCTCTACAAATGCTTCAATTTATCAAATCTCATCATTACCACCCTCATTTGCATCATTAGATTTCTTCTTTTTCTCAGTGCATCTACAACCTTATTTGACTTCCCACTTTGGTATTTCAGGATAAAGGTGTAGCATTCTAAATTATACTCCCTTAGAATTTGGTCCACATTTTGGCCCTCCTCTCAGCATTCGTGTCCCAAAGTCGAACTAGGACCTTAATTTTGCTCATACCATTCAAATCTAACCTCCTTTTCTATTTTCACATCACAAGGACCTTTTTTTTTGGTCCTAAAATGGGGTAGGACTAGAGCATGGTGCCTTGGTCCTCATTGGGACCAGGGCGTGGCACCTTGGTCCTCTCAAATAGGACCTTAATTTTGTCCCTCCTAAAGGTCATATTGAGCTGGTGGGAATGTGATCTCCATGTCGGCCTATGTCAAAAACTAAAGTGTTTTTCAATGGGAAAGTATATAAGGAGGTCCATCCCTCTCATTTCATGATCATGGAAAATACAAGAGAATCATAAAGTGTCCATTCAAGCGTTGAAGCATTCATCATCAAGTATTTCTAGAGATCTTCAAGGCTACATATTATTCATTTATTTATTATGGAGCAATATTACGTCATTCATATGCAAGCATGTGTGTGATTGGGGTTTTGTCATGTTCATGCCATTTCATACAACATATGTGATTAAATTCAAGAAGCAAAGCATCATTATCAGTCATTGCAGATCTGAGGTATATCTTTCCTTCATTTATTTTAGTATTTTTAATTTTTCATTCAAAGTTAATTCCTAAACCAGGGTTTGACTTAGGCAAACCCCTATTCGCAACATATTTCCCCTTCTTTTGTTGTGTATAAAATGAGTACGGAGTTGTGATCTCCAGAATAGGCATTATTTACAGTGACGAATCGATCCCCATTGGAGTGCAAAAAATTTGGAGGACCAAGGTGTCGACGAAAGGGTCCTTGATTTTTTAGGAGCTTCTTTTGAGAATAGGTCCACATCTATTAACATGACTTAGATCTAGGTTCGTGGCTCAATCCAACACCTATAGTTTATTGTTTTTGCATTTTCAACTTCATTTTCAATACTTTTACCCTGATTTCAGCAAAGTCAAGAATTCAATTCAACTCACAAAAGAGATCCCATCAATCTGATCAGAATTCTCAGTCCTAATCCTTGTTGGTTTGTGAATGGATCTATTGGATTGTAACTCTCTATTGAATGTAATGGTCAGTAAGTAAAATTAGCAGTTTTCATACATCCAATGGTGGAAACCTTGATTTTTTACCCATTACAAATGGTATAGATCTACATGAATTCAACCTATCGCATGTGCCTTTGGTTCAATTTGCATTCACTATTTAGGCATTGTAGAGCTTGATGGTTAATGTGTAGTACAAACTCCAACAACAAACACTGCCTCCATTTCTTTAGAGCTTGAATTATGGCATATAACTCTTGATCATAGATTGAATTTCTCCTTTAGGCATCATTCATCTCGTCCCTAAAATATGCAATCAGCCTTCCTTCTTGACTCAATACCACTCCTATTGTACTATTGTTGACACCACAACCCACTTGAAAGACTTTGTTGAAGTTTAGTAGTAGTTGCTCCATTACCTTCTATTTCAATGGTTCAATTTTTTTTTGTGCTTTAGATGTCCACTTGAACTTCGTTTGGTCTCATCTCATGGCTTTCTTGTTGGTGTGCAAATGGTACTAAAATTTCTAATGAATATATGGTAAAAAATCATTGAGCCATGAAAATATCTCAGCTCTCCAATGTTTATCAATGTTGGTCATTTTGTAATTTCTCTCACCTTTTAAAAATCTATCTTCAATCCTTCTACTAGGATATGAACTCCAAATACACTAGATACGTCTTCATGAAATTGTACTTCTTGATGTTGATAAATAACTTCTCTTCTCTCAGTTATTAGAACTGTTGTCACGAAGGATTGCGTCTGATGTGCTAAGTGTAAAACCCAACATTAACGTGAAACATGGGAATACTTTCAAGCCTGTGGGTATGCCTATATTGAAATTAGACCTTCGGAGATCAGGTCGGCTTCTTGTCTGATAAATCTCCTGCAAATAACTTTCTATCGAGAAAATGGATAGAAGGAATACTGAAATTAAGACTATCCTATGAGGTGATGCACCAAAAGTTCTATCTGAGACTTGCAACATGCCTATCTCACAAAACCTTCAACGAATAGCCATGAAACTCTCACAATTCAACAAAACATGTGGATGCATAAATATTTCTTAAAAAGGGCTGACTTTAACGCTTGCTTGAAGGAAAACAACAAGTTTTCACAACTTCAAGCTATCAAAGCTAATTAACACAATCTAAAACCTGCAACTACCATGCATCTTCTTCCATTAAATTATAATTGAATGAGACAAATTAAAGGATTCAAAGATAAATCACAATAAATCATTAAATCATCCACTCAACAACATAATATAAGAAGTATTGAAAAGGAAAACTTGCTATTTTGTTGAAAATAAAGGATTACTGCTGCTACAAAACTCAGATAAGTGAGCTATAATCATGTCCTTGAGCATGAAAGAGTCTGAAAATAGTCCACAATCATGTTGAGGAAAGAAAAAAAACTCTTGAATAATGAAAAGAGAAAGGAATATATAGAAGAGAAGTGAACTCTGAACTAAAAGCTTGAATGAAGAAACCCTAGGTGAATTTGCCTAAAATAGTGTGCAGAATGCATGCAAAAATCTATCAAAAATAGCTCCTGCAACTAAAAGTAGCTCTCCAACTCAAACTGCACCAAAGTGATATGCAAAATGCCAAAAATAGTTGCCCAAAATGCACTAATCCTTCTGAAAAACCTGCATGATGATCATGCCAAATATAGTGACTGAAAAAACAAAACACCCCCTCTACTGAAGATTTGCATGTTATCCTTGCCAAATATAGAACTGAAAAAGAAATCCCCTCTCTTTGTGAATCTGCATGCACTCCATTGCCAAAAATAGTAGAAAAAACATCTTCCCCTTTTACTAAAGAAAAACCTGCATGTTGTACATTTGATGTTTCTTTATTTCCTTTTAAATGATTTTATTTTAATATTTATTAAAACAATTTATTTTAATAATGTTTTAATAAATATTAAAATAAAATATTTATTTCTTTTATCTTTAAATCCTTTTTAAAATTTGAAATATTTCTTTGCTTTTTTTATATAACTTAATATATTTCTATTAAGATTTATAATAAAACAAATCTCTATAGAATATATTAAATAATATTAAAAAAGCAAGGGAAAGAAATACAAAAGCTTTATGAAGCCCTTACCCCTTAATCTTAGGAAGATTACATAAGTACAAGTTTAATTACTTTTAGGTCATTGACTATAGGGGTTTAATAATTCATGCATGATTTATTTTATGAAAAATAAATAAAAAGTCCATCCTAATTTCGAATTAGGACATGCAAAGACACTTGAACCCTAATCTTTAATTCATTTCATCCTTGCATTTTTTTGGGAAAAAACTTTTGTGGCCGCCATCATGGATGATCTCTTTAGTTTGAGCTAGGGCTTGAACATGAATTGGGACTTTGAAAAGCTTGAATCCAGACTCTTTGCATGATGAGCAACATACTATTCATTCTACCCTTGTTCTTTATTCTTTTATCCTTTTCCGAAAGACTTTTCACATAATATGGTTCTTAGATAATGCCAATGAATGAATCTTGGGCACATTGTTATTGTGTCTAGATAGTTGTATACAACTGCTTTTTATTGTTATACCTTTATGTGCCTCCATTTTCCATTCTAAGGGCTGCTCCAAAGGATTTGACAGTAACTATCATTTTGAACTCTTGAATTGAAATATCTTTATTTGTCAAGGGTTTCTTGCTGTGAATCTAGAACTTGAGGTATATGGCTTGAAGGGGCTATGACTAGCTTAAAGCATTTTGCCCATTGTATTACCAGTCATTACTCTTAATGCTTACAATAAAGGCTGCTCTTTATATTTATTCTCAGAGATCACCGTCTTAAATTTGTGGTATTGATTAGTAAAGCTTTGGCAATATGTTGTGTTTGACAGTCTTTCTCATCATTGATGTCCTTAACACTGTATCTTTGCTTGAAATTCTTGTGATTGTATCCTAGGTATTTTGATAAGATCTTTGTCTAGCAAAGACAGTCTCTGCTCATTACTGCAGTTTACTATGTCTGGTGACCTGGGTACTATCAAGTTATATATCATTGATCCCTATCTTTGATGTTCAACTGTTGCACCTATGATTATTGACTGCCTCATGCATAGATGATTGTTATTTTTTATTGTGATGATTGTACCATTAATAGTCCTACTATTTGGAGAGCTTTGTTCATTCATCCGAGCACTGTCATTTTATCATAGATTGCTACCTTTTCCTCTCATAGTCATGAATTATTACCTTAATGAATTGATATCAAAACTTCTCTTAATACTCAAATGATAGTTGTCATTGATATTTTTTTAAAAGAGGGATACTCCATATTACAAAAGATAATCTTCTCTGACAACCATTTGTTGCTCACTGTCAATATATTTGAGCTCCTTATGCTAATTCTTCATTGAGTCTTTTGAAGTTTTCCTTGGCTTTACATCTCTGCAGGCAATAGTGTCATTACCCTAAAGGGCTACTCATTATGCTATGTTCTTGTCACATTCTTTTATTATTTAATGGTGTTGCTCCTAATAAAGTGTGACTATCAATGAGGCTTAAGACAATGAATCTAACCATCTTTCATATGGCACATTATTGTAACTAATCACTAGACATACTGCTTTGAGTGTTGGCTTATAATCATGATGAACTCTCAGATTCATTCTTCTGCAACCAAATATACTGTCACTATTCTTAATTAGAACTTGGGAGAATATAAATCTCATGGTGCTATCTTTGCTCATCAATCCTTCTTTTGTTCTATTCTATGCATTACCATGATTGAACACTGCTCATTGAAATGGATATGAATGTGTTGGAAATTGGAAGAATTGATTATGTGTTGCATTGATGTTTTGTCATTGCTGGCAACACTGACTATTTTGGTTGTTTACCAGTTTCCAGTAGGTTCCGGTAGAGCAGTTGGATTATGATATTGATTTGGTATGCTCTGGTATGCTCCGGTTTGTGGAATTGGTTTGGATCTGTTATTCATGCTATTCAAATGTGTTGGAAACCAATAACATTGAGAGGGGGGGTGAATCAGTTTCATACTGAAATAGTAGATTTTAGCCTTAACAAAACATTCATACACCAATCGGTATATGGTTATAAACATAATTGAAAGAAGTAAAGCAACCAGTAAGCCAAACACATAAATGAGAACCATAATGCATAGATTTATATGTGGAAAACCTCAATGAGGAAAAACCACGGTGGGATTTGTGACCCACAATATCAATCCACTGGCCATATGAAGAGATATTACAATATATAATGGGCCTGCACTTGTAGGAAGGCTTACAGCCTAGAGCACAGTGCTCAATCACAATAGGAGCCTCACTGACTACATAAAATTCCAGACAACAATCCAGAGAAGTGTGAACTACTAAGATAGCATCTTCTATGCCAGAATACAGTTCTGGTTTAAGCTCTGTCTGTTCTGGTCTAAAACTCTAAACCTTTTTATCGGAATAACCCTTACAATAAATTCCTCACATACATAATCTCTCTGATATATTTCACATTACATTCACATCATGATTCATTACATCCATATCCCTATTATTTAAAAATGATCTAATCAATTTGCCCTATATACCCTATACAAATTTATGCCTTATGTCGGCTTACAAAGATATACAATATCAGATTACATGTCAACTAGGTATCACAAGTGTATAAATATTAAAACAAGTTGCCAATGACGGATCCAAGATATGTCGACCTCCAATATCGATAACATTTTCTATACCATGTCGGCCTGCATTATCAGTGACCAAATAAATCCTTCTGACTTGTCGGTGCTGATGACGGTGAAGAATCTGTGAAGTGCCTACCAGTACACCATATGAAGCCGGTACACAAAATCATGTTGCCATCAATGACAACATAGTGAAACCAACCAATAGAGTGTCAATTTTCAACAATCTCCCCCTTTGGCATTGATGTCAACACTCATGTGAAAAATGGTCATGGTTTCATCTGTGCGGTTTCATCATGCCCTGCTCCCCCTGACCTAAACATGCAAAATACTCCATATCTCCAAAAACTCCAAAATTTTGTAACTCCCCCTAATGTATGCAACTCTTTATTCTTTTTCACATCTACACTACTCCCCATTTGACATCAATGCCCAAAAAAATTATAAAAAGAATGTCAAAGAATAAGAACTGTACACTGAATACCTCCAAAAATGTCTTACCGAAGCTTGACCAATTTCAAAATTTCTGGATAAGCTTTCTCCAGTAACTCCACATAAGTATCCCATCCAGTTTTGAATGTGTTAGAAATAGATACAAGACCACTCAATAAATATGCAAAAGATTCTTTCTCATTTATCTATGTCAGTGTGGGCTTTCCCAGCATATCCATGCATTCTTTCTTATGTACACAGAGTGAATCCAATCTTGGACTCACCAAACCTCTTGGACTATTGGCTCTCCGAATTATTTTATCTCTTTCCTTCTCAAGAGCAGAAATTTGATTCTCCAAAATCAAAATTTGACCATCAATTGATGTTGTCAATGAAATTAATCCATCAAAATAGTTAACGATACTAGAAATTTTCTCCTGAATCTCTTTTATCTTTTTATCTACATTTGTTGTAAGTATTTCAGTATTGCAACATACCCTATATATATTTGTACATTGTTTCAAAGAATTTTCTATTAGAGTTAGCTTCCCCTCAATCTTTTTCTTCTCTGTCTTAATTACTTGATCAAAAGCAACTCTCTTAGCCTGAGTAAATCTTTATAATGCTTGTCGGTTTGATATTTGTTGTAAGGATTGAAAGTATTTTGATATGTGCTCAGTGATTACCTTAAGCTTTCCTGAAGGGCTTGCTTCATTTTCAATCTTACACTTTGGGACCAATCTGTGTAGAACAGTGATTGATTGATCTATAATCCCCTTCTCTATAGTTCCCTCCATTAGTTTCCGAGTAGACATCATCATTAGTTCAATGGGACTCATTTTTGTGATGGTTTTCTTTTCAACTTGAGAAGTGTCAATTGTCAATAATGATGTGCTAACAACTGGTTCCCTGTTGGATTCCCTTGTTTTCTCCTTTGATGTTTTAGCCTTTATTTCCTCCTCACTTGCACCAGTGGCTTCGCCACTTGGTGCAGTCTGTGTAACTATTGATTCCTTTGCAGGAACAGTATCCTCAACCTGTACATTAGTATTCAGAGGATAATTGTCCTCAATATTAGTATCATGTACAACATTATCTGTATTAATCGGTATTTGAGTATTTGTCTATACATCTTTATTTATCGGTGGCTTAATTTCCACTATCTTAATATTTTCAAAACTGAGGGTGAAGTACTCATAATCCCCTTTCCTTTCCCTTCAAATGAGGTATCTACAGTATCTGTCTTGGTCTCCGGTGAAGTAAAGAATCCTTTGTGTTCTCCTAAAAATTTAATCCATGCTTTCCGAGTTTCCTTTATTATTTCATCCACTCTTCCTAGCATCAGACTAGTTATCCTGTGTTTGCTATTGAATACCTTTCTGTTTGCCACCTCAATTGTCTTATCCATTTCATCTGGAGTTATAGTAACATAGATAGCTAGTAGTTCTTACATTTTAATGTGTTTATCTTCTTGCATAACAGATAATCTTCTAGCATCTAACATGTTATATAACTCAGTCAGTATTTGATTTTCTATCTCTATTAAGGCTTTCTTATAAATATCCAAATATAATAGAATTGCGTCCTCTACCTCTCTCTGCTCATCATCCTCTAGGTTTTCATAATAAAACTTAACATTCTTCAACATGCCATCTTTAGTAATCTCATCTACAATTTCTACACAAGTTTTAGGTGGTATGATAGTAACATTACCAGTTTCAATTGCTAAATCAATGTCACTCTTCTTCTTCCTCTTGGCAGTACCAGATGCAACTATAGGTGTAGCTTTAGGTGCTTCCTTCTGTGTCGGTAGCTTGATTGTGACCTTCCTAACCAGTTGCTTCTTTGCTTCCACCTTTATTTCCTCTGGTTTCTTCCTAACAGCCCTTTTGAATGCTAACAAAGAGTCATCCTCTGATTCAAAAACATGTTCAATATGAACTTCTAGATCCTTCCTCTTCCTACCTTTCTCTGGGATAACATCAATTAGTTCCTTGATGTCCTTTGAGACCTCTTGTACAAATTCACTTTCTTTTCCTTCTTGTTTCTCCCTTTTCTTTTGGTTGAACTTTGTTTCAACCTCTAGAGTCTTCTGCTGTGTAGTTCCACATGGCTTCTCTGCCTCATCTATTTCTGCATCAATTAGCATTTTTACATAGGCATCAAGAATTTGTGCATCTACCTCATATCCCATTTCCTCAATCCAAATCTTTCGGGGCTTAAATGCCTCCATGAGAGTCTCATCCTTCTTTAGCATGAAACACATATCAGTAGAGTATTTCTCTACTATATGCTCAGGTACCCTTACCCAAGACCTCATAGATTTTTGAACTTCCTTGAAATACCCCCATATCTTGTCATCTCTCTAGATTCCTAATGCAACAATTGACTGTTTTAATTGTCTTCCTACCAGAATGTCAAGAGCCCATTGTTTCTTACCAGAACTAGGTGTATCATTCAAAACGTATAGCATTAAGAAGACTAACAAATTTCCATACCTGAAAGTGCCCTTCTTCTCACCCTTAATCTTCCCTAAGTTGATCAACAACTCATCAAGAATCCAACTGCAAAGATATAACTTTACATTGTCTCTCATCATTTTATATGCAGCCAAAATACATGAACTAGAAACAGAATTCAGTCAGTTTGACTAAGTTACCTTGTATCCAATAATCATGCTTCCAAATTTGATGTCGGTGTCGGTGATGGTGCTCACTTTCATGGATCTCTTGTCAAATGTACCACCGGTTAACTTCCTCATGAAGTCATTTGAAACTTTCTTATCTGGACGTTGCCCTACCGGTGACAAACCAGTAATTGCTTGGATGGATTCCTTAGTGATTATATCCAGAATGTCTGTAAATCTTAGTTCTTCAATATGTTTATATGCTGGTTTTATCTTTCCAGATTCTCACATTAGTTCACCCATATGCATTCCCTTGATCTCTGAAGTTCCTAAGTCCTCTATATGACACTGGATGTATGCCCTAATATCCTCTACATACACAACTCCTTCTGAAACGCAAGAAAATGCTCCAAATGAATCTTCCTGGGTAGCCACATGTGGATACCACTTGAAAATTGGCCTAGGGTGGTCCTTGACCTCCATAAAATTTGAGTTTTCAACAAAAATAGGAATAGAAGATGACCCCGCTTCCATGTTTCAAGATAAATACCTTTGCTCGCTCTCGGTGAAAACCTTCAACAAATTCTTTTTGATGCCAGTGTGATCGCTCAAGAAGAAATATGATTGCCTCTTAATAGCCTTTGATCGCACTTAGTTGTTGTGAATCACTTTTAAATTGCTCTGAATGCAGGGTGATTAACAATGAAGTGTATTCAACCTTTTATCCTTTGAGAGAAAACCCTAATCTTCCATTGACATAAATGACTACTGGTGAAGGATACCAGATTTTGCTCAAAACATATCCATGCCAGATAATCCTCTCCAATATTTGGAACATCTTGCAGAACCTCTTCTCGGGGAATATGCAACATCTTCATGAATTTTGTCTACCCCTAAGGCATCTACCTTAGTTATCGGATGAGCTCACTGCTGGTGCAGGAGCAGCCTCTTCTGCCGGATAGGTAACTAGGACATTCCCATCTGATGATTGTTCTTTAGTCTTCCTCACCCATCTTTGAGTATGATCTTGTCGGATTTCACTAACCTTCTCTTTTCCTTTTTCATTTGATCCTCCATTACTAACCGGTGGATTTCTACTTCTACAGAACTTAGCAATATGTCCAATTTCATTACATGCATAACATGTAACATTGTTCTTTTGAATTGCTTTGCTAAAACCGGTGAAATTGCTTAACCTGCACTGATTAGCCATATGTCCAAATTTTCCACAAGCATAGCATTTAACATTCATTCTACAATCTTTTGTCTTATGACCAATCTTATTGCATTTAGTACATTTACTGGGAGCAGAATCAGGGTTATGATTTGCTCTGGTTTTATATTGCCTATCCATGTGACCAAATCTATTGCAAACAAAACATCTACCGTTGAATTTATAAGCATTGAATTTCCTTACCGATGCCTTATGGTTTTGATCTTCATTAGCAGTACCGGAACTCTGTCCTTGCTCAATCCAAGTCCACTGGAATCTCCAATCTGCCTCTGTCTCTTCAACAACTCATCAAGTTGTGCTGAGCTAATCTTGAATTTTTCTTTGTACTCACTTGCAGCGGTTAAATATTCTCTTAGTATTATCATTTGTCTCTCAATCTCTTTCTCATTACTCTGAGATTGTACCAAATCAATTCTCAACATATCATTTTCATGAACCAACCTACCACATTCTTCAAATTTTTTATTTAGGGACACAACAAGATTTTCTTCTTTTTTCTTTCTATCCTCAATCTCCTTAGACATCCTCATAGTTATAACTTGCATTTCATTCTTCATAATCATGTTCTCCTGACTCAATTTCTGACATTGTTCCTTAAGTGCATTTTTCTCTTCATCATCTTGATTTTGCAAAAGTTCCTTCCTCCTAGCTTGAATAGATAATAGCCTCTCTTGTAGGACAAGAATGAATTCCATATCAGAATTCAATTAATCTTATAGCTTTAAGTTCTTCAACCTTTCAACATCATACTCTTCAAGTGCCATCTCAAGCTGCTTCTCCAAAGCCATATTCAATGATTCCAGTTTCAGGATCTTCCTCAAGCTGTTAAACTTCCTCCGAGGCACAAGGCTCTGATACCAATTATTAGAAACCAATAACACTGAGATGGGGGGTTGAATCAATGTTATACCAGAATAGTAGATTTTAGTCTTAACAAAACATTCATACACCAACCGGTATAAACAAAATTCAAAGAAGTAAAGCAACCAATAAGCCAAACGTATAAATGAGAACCATAACACACATATTTATACATGAAAAACCTCAATGAGGATAAACCACAGTGGGATTTGTGAACCACAATATCAATCCACTGGCCATATGAAGAGATATTACAATATATAATGGGCCTGCACTTGCAGGAAAGCTTACAGCCTAGAGCACAATGCTCAATCACAATAGGAGCCTCACTGACTACATAAAATTCCAGACAACAATCCGGAGAAGTGTGAACTGGTAAGATTGCATCTTCTATGTTAGAATACAGTTCTGGTTTAAGCTCTGTCTGTTCTAGTCTAAAACCCTAAACCCCTTTACCAGAATAACCCTTATAATAAATTCCTCACATACATAATATCTCTGATATATTTTGCATTACATTCACATCATGATTCATTACATCCAGAACCCAATTAATTTAAAATGATCTAATCAATCTGCCCTATATACCCTATACAAATTTATGCCTTATGTCGGCTTACAAAGATATACAATATCATATTACCTATAAACATTAAAACAAGTTGTCGATGCTGGATCCAAGATATGTCGGTCTCCAATACCAATAACCTTTTCTATACCATGTCGGCGTGCATTGTCGGTAACCAAAGACATTCTTCTGACTTGCTAGTGCCGGTGTTAGTGAAGAATCTATGAAGTGCCTGCTGGTACACCATATGAAGCTGGTACACAAAATCATGTTGCCATCAATGACAACATAGTGAAACCAACCAATAGAGTGTCAATTGCCAACAAGATGTGTATCATGATCAGTTGGTTCAAGATTTGATGACTCAGGAGCCATCGTTAGTTTTAGTAAGCCTTTTGGTCACCGGTAAGGGTTTTACCGACATATCTTTGTTGAAGATATTTTGATGCACTTGATAAGTGGTGTTGGTGCAGATTCTAGATGGCTTTTGAGATGCTATTGGTTATCTTGTTTGTGTTCCTGTTGATTGATGGCGTTGTATTTAGGACCGGACCTAATGCTATCTTATTCTGCTAGGTTATGGACCGATTTATGTAACGTGTTGGTGGATGATCCCAATGCATTTCTGGTTGGATCTATTGATTGTATTATGTTGTTTCAGTCTTAGGACAACTTGGTTGATCATTGGATTGCGGGTTTATGTTATGAATTTATTGTATTATCTTTTAGATGGCCAACCTAATTGTTTAGGTCCCGAGTTGGTATAAATATGATGTAAGATCTCTTTGTAGATTGTGGGTTTTTGGGATATTGGATTATCTATGTGCGAATAAGGTTTTAATCATATGAAGAGGTTTTGGTCGATCATGGGTGATCAAATTGGGTTGGTGAAAGAGGTTTAAGACCTCCGGTACTAAGCTTAACCGGAACTATATTCGGGCATAAGAGATGTTATTCTTGCAGTTCACTCTTCTTTCTGGATTGTAGTTTGGATTTATTTTATAGTCAGTGAGACTCCTTTTGTGATGAGCAGTGCTCTCTAGGCTATTGGCCTTCCTGCATGTGTAGGCCCCTCTTTTTGTAATCACATAATTATTACAGAAGTATTATCTGACTGTGGGTAGGATTTCCACCATCATTTTTCCCTTTACCAGGTTTTCCTCATACAAATCTTGGTGTTATATTTTGTGGATGGTTGGTAAATGTTCTATGGTTTATATTTGTACTTAACTATTATATCTGTTATTCTGGTATTTAGTTTATGTATTCCTGTAATAAGGTTTTAATTCTTAAAGTTCCATAATATGTTGACAACTGATTCATCCCCCCCTCTCAGTTGTCCACTGGTTATCTGAGTTGTCTAACAATTGGTATCAGAGCTTGGTACTCTCTACAGAAGCTTAACCAATCGAGGAAGATCCTATGGCGTCTAATAGTTCAAGTTCATCAAGTTCATCTGCAGCTATTTTCCATAGAGAAATTCCTAGGCTTGATGGAACAAAATACAAAGTATGGAAGATTTAGATGGAGAATAATCTAAGATGTCTTGGTAAGGAGATTTAGCAGATCATTGAGAAAGGATATACACCTCATAATCTAACATTTTGAAATCCTCCTCCGATAGGCTTGGATAAGGACATTGAAAATGATTGTAGAGCTAGAGAAGCCCTTTTGTGTGCACTTTCTGATCAGCAAGTTATGGGACTAACTGACAAATCAACTGCAAAGGCTATATGGGATAAATTGGAGACTCTGAATGAAGGTGACCCTACTGTTAAAATTGCTAAACTTGATGGTTACCGAGTAAGATATGAGAACCTAAAAATGGAAGAAGATGAAAGGATTACTGCTTTTATGGAGAGAGTTAATGAGATTGTTCTAAGAATTCAATGTTGTGGTGGATCTTTGAGCGAAGATGAAATAGTTTCTAAAGTATTGAGAGTTTTTCCACCAGCTTATAAGATGAAGGCTACTACAATTAATGAGTTGAGAACAATGGAAAATACATTTGTTAATAGGGATACCTTGGTTGGGAAGTTATCTGCTTTTGAGCTTGAGGAATTTGATCCTTCTGGAGTTGCAAAATTTGAACCTGCTTTTCATGCATCTACAACATCTACCGACAAGAGTGATTGGAAAGCCTTATATGCTAAGGAACTGGAGGAAATGAAGAAAGAAGATGAAGAGTTTGAGAAACTTGAAGCCTTATTTGCTAGAAGAGTACCTAAAGATCTGGTAGGAATTAAGTATGAAGGAAAATCACCTTTTAAATGTTTTGCATATAATAAGATGGGTCATTTTGTATCTAAATGTCCTTAAAGGAATTCAAGATTTGAGGAAAGAGCTAGAAGATATTTTAGGCCTTACCATGATTATCAGAACAAGCATAAGTATAGGAGGAACAAAGATAAATCATGCTACTATGCAGATAAGGAAGGTGTGACTGATTCTGATGATAAACTGACACAAGATTCAGCTAGTGGATCTGGCAATGGAAAGGATTTGGTATTCTTGGCTATCAAGGAAGATGATTCAGTACCTGAAGAAAAGGCCCTTTCTACTAAAGTTGAAGACAAGGATGAATGGGTGTTAGATAGTGGATGTTCAGATCATATGACTGGAGATAAAAGGAAGTTTCTATCTTTGCAAGAATTTGATGGCGGTCTAGTTAAATTTGGAGATGTCAAAGCATGCATGATCAAGGGAAAAGGATCTATATCATTGGATGGTAAGAATGATACTAATAATATTTATTATGGTGAAGGTTTAAGGCATAATCTTTTGAGTGTAGGACATTTGGTGGATAAGGGATTTCAGTTACAGTTCAAGGATGGAAAATGCAAGATTATCAACAGATATGGATTAGAGATTGCAATCGGTACTCAGACTAAAGGTAACATCTTTCATTTGAACTCCGGTGAGAAGAAATGTTTGATTGCACAAATTGATGAGAGCTGGCTATGGCATAAGAGGTTATGTCATGTGAATTTTGATTGCATTGCAAAGATCAGTTCTACTAAGTCAATTAGAGATATATCTAAGATTGTGAAGCCCTATAATCCGATATGTAAGGAATATCAAATGGGAAAGCAAGTCAAAACTTATTTTAAGAGTATACAAGACAAATCTAATAATGTTCTTGATCTTATTCATACTGATTTGTGTGGTCCTGCTAGAATAAAAAAAATTTAGGGTGATAGATATTTTATGCTAATCATTGATGACTATTCTAGAATGATGTGGATTACTTTTCTAAGGGAGAAATATGAAGCATTTGAAAAGTTTAAAATTTTTAAAGCTAAAGTTGAGACACAGACATGAATGAAGATTAAATGCTTAAGGTCAGATCAGGGTGGAGAATTCACATCCGGTTAATTTAACAGTTATTGTGAAAAGAATGGGATAAAGAGATGGTTATCTACACTTTGACACCTCAACAAAATGGAGTTGTAGAAAGGAAGAACAAAACTATCATGGATGCGGCTAGAACTATGATGATGGAACTAATCTGCCTCATATCTACTGGAGAGAAGCTGTGAGCATGATGATTTACACATTCAACAAAGTTCATATCAAAGGAGACATCGGTAAGACACCTTATGAGTTATGGTTTGGTCACACCCCTACAATTAAGTATTTTAGAATCTTTGGTAGTAAATGATATATCAAAAGAGATGATTCCATTGGAAAGTTTGATCCTAGATGTGATGAAGGGATACTTCTTGGTTATTCTAATGAAAGAAAAGCATATAGATGTTATAACAAAAGATTGCCGAGAATTGTGGAGAGCACTAATGTCAAGGTGGACGAGCTGAACATAGGTCAAATAAGAACTTATGAGAGAGAACCGATAGTGGAAATGATCATAACTAAACTAGTAGCACCTACACCAGAACAAAATGTTGAACCAGTTACTCTGACAGTATCATAAAATTCAACAGTAACTGAAGATTAGAGCAGAGGAACAAAAAATCAGAAGACTCCTAAGTATGTTAGGTTAAATCATTCAGAAGATCAGATTATTAGAGGCATGAATAAAAGAGTGATGACAAGAAGAAGGTTGGTAGCTGATGAGGTATGTTTAATTTCTCAAATTGAACAAGCATCAGTAATTGAAGCATGCAAAGATGAATATTGGATGAAAGCTATGGAAGATGAATTAGATAAGATATAAAAGAATAATACATGGAATTTAGTTCCCCGGCCTAAAAATAAGAATGTTATTGGGACTAAATGGGTTTTTAGGAATAAATTGAATGAAGATGGACAAGTTGTGAGGAATAAGGCTAGATTGGTTTGTAAAGGATATTCTCAGAAGGAAGGAATTGATTATGATGATACTTTTTCTTCGGTAGCTAGGATTGAAGCTATGAGATTATTTATTGCTTATGCTGCCCATAAGAACTACAAGGTTTATCAAATGGATGTTAAGTGTGCATTTCTGAATGGAGATCTCAAAGAGGAAGTTTACATTGAGCAGCCTGATGGATTTTCACTTTCAAATTATAAAAACATGGTTTGCAGGTTAAGGAAAGCTTTATATGGATTGAAACAAGCCCCTAGAGCTTGGTATGCAAGATTGGATTAATATATTTTGAAGCTTGGTTTCACTAAAGGTAATGCTGACACTAATTTATATTATAAGATCACTGATGATGACATATTGATTGTTGAAGTCTTTGTTGATGATATCATTTTTGGAGGTGAGGATAAGTTATGTGGAATTCTCTAATAATATGAAGAATGAATTTGAGATGTCTATGATTGGGGAGATGAAATTTTTCTTAGGATTGTAGATTACTCGGACTGATAAGTTATTTTCATCTGTCAAACTAAGTATGCTAGGGAGTTGTTGAAGAAATTTGGTATGGAAAATTCTAAACTGGTTGGTACTCCTATATGGTTACAAGTGAGAAATTGACTAAGATAGATGCATAAACATCGTTAAATCCTACAAGGTACAAGTCTACGATTGGAGGTTTGCTATATCTGACTCAGACTAGACTGGATATAATGAATGCATTTTGTATTGTATCAAGATATCAGAGTGATCCTAGAGAAAATCATGAGAGTGCGGTGAAAAGGATTTTTAGGTATTTGCAAGGAACAACTGAATATGGTTTGTGGTATCCTAAAGATGATGGTTTTATACTATGTGCATATATAGATGCAGATTGGGTTGGAGATGTTGATGACTGGAAGAGCACATCTGGTGGAGCTTTCTTTCTTGGAAAGAAACTTGTTTCATGGACCAACAAGAAGCAGTTATGTACCTCTTTATCTACTGCTAAAGCTAAGTATGTTGTTGTTGCTACTAACTGTACACAAGTTCTATGGATGAAGCAAATGTTGAAAGATATAAGGGTGGATTTTAATGAACCAATAGTTATTCACTATGATAGCTCTGATGCTATTGACATATCAAAGAATCCAACATTTCATTCTAAGACAAAGCACATATTGTGTGAGCTTGAATTTCATCCTTAGAATGTTACCTGTAATAAGTTAGTTTCACAAAATACAATGGAAATGCATACAGGAAATCCAAAATCCACCAATGAAACTACATGAAATATATACCAAAATAAATCATTATTTTACCTTCATGGCTTATGTCTCATTGTGTCCTAACTCCACTGTTCCTGGTTGCAGATGGTGTGCTCTTAGACAATGCACTGTTGGCTTCCAAGATGGCATATGAAGAATGGACTGATAACTTGTAGTTAACTGATAGTATGATATGCAAAGCTACATGATTATGCTAAATGATATTGATGCTCTGCAAAAAGGATTAGAAAATCTGTTTGATGGCAACACACACAAGAGCACAAGAAACAAACGTTAGTGTTAGCAACAAAAGATTATCCTTAACAGGCATATCAAGAGAGATATTAAGCATGAAATAGAAAGCATATAAACATAGAATGAAATAGCTAATCAATATGCTCATAGTTGCTCCTCCCTTGTTCCTCTCCTCTCCAAGTCCCAAATGAGTGTAGCTCTCAGCAGCTTTTTGCACTATGGATGCTTATGGAGGATTGAGATTTAATACTAAGCTTCAAATATGAAATGAAAAGCTAAATACTATGCTAGAGTAGATAGTGATGCTATGAAAAAGCTCTATGCTAATGCCAGTATAACAACAATACTCTAAAATGCTTCTCCTTTTGCTTGAGGAGAAGGGTTCTATTTATAGAAGAAATGGAGAAATGAAGGGTTAAGATTGAGCAATCTTAACAAGGGTTAAGATTGAAAGTTGGGGATCCATGTGCACAATTGGCACCAATAAAATGGTGACAAGTGTCAACATAGGATTGGGTTGAGAGAAGAGGTTGGAGGCATTAAAGGCCTGAGAAGACCTCATGGTTATCTAGAAGGTAAGGGTCAAGTCTAAATTAAGATTACCCACTGGATTAGGAGTTAATGCAAGGATAAACCTTTGTGCAAATGATTAAGAGATAATCATGGTCAAAGCATTAAAGGCTTGATGAGACCCTTGGGTTGGGTAGAGGTTGAGTCAAAACAAATGTTTTAACCATGTGGGAGGGTTTGAGGTAACCATTAATGGTTATTGGAGACTTTGGGGATTTAGTGGTTGAAGGTTGAAAGCCTTCAATGGTTATCAAAGACTTTGAGCCATTTAGTGGTTGAAGGTTGGAAGCTTTCAAAGGTTATCCAAGACTTTGAGCCATTTAGTGGTTGAAGGTTGGAAGCTTTCAAAGGTTATCCAAGACTTTGAGGGTTAATTTGTTGAACACACAAAGCATTAATTGCTTTTCAAAGACTTTGGAGTCTTTGAGAAGTGACTCCAATTTGCTTAGGAATGTGACAATATTTAGGGGATGGATTTAGGCTAATTAGGAAGGGTTTAGAAGAATCTAGAAGGGGTTTAGGCATACAAGTGGATTTTGTAGGAAAATGCAAGTGGGAGAAATTTTGGTATTTTCAATTAAAATAAAATCATTTATTTCAATTAAATGGTGTAATTTGCATTTGGATAAATATTCAAATAAATATTAATTTATTTAAATGAGAAAATGAAGATAAAGCATTTAAATGCTTGAAGACTTTGAGGGAAACCATTAAAGGCTTGAAGACTTTAAGGAAAACCATTAAAGTCTTAAGAAGACTATAGAAGGAAGCCATCAAGTTTGAAGACTTTAAAGCCATCAAGTTTGACTACTTTAAGGGAAACCATTAAAGGTTTCAAGTGGGTGAGGATAAATAGGATTTTAAATAAATAATTTATTTAAAATAGTTGTGCAACTTGCTTTTGTAGGAAAATACAAGTGGGTGGAGGATAAAGGTGATTTAAATAAATGATTTATTTAAAATAATTGTGCAACTTGCATTTGTAGGAAAATGCAAGTGGGTGGAGGATAAAGGTGATTTAAATAAATGATTTATTTATTTAAATGTGAGAGGTGGGATTTTGGGGGTTTTAAATAAATATTAATTTATTTAAATGTGAGAGAAGATTTAATTAAATAAATATGATTTATTTATTTAATTAATGGTCTGAATTTGGTTAAGTGAATTAAATCAAATAAATTGAATAATTTATTTAATTAATAGGAGAATAGGGTTAAGATGAATTAATTAAATATTAATTTAATTAATTATTAATTGATGGTTAAATAATCAAATAAATACTAAGTATTCATTTAATTAAGTGGACAGATTTATGTGACTACATTTGCCCCTCTTTGAGACGGTGCGGTTTATCGCGTCGTTTCAAAGAAAGAAAAATAGGTGTGAAGAAATGCCCCATAAAATGTAAATTTAATGGGTGGTATGCCCCCTCGAGGGATGGGCCGAATGTTTTTGAAAAATCGGGCGATCTCTCGAAAAAGAATGAAAAGCGGAGGGGAGGTAGAATAGAAGAAATTAGAACTAATGATGAAAGAATGGGAGAAAATGGAGTGAATATGAAGAAACAACAAGCCAACGAATACCCTGAGGGCATGCAAGAGATACATAGCAGATGTAGTGTGGGGTTTGGATTGATGCTATACAATTGATCAAAATTGGTTGGACAATCTGGTGCAATCGGTTGAATTGCCCCGATCAAGTCAAAGCGTGACAGTTGATGTCAGTTGGTCGCTTGGACATGATAAAGTCTGAGTAAGTGAATCAAAGTGACCTGATGTGACTTAGACAATTGATGTAATTGCCCGATGAAGTCAAGGTATATGAAGCAAAATACTCATTGAGACGTAGACAATTGATGTAATTGTCCGTTGGATTGTGTTTGATTGGTTGATCAATTGATAGTATGTGCGTGTGATGGATGGTTGTGGGGAATCATGGCAGCCCCGTTGAGACTAGGTCATTATGATAAATGCCTGATGTAGTCTAGGATTACCATAATCGATTACCTGTTGAGACCCGAAGATACTTGATCAGAGTATCTGTTGATAGTCTAGGTGTGTGGGAGTCGATGTATCTGTGTAGACAGAGCAACTTGCTTGATTGTGTGGATGAATGAGGATGGGAAACACAATCCCTCCTATTAGAGATGGATGGTGATGAACGTGGCTTGATTGGGTTGATGGGAAACGATGAAGGATATGTGATGCTGATTATCGAGATGGGGAGGGTGAGGGGGGATTCGATGTTAGATAGAAGATATGGAGGACTAGGATCGAGTCCTATGGAAGAAGATGAGTAAAATAGAGTATGCATTATTATGACTACGTATGCATGATATGCAGCTATTATGAATGTATGGATGGGTGGAATGCAACGAAATGCAATATATACAAATGAGATGGAATGACGATCCATGGTGCTTTATTTTTCATCATTGAGCTTTAAAATGTTGTAAGAAAATACAAGCAACTTGACATAAAGATTCAAGATGACCAGAGTATTTCTTACATGGATTTTGATATAGCAAGTTAATACAAGCAACTTGATATAATGGATCAAGTTGACCTGAGTATTGCTTGCGGAACAGACAAGGATTATCTCCGTTCATGCATGACTTGGATCGTCCTCCTTGATCTTAGGCTGATCAGATCCTGAGACAAGTGCATACCGTAATAAGAGATAAAACCTTTATCCAGTTTGGATGAGGTAGGAACCAAAGAATGAGCATTGTACCTGTAAACAAACACTATATACATAAAGAATAAAAGAATATGGATCCTTGGTAATGGTTCATGCTCATATGGTCGAGGTATACGCTGTAGTCAGCAAGCCGTAATGATCTATGACTACATTTGGCATAAGATCACGTAGCCTAGTGAACTTCCCACGTAGACACCATTAGTACATGCCCCAGAACTTCATCGGAAATAATGCGCAAACGATACAAAACAATGCTGAAAGATCCTGATACAGATAAACAAATGAATTACTCACGAATCAACCAAGCATTTGATAGCTTAACATAATTTTCTTGTCAAAGAAAACGTCACTTTTGTCTTTGTTTTGGTAAGGAAGGATGCATCCTTGTTTTTAAAGACAGTTTCTGATTTGTTGGATGTGGATTGTGTGGTCGATTGATAAATGGTCATTGTGTGAGTACTGTGTTAATGTTGGTTTTGCATCTGCTTGAATGAATATGTACAAGGTGTTGCCATGTTTTGGTGTGATTTTCGATGGGTTTTTCGATGTTTTTGGATTTTGTGTAATAGTTTTTGAATGTTTTTGGATTTTGTGAGTCATTTTTGAATGTTTTTGGATTTTGCGAGACATTTTTGAATGTTTTTGTATTTTGCGAGACATTTTTGAATGTTTTTGTATTTTGCGAGACATTTTTGAATGTTTTTGCCAATGAATCACCAGTAATGTAGAATCCACTTCCATCATCTAGATTGTAAGGGCATTGCCCCCAAGTTGGACATGATTTATGAAAAAGCGGGATGCTAGACGCATGAAGTACTTTCTTGGATTACAGATAAAATAACAAGCCATGGTTAGATGGATGGATGTGTGTATGTATGAATGTGATCGCAACAAGCCTGAAAGACAATGGAGCCATAGCCTTTACGAGTGGCGCCTGTTTGCCAGGTTTTCGCCATCGTACTTACCCAAGGTGCCACCGGAGTGGTTGTTCACCGTTTGGATGCATGATTTTTCTTTACTTTTTTGAATGTTTTTATATTTTCTTCAGGACATTTTTCTGAATGTTTTTTGGTATTTTCTGATAGGCAGGGGAGCCTGATGCTCTGTATAGCTTATGTGTAAAACCGTTTGAGGTGCATGCTGTTGATTGGATCTGCGAGCGGTTCTCCGTCTGATGTAGCCAACTGATATGCCCCGGACCCAAATACAGCAGTGACAACATATGGGCCTAGCCAATTTGATTCAAACTTGCCTTGATGTTCTCTGTTTGGTTGGTTGCGAGGATTCTCTCGAAGAACAAGATCACCTACCTCAAATGTACGAGATCTAACTCGGTGATTGTAGCTTCTACTCATGCGCTGTTGATAGGCTTTGAGGTGATTGTATGCAGCTTGTCGCTTCTCATCTAGTAACTCTAAGTCCTGAAGACGAGATACTCTGTATGCTTCATCATCGATGAGATTGTGCAATGAAACTCGTAAGGATGGTATCTCGACCTCAATAGGTAAGATAGCTTCAGCACCATAGACCAATGAATAAGGAGTTGCACCTGTAGGGGTCCGAATGCTAGTTCGATATGCCCATAGCGCTGGATTCAATTGAACATGCCAATCACGGCCGGCATCATTGACTGTCTTCTTTAGGATCCTCAATATGTTTTTATTGGATGCTTCGGCCTGACCATTGCCTTGTGGGTAATAGGGAGTGGAAAAGCGGTGTTGGATATGAAATTTCTCACAAAGCTCACGGACATCCTGATTTTTGAAAGGAAGACCGTTATCTGTGACAATGGACATGGGCACACCATACCGGCAGATGATGTAATTGAGGATGAATGAGGCGATCTGCTTGCCGGTGACTTGGGTAAGTGGAACAGCTTCGATCCACTTGGTGAAATATTCGGTGGCGGTAATAATGAATTTATGGCCATTGGATGAAGATGGATGGATTTTACCCACAAGATCAAGACCCCATTGACAAAAAGGCCATGGTGTTGTGATTGGTTGTAGTTCCTGTGCTGGTGCATGTATCAGGTCGCCATGAACTTGACATTTCTTGCACTTCCTGACAAAGTAGTAGGAATCCTTTTCCATAGATGGCCAATAGTATCCAGCTCGCATGAGTTTCTTGGCTAGTGACGGACCACTTGAGTGAGTCCCGCAAATTCCTTCATGTACCTCTTCCAAAGCCTTTGTTATCTCACCTTGTTCTAGACATCGAAGGAGAGTACCATCAAGACTGCGTCGGTATAGGGTTTCGGCAATAATGGTATATCGAGCAGCTTGGCGAATGAAGGTTTTACGTTGGTTATTTGATTGGTTGGGAGGAAGGGTGTGATCGCGGAGATAGGTGTAGAACTCACCGTACCATGGGGATTCAGAACCGACAAGGCGACATATCATCTCGGATTCGGGGATATCATAAGCGGGGATCCAAAGTTGTTCTACCAAGAACTCGTAGCGTGTTGAATTCTGTGGAAGATCTAGTAGAGATGCGATGGTAGCCATAGCGTCAGCAGCTCGATTCTGATCTCTTGGTATCTGCTCAAAGGTGATAGTAGTAAATGATGTCTTTAGAGTGTCCACCATTTGCTTATATGGCATGAGTTTATCATCTTTGGTCTGATATTCATCTGTTGCTTGTCGAATGACCAGTTGCGAGTCGCCATATACTTGCAATTCTTTTAATTTCCATTGTATGGCTAATCTGAGTCCTATGATCAAGGCCTCATACTCTGCTATGTTGTTTGTGCATGGAAATGTGAGCCTGTAAGACTTCGGGATGCTATCACCTTGAGGTGTGATAAACAGAATGCCTGCCCCCGAGCCGTGCCTAGTGTATGAACCATCAAAGTATAATTTCCATGACTGTGCTTCTGTAATCATGAATATCTCTTCATCTGGAAAATTGGAAATGAGAGGATGATCGCCTATGAGAGGTGCATCAGCCAACTGATCTGCAATAACTTGACCTTTGATAGCTTTACGGTCCACATACTCAATGTCAAATTCACTTAGAATCATTACCCATTTGGCCAAGCGACCTGTCAATGCTGCTTTGCTGAGTAAATACTTGAGTGGATCAATCTTTGCAATGAGTTGCACCTTGTGTGTTAATAGATAGTGTCGCAATTTAGTGGCTGCCAAGATTACTGCTAGGCAAGCTCGCTCAATAGGTGTGTAATTGAGTTCATAGCCCACCAGTGTGCGAGAGATGTAGTATACAGCACACTCTTTACCTTCTGCATTATGTTGTGCTAGTAGTACACCCAATGCTGTACTTGTTGCTGAGATATAAAGTAACAACGGTCTACTTGGATCTGGTGGCGTCAACAAGGGTGGATTCATGAGATAGTCTTTAAGTGCCTGAAATGCTTGCTGGCATCTGTCATCCCATTGGAAGCGTATGTTCTTGTGTAGCAGGTGTGTGAATGGGTGACACTTATCAGCCAATTGTGCAATGAATCTGCGGATGGATTGAAGCCGTCCTTGTAGTGTTCTTAGCTGACTGATATTCTTTGGAGGTGGCATGTCCATGATTGCTTTAACCTTTGCTGGATCGACCTCAATGCCTTTGCTTGAGACAATGTATCCTAGAAGCTTCCCGGAGGTCACTCCGAAGACACATTTCTTTGGGTTGAGTCGAACATGGTATTGTTCCAGTCTATCAAAGATTTTATCTAAGATGTGAAGATGTCCTTCTCTAGTAAGTGATTTTGCTAGTAAATCATCCACATAATCTTCCATCATAGTATGCATCATGTCATGGAAGATGGTGGTCATTGCTCTTTGATAGGTCGCTCCTGCATTCTTTAGACCAAAAGGCATTACATTCCAGCAGTATGTGCCCCATGGACATGTGAAGGCTGTCTTATGTTGGTCCTCGGGTGCGATCTTTATTTGATTGTATCCTGAAAAGCCATCCATGAGTGAAAGCATGGCATGTCCTGCTGTCAAATCTACTATGATGTCGATATTTGGTAGAGGGAAGTCATCCTTAGGACATGCCTTATTCAGATCTCTGAAGTCTGTACAAATGCGGATGCCCCCTTTTGGTTTGCCAACTGGTACAATGTTGGAGATCCATTCTGCATAATCAATTGGTCTAATGAAACCAACATCCAGGAGTTTCTTGAGTTCTGTTTTGACTAGCACGGCAATCTGAGGATGCATCTTACGAAGCTTCTGCTTGGCAGGTTTGGCTCCTTTTGCTACTGTGAGATGATGCATGACTAAATCAGGATCAAGCCCAGGCATGTCTGCATATGACCATGCAAAGTTGATCTGACGCTGTTGGAAGAACTCTATAAATTGAGGTTGTTCCTCTGGAGTGAGAAGAGATGCCAGATGTATGATATGAGGGTTTTCAGGAGTCCCCACATTGTATTCTTTAGTCTCCTCAATGAGAATCGTCGATCGTTCCTGTTGTGTACTAGCAGGGAGAATGTCAAACCCTTCATCCTCCGGCGCCTCAGAGAGGTTTTCACCGTTGGATACGCTCTTTCTTTTTACTTTTGTTGGATCAAACAGTGCCACAGTGTGGTTTTCACTGGAAGATCCATGTTTTAATGTTATATTTTTGCAGCTGAAGGGTTTGGCATCCGCCCCGAAGTATGCTGCGCTATTAAGTTCAATGGCGAATCCAGCTTTGTGATCCCCGCTTGGTAGATTATCCCTTAATTCCAAAAAGTCAATGATAGCCTCATCGTTTTGGAAGAGGTCAAGACATGGGGGATTTGGTTGGTTCCATTCGATGAGTTCAGGGTGGATAATGGGCATTACTTCATCGATTAGGTTAAGTTCGTTAGAAGTATCAGTGAGGGTTAAGACAGTGTGGTGAAGGTCATTGATGGTACTCTCCCTGTCAGAATCAGGCGTAGGATGAGACGTAGGGTCTGTGGAAGATGTTTCCAGCTCAGGTACCCAAGTGGTCTTTATCTGTGCTTCTCCGTAAACAGGGATGTCTTTGCGGGGTGGAGGTGGTGATGTGTCTTCCTCATCTGAAGTGTTAAGTTGCACTGAATCGAATTCCCACTCATGTGAGTCGGTCTCTGAATCACTCTCCAGCATCCGATTTCTATACCATACTGGGATGTCTTTGGAGTTAAACACGGCAGGTGTGATTGGTTTATGTATCCTTGTAGTGATCGGTGCTGCAGGAATTGTGATGGGGTTTAATGGATTTGTCACTGGAAGTATCGGTAATGGTGACTCAGTGGCTTCTGCTGGAACTACTGGTGCCATAGATGCTGTTGCGGGTTCCAATACAGTTGCTGCTGCTATTGGTGTTATTGATGGGATTACTGGTTCATTTGGTGGGATGATTGGTATTGTAGATGGTTGTGGTGGGTTTGTGAGCCTCGATGGGGCAGTGGGGATAGTGTTTGATGGTGCTTTGATTATGAAAGGTGTCCTCTTTGCAGTAGGTGGGCAAAATGGTGTGCTGGGTTTTCCTTTGAATCTGAGTTTAGGAAGGACTTCTTTTTCAAAGCCTAGGCCTGTATTACCTTTGGGCTTGAATTCTGGTAGCAGAGGTTCATGTCGTCCTTGTTTGCAGTACCCCAAAGCACTCTGACCATCATATCCCATTCTTTGCATAATGAGGAGGCCTTTACCATACTGTTCCGTAGGAAGTGTAACTTGCGGTTTGTCAGTGGTGATGGGATCTTTATAGATCCAGTCCGCTAGGTCCTCATCTTGTGTCTCTTCCTCTTGACTCTTTCCAAGGATGAAAGGCGTTAAGGCACATGCAGGCATGATTAGTGGTTGCTGGAGTAACTGCTGTGGTTTACCATGTGTTCTTGGAGAAGTGGGCATTTGTCCCACACAAAAGAGCTGACTCAAGTTGTATTCTCCAGGACCTTCCTCTGCGATTTTCATCTTAAGCTTTTCTTGCTTGGGTATAGGGGTGTTTGAACTAGCAAGAGAGGTGGGATTTACATATGATGTGGAGGAAATGGCTTCCCTATTATTAGGAACAGTAATCTCTGGTTGATGGCTGATATTATGGCAAAATGCAAAGGGATTTGCATCGCCCAGGATTGTGATCTCTACACCGTTATGTGGGAACTTGATACATTGATGGTAGGTAGATGGAACGGCTTGCATGGCATGTATCCAAGGTCTTCCTAATAATAGATTATATGGCAGAGGAAGGTCCAGAACCTGACAAATTATGTGTTTTACCACAGGGCCCACTCGGATGGGTAGTACCACAGCTCCTTTGGATGAACGCTCTGCATCATCATAGGCCTTGATGGTGATCTTCTTGCGAGGATCCACTGATTCTAGTGCATATCCCAATGCTGTGACCAACTGTAGTGTACAAATGTTTAGGCCTGCTCCATTATCTATCAAGACTCGCTTGATCCTGTGTTGGTTGACAAATCCTTCAATGTGTAGCGAAGCGTTATGAGGTTGTTGGAAGGAAGAGTTGTCACTTTCGGAAAAAGTGAGACAAGGTGATGACTTTAGAGTTCCAACCATGGCTTGAAATTGGTCCGTGTTTAGGTTTGCAGGGACTGACGCCTCTTGGAGTGCGTGATCCAAGATTGTTTTATGAGAGGGTGACAGACGCAAAAGCTCCAAAATGGATATAAGTGCAAGGGTTTTGTCTAATTGTTCCACAAGATTGTATTGCTTCGGGACAGAGGTGGTGCCCTGTGGAGCTGCCTTTATGGTAACTTTGCCGCGACGTGTAACAACATTGCAATTTGAGGTGGGATTTTTGAAGGTTATAGTTGCAATTTGTTCACTGGCATCATATAGGTGATTTACAGTGTAGTTATACGCAGCCTGCGTATAGTCAGTGGTATCGGTGCCTCGCCTGGAAGTGGAAGGACCCCTTTGATCTTGTGATGGAAGTGAATTCTTGAACATCAGGTGATCATTATTTGTCATTTTTGGATCATGTCCTTCAATCTCAATTTCTCCTCGATCAATAAGATCTTGAATGAGATCTTTCAATCGGTGACAATTACTTGTCTTGTGTCCTCGTCCTTGATGGAACTCACAATGTTCAGTATCTCTCCACCATGCTGGTTTGACTTGAGGCTCATAGTTTGATAGCTTAGGTAGAGTGACCAAATTTTGAGAGAGGATTTGTCGCAACACTGTTTCAATGGGTTCCCCTAAGGGAGTGTATGTGCGTTTTTGTTTTTGTGGACGAGGTCTTGGTTCATCCTGAGATGTGATGCGACCTTGATTAGGAGGACCATGTGTATTATTTTGAGGTGGAGGATTTTGTCCTGCAAACCGAACCACAGGTTGTGCATTTTGGACAGTCCTGGCATCCACAACTCCATCATTGACGATATTCTTATTCTTGTTCCAGAAGTTCGGTTTATCGCTATTGAAGCGCGGGCGAGGAGCATCTTTTGGTTCATTAAAGATTTTGATGAGTCCTTTTTTGATGAGTGCCCTTTCACATTTTATACCCTTGGTGATCATATCGTTAAAAGAGTCTGTGTCTTTGACATCCAGGTGAAATTCCATTTCTTCGTTTAAGTTGGAAATGAAAATTTCCACTAGTTCTCGTTCAAGTAACTGAAGAGAACGTCTGCTAGACATTTGGCGCCATCGTTGCAGGAATACTGAGAATAATTCACCTGGTTTTTGTTTGGTGTTACATAGATCAGCCATGGTGATGTCGCGTTCAATATTATAAGAGTAATGAGATAGGAACTTCTGGATGAGTTCCTCAAATGTTCTAATGCCACCTGGTAGTCGGGAAAACCATGATGTGGTTGTTCCTCCCAAGCTTTGGGGAAAAAGGCGCATTAAGTATGTGTCTTCATATGCAACTTCGAGACAAGCGGAATGAAATTCTCGGACATGATCGCGGGGATCTCCCTTTCCTCTATATTTTTCAAATTTGGGTGTTTCAAACCCGCGTGGAAAGGGTGGCATATAAAGATTCCTATCAAACGGATAGGGACAGATGTCGTGAAGTGAGAATTGATTGGTCTTAACACCACTATGAAGTTGTTGGGCGAGATTCTCAACTTGTTGCCGCAACATCTCTATTTCATTAGGAGGAGGAGGTGGTGGGTTACCTCGAGGGATGTTATATCTGATGGGATCTCTACGCCTTTCCTCCTCATGGCGACTTTGTCTTTCTGATGCTTGTCTTAATTGGGCAAGATCAAAGTCTGAGGGGAGTTTGGCTCCTTCTTGAGCGAGTCTTAAAAAGTGAGCATCCGCATTGCTCCTTAGTATTTCATCAAATAATCTGTTAAAGTGAGGGTTATGCTGAACCCTTTCGATTGTTGAAGGAGTGGGACTACTTGGGTTTTCATCATTTACATTTCCTCCAAGTGCTTCTTGAAATTCATTGAGGTTGTCCTCTTCTTCCTCAATTTCTATTTCTCGTTGCCTTGATCGCGATCGGGTTTGAGCCATTTTGTTTGCAAGTTTGTGTTGAAGTTGATTGAAGATGATGATGAGTTGTTCGATGAAAGATGGATGATTAGTGGATTGTAGATCTCTAGCACTCTAAAGGTAAATGTAACCAGAATTCTTTCTTTGAATTGCTTGTTTGTTTTGATGAGTTTGGATGTGATAAGGTGTAGAGAAATCTGAGATGTGTTACAGATTTTGACTACCTAGCAATGAGAGGATTCACTCATGAACTAGTTTTAACCTGCGTAGATGTGTCTCTTAGGATGAGCTTATCCTAGATGTAGAAACAATCTAAAAGTGATGTGATGTGTTTGATTTCAAGCAATATCTAAAAAGGAATCGTGGGACAAGAACCTCTTAATGTTTTGAGAGTTTTGGGATGGATTGATGATGGAATGATAATGTATGAGTGAGATGATGGATGTTTTGTTTTTCAACTTTAATAAAAACTTTGTGTTACAAATGGGACAAACTCTTCTTCTTCCCTTTCAGACGTTGGTGGCACTTCTCGAGCTGTGTTGTAGGTGATACAGATGTTTGGGAAGAAATTGGGATTAATCTTTCCTCCTTGATTTTTGTGATAACTCAGAGCTCTATATTGCATAAAAGCTCTGCGGTTCAATGATTCTGAATCAAACTCGTTTGTTTTTTTTTTTCTTGAAGGTATAGACGCATGCGATGTAGAAAGACTCTATGTGAGACAAAAATTTGTCTATTGAGATAGAAGAATTTCCTCCTTTTGATCAAAGCCTTTGAGCTTAGTGGTCTCCTTTTCAAGGTGATATTCTGATGACACTTCTTCTTTCGCAAGATGTGAAGAATGGTCATAAAATTTGTCTCTTTGTTGTTTTGCACTTTGTTTTTGGTACTTTTGGTTGTTTTTGAGAAATGTTGGATGAATACTTTGTTTTTGGGATTGATTTTCTGATTTTTCTTTGACAAGAAAACAAAGCAAGCACACAAACACAAGAATGTTGCCTCAAAAGGCACAAATGAGTATGGGTCTAGATCAACCCAATCCTTGGACTTGTTTTTGACCCTTCCTTTAGATTTATTTTAAGGTGTATTTCCAAAGCCTGAAGTCGGCTCAATTCGCACTAGGTCTGTAAAACGAACACACTTCAAACACTTTTTATCCCTAAGGTCAAATGGCCAGTTGTGATAAATTTAGCCCACATCTTGATATTTCTTCGACTTTGGTACTACATACCTTATGAATCCCGCCGTGGCAGGTAAGGATGTGATATACTAAGTCTTGCACGAGCATAACAAATAGATGATCCCTATGATGGGGGAGTCACCACTTTTATCAAGCCACAAGTGACCTTTCAAAAAGCTATGTTTCTACTCAAGGAAATATGTATGGTGAGTATCTTGGGAGCAAAACCATCTATGCTCTTGCACTAAATTATACCTCAAATATCCTCAATCAATAGAACGGGTGGGCTACTACTTAAAGGTGTTTAGTCATGTTCGATGTTTTTGGACATAAGTTCATTCTGCAGTGACTCACTTAAGAGCCTTGTAACTGGTGGTGGGGCCCATTTGTCCTTTCGGCCAGTTACACTGTAGGAACAGCTATACCCAAGGCTACAGCTTTCGCTCACACCTGATTTCTATAGCGGCTCGAAGGATTTACCGCTCAAGGTCGTTCCCAAGAGTGATGTGTCTCTTGGCAGGCCTCTCTTAAAAAGATAAAATTTTGAGTGTTACTAACACTTTTCTCTTGCACCTAGGACCACGAAAGCCAAGGGAGAGGATAGTGTGTGTTAGAAGTAGGACCACTCGACCAACTCTTTGCACAAGTGTGCCAAGCACGAAAAACACTTGTTCTTTTTAATCTGTCATTGCAATGTGATCTAACTATTTGGAGATGTTGCTCCAACAATCATGGTGTTCTTTTTAATTTTCAAAGGCAATTGTTTGAGTAAACTAGAATTTGAAAATCCTGGTCAACTTAATGAAAAACACGTTTGCATGAAGTAAAATTGCTTTGAAAATGAGACAAGTTGATTGTGAATTTTATTTGCACCAAAAATGGAAGTGTGGATTGTGAGTTTTATCTTGATGCAAGAAATAAAATTTGCCTTGTTGATTTTAAGCACCAAAACGAAGTTTGTTTTCTAACTTGCAAAAAAAATAAAGTTGTTTTTGTATAAGTTTGTGGTTCTTTTTACCTTTGAACAATGAAATTCTTTTTAAGAGCCCCAAACAAATGTGTGATTCTTTTTTAAAAGCCCAAACTTGAAATGTGAAGTTAATTTTAAACCGAAATAAAAAGTGAATTCATTTTTAAAACCAACTTCAAAAACAAGTTAGTAAAAAATATAAATCTACTCTTTAATCTAATTTAAATCTGCACAAAAGAGAAAAATAGTTAGTAAAATCCGCCTATTTGGTGGGCTTCTACAAGCCTAAATTTTTTATTTTTTTTTTGGTTTTTTATTTTTTTTGGTTACAAAGTGATTTGTACAACGTTTTGTTACAATAGCGCTAGTCTGCGTTTGAACAGAGGCACTATTTAACACAAACGTATTAAAAGAAAGGGAAAGACAGAGAAGGGAAAAGCACTGAAACAGGGGGAATAGCGCCAAAATAATGCCAAACGCACCAAAACAGTGTCAAAATCGCAACCTGTGTGACATTTTCAACATTCAAACATGTTATTGGTTAAAAAAAAAAATGATCTTTTTGGTGTTTGGATTCACGTCGGGTTCACCAAATGATGCTCTGCAAAAAGGATTAGAAAATCTGTTTGATGGCAACACACACAAGAGCACAAGAAACAAACATTAGTGTTAGCAACAAAAGATTATCCTTAACAGGCATATCAAGAGAGATATTAAGCATGAAATAGAAAGCATATAAACATAAAATGAAATAGCTAATCAAGATGCTCATAGTTGCTCCTCCCTTGTTCCTCTCCTCTCCAAGTCCCAAATGAGTGTAGCTCTCAGCAGCTTTTTGCACTATGGATGCTTATGGAGGATTGAGATTTAATACTAAGCTTCAAATATGAAATGAAAAGCTAAATACTATGCTAGAGTAGATAGTGATGCTATGAAAAAGCTCTATGCTAATGCCAGTATAACAACAATACTCTAAAATGCTTCTCCTTTTGCTTGAGGAGAAGGGTTCTATTTATAGAAGAAATGGAGAAATGAAGGGTTAAGATTGAGCAATCTTAACAAGGGTTAAGATTGAAAGTTGGGGATCCATGTGCACAATTGGCACCAATAAAATGGTGACAAGTGTCAACATAGGATTGGGTTGAGAGAAGAGGTTGGAGGCATTAAAGGCCTGAGAAGACCTCATGGTTATCTAGAAGGTAAGGGTCAAGTCTAAATTAAGATTACCCACTGGATTAGGAGTTAATGCAAGGATAAACCTTTGTGCAAATGATTAAGAGATAATCATGGTCAAAGCATTAAAGGCTTGATGAGACCCTTGGGTTGGGTAGAGGTTGAGTCAAAACAAATGTTTTAACCATGTGGGAGGGTTTGAGGTAACCATTAATGGTTATTGGAGACTTTGGGGATTAAGTGGTTGAAGGTTGAAAGCCTTCAATGGTTATCAAAGACTTTGAGCCATTTAGTGGTTGAAGGTTGGAAGCTTTCAAAGGTTATCCAAGACTTTGAGCCATTTAGTGGTTGAAGGTTGGAAGCTTTCAAAGGTTATCCAAGACTTTGAGGGTTAATTTGTTGAACACACAAAGCATTAATTGCTTTTCAAAGACTTTGGAGTCTTTGAGAAGTGACTCCAATTTGCTTAGGAATGTGACAATATTTAGGGGATGGATTTAGGCTAATTAGGAAGGGTTTAGAAGAATCTAGAAGGGGTTTAGGCATACAAGTGGATTTTGTAGGAAAATGCAAGTGGGAGAAATTTTGGTATTTTCAATTAAAATAAAATCATTTATTTCAATTAAATGGTGTAATTTGCATTTGGATAAATATTCAAATAAATATTAATTTATTTAAATGAGAAAATGAAGATAAAGCATTTAAATGCTTGAAGAC
Organism: Cryptomeria japonica; assembly: GCF_030272615.1. NCBI lineage: Eukaryota > Viridiplantae > Streptophyta > Pinopsida > Cupressales > Cupressaceae > Cryptomeria > Cryptomeria japonica. The sequence goes on along the minus strand of NC_081411.1, from coordinate 614,934,496 downwards.
TTTGAGGGAAACCATTAAAGGCTTGAAGACTTTAAGGAAAACCATTAAAGTCTTAAGAAGACTATAGAAGGAAGCCATCAAGTTTGAAGACTTTAAAGCCATCAAGTTTGACTACTTTAAGGGAAACCATTAAAGGTTTCAAGTGGGTGAGGATAAATAGGATTTTAAATAAATAATTTATTTAAAATAGTTGTGCAACTTGCTTTTGTAGGAAAATACAAGTGGGTGGAGGATAAAGGTGATTTAAATAAATGGTTTATTTAAAATAATTGTGCAACTTGCATTTGTAGGAAAATGCAAGTGGGTGGAGGATAAAGGTGATTTAAATAAATGATTTATTTATTTAAATGTGAGAGGTGGGATTTTGGGGGTTTTAAATAAATATTAATTTATTTAAATGTGAGAGAAGATTTAATTAAATAAATATGATTTATTTATTTAATTAATGGTCTGAATTTGGTTAAGTGAATTAAATCAAATAAATTGAATAATTTATTTAATTAATAGGAGAATAGGGTTAAGATGAATTAATTAAATATTAATTTAATTAATTATTAATTGATGGTTAAATAATCAAATAAATACTAAGTATTCATTTAATTAAGTGGACAGATTTATGTGACTACAGATATTATATGATAATATTGCTAAAATGATATTTGCTATTTGCTAATTGCTTCAAAAACTCACGGATGCATAAGATTGGCTTGAAAACTTTTTTTTTTTTAAGAGACTCTCTTCCTCTCAACTAAAGCTCTTGGTTTTATAGACTTTGAGAGGATAAGATGATGTGGCTCAGATCAAGGGTCATGATTAGATCTGCAAATTTGAATGGCTATGAGCAAAGGTGAAGGTTGAGAGGAAGTGGGAAGGAGAAGACAAGTGTCACTCATCTCACCTTGACTGGGTTGTTGATTGAGGGAATCTAGGGATGGTTGGAGGAAATTTAGGCATGGTAGGACAAGTGGACTCAAGTCCCTCCCAAGATGTAGGGGGGGTTGGAGAGAATATAGGAAATGGTTATGAAATGTGTGTACGTACACAATTTCATTAATTTTGGAGGTTGAAGATAAATCATGAATTAATATTTAAGGAATATTAATTTCTTTAGCCACATGTTTGATGCGCTGGCAAAGGGAAGATGAAGTGGAGATGGAGGGTGAGTTGGAAAAAGGGATTAAATAATTTAGGAATTATTTAATATTTGAGACTAGAGGATAGGAGAATAACTATTAAATATTAGATATTTAATTGTTTGGAGAAGATAATTAAATATTAGATATTTAATTAACTTGGAGGAGATAATTAAATATTAGATATTTAATTAACTTGATTAGAGGAATAATTAAATATTAGATATTTAATTAACTTGGCTAGAGGAATAATTAAATATTAGACATTTAATTAATTAGAGGAATAAGATAATTAAATATTAGATATTTAATTAACTTGGTTAGAGGAATAATTAAATATTAGATATTTAATTAATTAGAGGAATAAGATAATTAAATATTATATATTTAATTAACTTGGAAGAATAGGATAATGAATTAATTAATAAAATATTAATTAATAGAAAGATATGAAAATGAATTAAATTAATTAATCTTTTCAAATTAACTATTTAATAGAAGAATAAATATTAAATAAATATAAAATATTTATTTAATTGCTCATAGCCAATTTTTAGGTGTATACACATATCTATCAAGTACAACTTTTTGAAGGAGAAGGTGGAAGCAAATGAAGTTAGACTGGTTTATGTGAGCACTAAAGAGCAGATTGCAGATATCTTCACTAAACCTTTGCCCAAGGAATTATTTGAGTACTTCAGAGATAGATTGGGGGTTTGTGCCCCTCCAGTAGAGACCTGGGTGATGCTGATTGGCATTAGTCCGGTGTGCATTTACAGAGTTGCTACTCAAGGGGAGTAGTCAGCATACCAGACTAATGTCAATTAGTCAAGGGGAGAGATGATTGCTTTGATTGTTTGTATCATTCATGTTGTTATCTAGTGTTTATTAGTTGTAGCTCTTTAGTAAATCTAGAAATGATTGCCTTTATGTTCTTGATTGATTTTGACAATGATTTTCCACTTTTTCTATTCATGTGGCCAAAACCCTTAGATCCTTTGTGTGTTGTCATTGTTCATCATTTGTTCTATGCTTGGAAAGTTATGATTCTCTGATAATTGGATCACTTCAACTACTCAGTGTATGAGGTTAGCAACCTTGACTGTGTCTACTCACTTTTGACGATGAATTTTCATCTCTAGCCCACTGCTTTGGTACTTTGCATTATTGCAGATTTATGGTTGTCTCTGTTAACATTACTGGACATTCCTACTCCCTATACATACCTGAAACTTTCCATGACTGAGACATTGTTACTTCTCTGAGACTAATAATGATGATTGTAACCCTTTGTTAATGATTGTTCTTTGTCAAATAAAGCTTCCTTTGGAGGTGTAGATGGACACATAACCTTGTGTGTTTCTCATGTGTACTATGATAAGGTGTTTTGATAGGTCTAAGACTTATCTATATCCTCATGCTTAAAGAATGAAGTGAACTTTAACCTCTTTTTTTACTCTTTCATTTAGTCTATCCTTTGTGATCCTTATAACATTTATACTCTTTTGATGTAAATATCTCGAGCATCAACTATAGAGTTCACTATCCTTGTAGATTGTAAACCTTGAGCCATGTGTATTTTCTGTGTTTTTCCATTGAGGGTGGGTTCACTGTTACTTTCCCATCTCAAACCTATACTCTAGCACTGTAATGGCTTATTATATCAAGAAGTTTATGAGAAAAATATGAGACCTGTGTTGCTATAACATGTTGTTCTCCCTTTGATGTGTGTGATGATTTAATTTTGTATACTTCTGTGTTCAAATCTTTTGTGGGTTTCCAGGATGATAATTGTCTTGTGGTCTTCCTAGGCATTTGCTCAAAACCTTTCATCATGTCCTTGACAGAGCACTGTTCCTTAATGACTTCTTGATCTTTATCATCCCTGCTATTCTTTCTTGAGGTTCACTTTAGTCCTTGAAGGGTAGTTACTATGATTGTCTTCTCCAAGTTTGATCCATACTTAAGCTATTATGATCTCTCTTGGTTGTGACTCTTTGAATACTACACATATTGGAGTGACTGTATTCACTGCCCTTCTCTAACAAAGATTGACTGTTGTGACTTTTTGGATAGTTGTGTGATGACGCTTGAGATAAGTCTGTTGAATGCAGTGATACCTTGAGGATTGAGACAAGTCACCTTTATGCTTTATCATTGTGTTGGTCTTTTGAATTTTGAGACTGCCAAATGATCTTAAAGACTAAGAATTGTTTAATATATCATTGTTCTTATTGTATCCTCTTCTCTTAATTCCTTTGTGAAATTGAAGTATTCACTGTGTCTTTTCTCTTATTGACCTTTTGATGTTCACCACGAAGTTTGTCTTTTAACTGAATTTTCTAAGTACGACTGATCTTTTTTTTTATTGTTTTTTGGCAAATCTTGCCAATGCACTTATGACTATGCTTATCACTATTTTCCTTGCTTATATCCTAAGGCTTCTTTTAAACATACTATCTATATATTTGATCTGCTATGGATACTGTGTGAGATTGAATTTCATCCTTAGAATGTTACCTACAATAAGTTAGTTCCACAAAATACAAATGGAAATGTACACAAGAAATCCAAAATCCACCAATGAAACTACATGAAATACATACTAAAATAAAACATTATTTTACCTTCATGGCTTATGTCTCATTGTGTCCTAACTCCACTATTCCTCGTTGCAGATGGTGTGCTCTCAAACAATGCACTGTTGGCTTCTAAGATGGCATATGAAGAATGGATAGATAACTTGTAGTTAACTGACACTATGATATGCAAATACTACATGATTATGCTAAAATGATATATGATATTTGCTATTGCTATTTGCTTCAAAAACTCACGGATGCATATGATTAGCTTGCAAAATGCACTTGAAGTCTCTTGAAGTCTAACTCTCTCTCAACTGAAGCTCTTGATTTTATAGACTTTGAGAGGATAAGATGATGTGGCTCAGATCAACGGTCCTGATCAGATCTGCAGATTTGGATGGCTGTGAGAAAAGGTGAAGGTTGAGAGAAAGGGGGAATCAGAAGACAAGTGTCACTCATCTCACCTTGACTGGGTTGCTGACTGAGAGAATCTAGGAATGGTTGGAGAATATTTAGGCATGAGAGAACAAGTGGACTCAAGTCCTTCCTAAGATGTAGGGGGTGTTGGAGAGAATATAGGAAATGGTTATGAAATATGTGTACGTACACAATTTTCATTAAATTGGTGGTTGAAGATAAATGATGAATTAATATTAAGAAATATTAATTTCCTTAGCCACGTGTTTGATGAGTGGGCAAAGGGAAGATGAAGTGGAGATGGAGGGTGAGTTGGATAAGGGATTAAATGATTTAGGAATTATTTAATATTTGAGACTATAGGATAGGAGAATAACTATTAAATATTGGATATTTAATTGTTTGGAGGAGATAATTAAATATTAGATATTTAATTAATTAGAAGAATAGGATAGATGAATTAATTAATAAAATATTAGTTAATAGAAAGACATGAAAATGAATTAAATAAATTAATCTTTTCAAATTAACTATTCAATAGAAGAATAATTATTAAATAAATATAAAATATTTATTTAATTGCTCATAGCCAATTTTTATGTGTATACATATACTCTTATTAGCCAAGGCTTATCTCTGCACTATGTCTATTTTGATCATTCTCATAATTGTGAAGCATTTTGATTGATATTCCTCTTATGCTTGTTGTTCAAACTGGGATAAGGATGCTTCTCAAGACTGCATTATGGTGTCATGGACTTAAAGACTACTTATATGTCTTTAATAGTGCTTGTTGTTCTCTATTGCAACCTGATTTTTCTCTTGACATCTAAGATCAAAATATTTTGACTACCCTGATTTGATCTACATTCTTTATTACATGATTACTGTGTTTGAGTCTGCAATTTTAAGAAGACTGCTAAAACTATATCTTATTGACTCTAGTATTGCCTTCATACTTTTATTCGTTGTTCACTAGCTCATGAATGAATGGTAGATAGATGTAACTTCTTGTGTCATTCTTACATGTCTTCAATGAAATATTTTTAGGTACTACTCCATGTGAGAATGCAGTTGTGTATCATATGTCCTTTTGATTAAAGTAGTGCTACAACAATTGCATTGTATGTTGAATGTTAAGATTTTGTTCTTTGTGATACGGTTTCTTTACTATCTATTTACTTCAGTGACTGTAGCTTTTATTGACAGACCGTGACTTGATAAATAAAGGAAGGCAAATTTCCTCTCATGACCTCTATCACGCATCATACCTTATTGATCTTCAACTTCTTGGAATAAGAGGTCTGCAATTTGCGTTTCCTCGGGGTGAGATTGAGACTTGTGGCTAAGGGAGCTCTTAGAGATGTTCTTGATTGTGTAGACCCCTTTTATGTTGGCAATTGACACTCTATTGGTTGGTTTCACTATGTTGTCATTGATGGAAACATGATTTTGTGTACCAGATTCATATGGTGTACCGACAGGAATTTCACAGATTATTCACCAACACCAGCACCAACAGGTCATAAGGATTTCTTTGGTCACCAGCAATGCAGACCGACATGGTATAGAAAAGGTTATCGGTATTGGAGGTCGACATATCTTGGATCCGACATTGACAACTTGTTTTAATGTTTATATATTTGTGATATCTGGCCGACATGTAATCTGATATTGTAAATATCTTTATAAGCCGACATAAGGCATAAATTTGTATAGGGTATATAGGGCAAATTGATTAGATCATTTTGAAATAATAGGGATATGGATGTAATGAATCATGATGCGAATGTAATGGGAAATATATCAAAGAGATTATGTATGTGAGGAATTTATTGTAAGGGTTATTCCGGTAAAGGGGTATAGGGTTTTAGACCAGAATAGATAGAGCTTAAACCGGAACTGTATTCTAGCATAGAAGATGCTATCTTAGCAGATCACACTTCTCTGGATTATTGTCTAGAATTTTATGTAGTCAGTGAGGCTCCTATTGTGATTGAGTAGTGTGCTCTAGGCTGTAAGCCTTCTTGCAAGTCCAAGCCCATTATATATTGTAATATCTCTTCATATGGCCAGTGGATTGATATTGTGGGTCACAAATCCCACCGTGGTTTTTCCTCATTGTGTTTTTCAATGTATAAATCTGTGTGTAATGGTTCTCATTTATGTGTTTTGGCTTATTGGTTGCTTTACTTCTTTCAATTTTGTTTATACCAGATACCGGTTGGTGTATGAATGTTTTGTTAAGGCTAAAATCTATTATTCTAGTATAACACTAATTAACCCCCCCTCTCTCAGTGTTATTGGTTTCCAATGATTGGTATCAGAGCCTTGTGCCTCAGAGGAAGTTTAACAACTTGAGGAAAGATCCTGAAACCGAAATCATTGAATATGTCTTTGGAGAAGCAGCTTGAGATGGCACTTGAAGATTATGATGCTGAAAGGTTGAAGAACTTAAAGCTACAAGATGAATTGAATTCTACTAAGGAATTCATTCTTGTCCTACAAGAGAGGCTATCATTTGTTCAAGCTAGGAGGAAGGAAATTTTGCAAAATCAGGATGATGAGGAGAAAAATGCACTTAAGGAACAATGTCAGAAATGTAGTTAGGAGAAAATGGTTATGAAGAATGAAATGCAAGTTATAACTATGAGGATGTCAAGGAGATTGAGGACAGAAAGAAAAAAGAATAAAATCTTGTTGTGTCCCTGAAGAACGAGTTTGAAGAATGTGGTAGGTTGGTTCATGACAATGACATGTTGAGAATTGATTTGGTACAATCTCAAAGTAATGAGAAAGAGCTTGAGAGACAAATGATAATATTAAGAGAAGATTTAAATACTGCGAGTACAAAGAAAAATTCAAGATCAACTCAATACAACTTGATGAGTTATTGAAGAGACGGAGGCAGATTGGAGATTCCAGTGGACTTGGATTTGAGCAAGGATAGAGTTCCGGTACTGCTAATGAAGATCAAAGGCATCGGTAAGGCAATTCAATGCTTATAAATTTAATGGTAGATGTTTTGTTTGTAATAGATTTGATCACATGGCTAGGCAATGTAGAAGCAGAGCAAATCAAAACCTTGATTCTGCTCTCGGTAAATGTACTAAATGCAATAAGTTTGGTCATAAGACATAAGATTGCAGAATGAATGTTAAATGTTATGCTTGTAGAAAATTTGGACATATGGCTAATCAGTGTAGGTTAAGAAATTTCACCGGTTTTAGCAAAGCTTTTCAGAAGAACAATGTTACATGTTATGCATGTAATGAAAATGGACATATTGCTAAGTTCTGTAGAAGCAGAAATCCATCGGTTAGTAATGGAGGATCAAATGAAAAAGGAAAAGAGAAGGTTAGTGAAATATGGCAAGATCATACTCAGAGATGGGTGAGGAAGACTCAAGAACAATCATCAGATGGGAATGTCCTGGTTACCTATTTGATAGAAGAGGTTTCTCTTGCACCGACAGTGTGCTCATTCGGTAACTAAGGCAGATGCCTTAGGGTTAGGCAAAATTCATGAAGATGCTGCATATGCTCCGGGAAGAGGTTTTGGAAGATGTTCCAGATATTGGAGAGGATTATCTAGCATGGATATGTTCTAAGCGAGATCCGGTATCTTTCACCGCCAGTCATTTATGTCAATGGAAGATTAGGGTTTTCTCTCAAAGGATAAAATGTCGAATACACTTCATTGTTAATCACCCTGCATTCAGAGCGATTTTAGAGCTATTCACAACAACTAAGTGCGATCAGAGGCTATTCAGAGGCAATCAAATTTCTTCTTGAGCGATCACACCGGCATTTGGAAGAATTTGTTGAAGGTTTTCACCGAGAGTGAGCAAAGGTATTTATCTTGAAACATGAAGCGAGATCATCTTCTATTCCTATTTTTGTTGCAAACCCAAATGTTGTGTAGGTCAAGGACCACCCCAGACCAATTTTCAAGCAGTATCTACATGTGGCTACCCAGGAAGATTCGATTGGAGTGTTTTCTCATGTTCCAGAAGGAGTTGTGTATGTAGAGGATGTTAGGGCATACATCCATTGTCATATAGAGGACTTAGGAACTTCAAAGATCAAGGGAATGTATATGAGTGAACTAATGGGAGAATATAGAAAGATAAAACTAACATATAAACATATTGAATAACTAGGGTTTACAGACATTCTGGATATTCCAGAGTTCGAGGATGAAATAATTAGATATGTATTGGGTAGAGTACATGGGGAATTCATATGGCTGGACAGACCTTACAAAATCACTAAGGAAGCCATCTGGGCAATTATTGGTTTGTCATCGGTAAGGCAACATCCCAATAAGAAAGTTTCAAATGACTTCGTGAGGAAGTTAACTAGTGCTACATCTAACAAGAGATCCATAAAAGTGAGCACCATCACCGACACTGACATCAAATTTGGAAGCATGATTATCGGATACAAGGTAACTCACTCAAACCGACTAAATTTTGTTTCCAGTTCATGTATTTTGGCTGCATATAAAATGATGAGAGACAATGTAAAGTTAGATCTTTGCAGTTGGATTCTTGATGAGTTGTTGATCAATTTAGGGAAGATTAAGGGTGAGAAGAAGGGCACTTTCCGGTATGGGAATTTGTTAGTCTTCTTAATGCTATACTTTTTGAATGATATACGTGGTTCTGGTTGGAAACAATGGGCTTCTGACATTCCAGTAGGAAGACAATTAAAACAATCAATTGCTGCATTAGGAAGCCAAAGAGATGACAAGATATGGGGGTATTTCAAGGCATTTCAAAGATCTATGAGGTCAAGGGTAAGGGTACCTGAGAATATAGTAGAGAAATACTCTACCGACATTTGTTTCATGGTAAAGAAGGATGAGACTCTCATGGAGGTAGTTAAGCCCCAGAAGATTTGGATTGAGGAAATGGGATATGAGGTAGATGCACATATTCTTGATGCCTACACAAAAATCCTAATTGATGCAGAAATAGATGAGGCAGAGAAGCCTTGTGGAAATGCACAACAGAAGACTCTAGAGGTTGAAACAGAGTTCAACCAGAAAAGGAGGGAGAAACAAAAAGGAAAAGCAAGTAAATTTGTACAAGAGGTCTCAAAGGACATCAAGGCACTAATTGATGTTGTCTCGGAGAAAGGTAGGAAGAGGAAGGATCAAAAAGTTCATATTGAACCTGTTACTGCTAAATCTGAATCAGAGGATGACTCTTTGTTAGCATTCAAAAGGGTTGTTAGGAAGAAACCGAAGGAAACAAAGGTGGAAGCAAAGAAGCAACCGGTTAGGAAGGTCACAATAAAGCTACTGACACAGAAGAAAGCACCTAAAGCTACACCTATAGTTGTATCTGGTACTACCAAGAGGAAGAAAATGAGTGACATTGATTTAGCAATTTAAACTGGTAATGTTACTATCATACCACCTAAAACTTGTGCAGAAATTGTAGATGAAATTACTAAAGATGGCATGTTGATGAATGTTAAATTTTATTGTGAAAACCTAGAGGATGATGAGCAGAGAGAGGTAGAGGAAGCAATTGTATTATATTTGGATATTTATAAGAAAGCCTTAATAGAGATAGAAAATCAAATAGCGGATGAGTTATATAACATGTTAGATGCTAGAAGATTATCTGCTATGCAAGAGGATAAACACATGAAAATGCAAGAACTACTAGCTATCTCTGTTACTATAACTCCAGATGAAATGGATAAGACAATTGAGGTGGTAGATAGAAAGGTATTCAATAGCAAACATAGGATAACTAGTCTGATGCTAGGAAGAGTGAATGAAATAATAAAGGAAAATTAGAAAGCATGGATTAAATTTTTAGGAGAACACAAAGGATTCTTTACTTCACCGGAAACCAAGACAAATACTATAGATACCCTGGTTGAAGGGAAAGGAAAGGGGATTATGAGTACTTCACCCTCACTTTTGAAAAATATTAAGATAGTGGAAATTGAGCCACTAGTAAATAAAGATGTATAGACAAATACTCAAATATCGGTTAATACAGAGAATGTTGTACATGATACTAATATTGCGGACAATTGTCCTCTGGATACTAATGTATAGGTTGAGGATATTGTTTCTGCAGAGGAACCGATAGTTACACAGACTGCACCAAGTGGCGAAGCCACCAGTGCAAGTGAGGAGGTAATAAAGGATAAAACATCAAAGGATAAAACAGGGGATTTTGGTAGGGAACCAGTTATTAGCACATAATTATTGACAATTGACACTTCTCAAGATGAAAAAAAAACCATCACAAAAATGAGTCCCACTGAACTAATGATGATGGTTGCCTAGAAAATGATGAAGGAGGGAACTACAGACAAGGGGATTATAGATCAATCAATCACTGTTCTACACAGATTGGTCCTGGAGTGTAAGATTGAAAATGAAGAGAGCCATTCCGGCAAGCTTAAGGTAATCACTGAGCACATATCAAAAGCCTTTCAATCCTTACAACAAATATCAAACCGACAAGCATTAGAAATATTTACTCAGGCTAAGAGAGCCGCTTTTGATCAGGTAATTGAGACAGAGAAGAAAAAGATTGAAGAGAAGCTAACTCTAATAGAAAATTCTTTGAAACAATGTACAAATATATATAGGGTATTTTGCAATACTAAAATACTTACAACAAATGTAGATAAAAGGATAAAAGAGATTTAGGAGAAAATTGCTAGTATTGCTAACTCTTTTGATGGATTAATTTCACTAACAACATCGATTGATGGTCAAATTTTGATTTTGGAGAATCAAATTTCTGCTCTTGAGAAGGAAAGAGATAAAATAATTCGGAGAGCCAGAATTTTGAGAGCTTTGGTGAGTCCAAGATTGGATTCACTCTGTGTACATAAGAAGGAATGCATGGATATGCTGGGAAAGCCCACACCGACAGAGGTAAATGAGAAATAATCTTTTGCACATTTATTGAGTGGTCTTGTATCTATTTCCGGCACATTCAAAATCTGTTGGGATACTTATGTGGAGTTAATGGAGAAAGCTTATCCGAAAATTTTGAAATTGGTCAAGCTCCGATAAGACATTTTTGGAGGTATTCATTGTACAGTTCTTATTCTTTGACATTCTTTTTATAATTTTTTTGGGCATTGATGTTAAAGGAGGAGTAGTATAGATGTGAAAAAGAATAAAGAGTTGCATACATTAGGGGGAGTTACAAAATTTTGGAGTTTTTGGAGATATGGAGTATTTTGCATATTCAGCTCAATGGGAGCAAGGCAGGATGGAACCGGCAGATGAAACCATGACCATTTTTCACATGAGTGTTGCCATCAATGCCAAAGAGGGAGATTGTTGGCAATTGACACTCTATTGGTTGGTTTCACTATGTTGTCATTTATGGCAACATGATTTTGTATACCAGATTCATATGGTGTACTGATAGGCACTTCATAGATTCTTCATTGACACCGCCACCGATAGGTCAGAAGGATTTCTTTGGTCACTGACAATGCAGGCCGACATGGTATAGAAAAGGTTATCGATATTGGAGGTCAACGTATCTTGGATTCGACATCGACAACTTGTTTTAATGTTTATACATTTGTGATATCTAACTGACAGGTAATATGATATTATATATATCTTTGTAAGCCGACATAAGGCATACATTTGTATAGGGTATATAGGGCATATTGATTAGATTATTTTGAAATAATAGGGATATGGATGTAAAGAATCATGATGCGAATGTAATGCGAAATATATCAGAGAGATTATGTATGTGAGGAATTTATTTTAAGGGTTATTCCAGTAAAGGGGTTTAGGGTTTTAGACTGGAACAGACAAAGCTTAAACCGGAACTGTATTCTAGCATAGAAGATGCTATCTTAGCAGTTCACACTTCTCTAAATTGTTGTCTAGAATTTTATGTAGTCAATGAGGCTCCTATTGTGATTGAGTAGTGTGCTCTAGGCTGTAAGCCTTCCTGCAAGTGCAGACCCATTATATATTGTAATAGCTCTTCATATGGCTAGTGGATTGATATTGTGGGTCACAAATCCCACCGTGATTTTTCCTCATTGAGGTTTTCCACGTATAAATTTGTGTGTTATGGTTCTCATTTATGTGTTTGGCCTATTGGTTGCTTTACTTCTTTCAATTCTGTTTATACTGGTATACCGGTTGGTGTATGAATGTTTTGTTAAGGCTAAAATCTAGTATTCTGGTATAACATTGATTCACCCCCCTCTTAGTGTTATTGGTTTCCAACACTTTATACTATGGCTTCAGTCCTTAGAGAGTGATGTGATTGGCTTTATGCTTGCATGAAGACTCACTGTCATGCAATTCCTTGTATACCACTGCTACATGGGTCTTCTTAAGCTATGACTATTTGAAAATGTTACATATATTCTCATAACCCTTAGACTCTAAATAGACCACTCAAATGATTTGGACAATATTATTTTATTGTATCATAGAGACCTCTATCTTGAATGTGTGCCTTTATTTGCCTTTGGCTACTACATTAGCATTGACATTGTAGTTTTGATTGTTGCTGGAAATCAAAACCATATTTTGTTATTTTGACTCTAAGATTCCTTCATTTGAATAATGGTTTTGTTCTTGCACTTCTTCTTTGTCATATATGGTTTTGATATTTCCAAAATATTTAAAGTCAGCTGTCAAGAAATATTTGAAGACTTCTAGGGACTATTTTTTAACTCTAAAATGGTATTCTGGAATATCCACAAATCTTCCCCTTAGAGTTTAGAATGCTATTACTGTCATTATTCAGGTTGTAAATGTAGCCTTTTTTATTGAATATTAAAACCCCTTTTAGTGGGTTCGCTCTGTATGAATCTTGACAGTGATCTTGAATCACTTAAATGACTAGAAATGCATCCTTTAACTGAAGCATTGACTGTCTCATCAATGAGTAAGAACCTTATCTCTGCTCACAATGTTGATGGAGGCTCTGACACTAACCTTTGCCACATGAACACTTTGTCCACTATTGCTTGGAACCTCAAGATGGTATATTTATATGCATAATAACACAATCTATCATGACTATATCGTAGTCTCATTGCTCTGTAAGTTATTTATCTATCATGTGGCTGCCATTATCCTCTAAATGTGTGCCCATTGTGCATGACAGTGACATGAACTATCCTTTGACTATATACTGGCTGATTCTCTATATGATGGCAATCTTTCACTGTGACCTTTGCATTAACTCACTACTGTCTTTGAATGCATTTCACTACCTTTTAGTGTTCTTTGTCAATGTCAACCTTTTAACCATTGATATGTACTTTGAGACTGTATTGATTGGTAATGGCTATCTTTTCATGATTGTGATGTACTCTTTCATTATTATCAATGCATCGTCTTGTACATCACTGTTGTTGCTATAGTTGCAGATGCATCATTTAATGCACTAATTGATATTCTAAGCATAATGTCTATGCTCTGTTAGGGACTGCTTTGTATATTGACTTTATGGCCTTTATTGAAAGCTATTGAGACTACTTACTGTATTTCATGATGTTTATGATTTAGGAGATGTACTTTTATCTACTAGTACACTCATTTTCATTTGATGATTCGATCCTATTATGTGTCAGTGTGTGCGCTAATAGGTGTAGCCACATTTCCTTTGATGGCTCATGTACTGATTGATATTTTGTATTTAGATTGTTTTGGCATCACTACTTAGTATGCTGAGCTCTACCCTTGTGGGAGCCCATTTTAACCCACATACTTGATATTCATGAAATAGAAACCTATCGTATACCTGCACAGTGAACAAACAATTTAGATAAAACATGATACTTGTTGCTATCTCATGGTGCCTTCTCTGCATTGATTCGTGAAATGGAAACCTATCTTATACCTACACAGTGAACAAACCTATCTTATACCTACACAATGAACAAACAATTTAGAGTGAAATGATGGGTCACCTTACTGTTATACCCATTCTTTCATTTGTTTATATAGCTTAGCTAAATAATTGTATTAGAGTATATGCCTATAGCTATGTCAACCATTCCCACGGCTTGTGTGGGAAACCTTACACATTTTTTTGTAATAAAAAGCTATTTCTATCCAATCTTTTGTTATTATTTGTCTGAAATATTTGCATATATGAAATGAATTTTGGCCTTTAAAGTATAACATGCAAAAAAAAGAACTTGTGAAATTTTTTTGTGTACCTTCTTCCAATTGCACTGTGTAAGGCCTATAATAGGCCACCAAAATTTAGTTGTAGCAAAATTTTGGTAACAAGAACAATCATCTAGTATGTCACAGATGTTCTTCCCTTGTCTTGCTAAAAATCAAAATACCACCTACGTAAACAATGAGAAACTAACATAGGAACTCCTTCAACACTTCATAACTACATGAATGTTCTTGGTGCATTGGTTAGTCTAAAGGGAATGAGTAACCACTCTTACAACCCTTCATTAGTCTTGAACATAATCTTCCATTTATCTCCCTCTCAGATCCTTATTTGATAGTATCCACTTTTTTTTATCAATCTTGCTAAAGTATTTTACACTTTTCATATAGTCCATGATGTCACACATCCTTTGGCAAGGTAAATTTATACTTGATGGTGATCTTGTTGATGATCTAAAGTCTGTATGCATCCTCCATTGTTGATCCTTATTTTGTTCTAGGACAATGGATACTACAAAAGGGCTTAGGATCTTTGAGATCGATCCCTTCTTTATCAACTCCTATGCCTATCTACTTAGCTCCACATTCTCCGTAGATGTCATCTAGTGTGTTTTCTTGTTTGGAAAACTAGCTCCAGGTATAAGATCTATGTGATGATTGTTTCTCTAGATTGGAGGCAATCCTTTGGGAACACTCTCTGACACTATATCTTGATATTCTCTCAGTAACTCAGAGACCTCATTTTATGATACTTCTCCTTTTGCAATGATACCCTCTATGTTATGATTGTCACAATTCCTTGGAATGAGAGCAAAACACATGTTTTCATGTCTTAATATATCTAGAAAATTGTTCCCATCTAGCAAACAGATCCTCACATTATCGCTTATTGCATCATTTTGCTCTTCCTTTAGAGGAATCAAGATATGCTTCTTCCCATTCAAGGCTAGAATGTAAGTGTTCTTTCTCCCATCATGTTTTTCCCTTCTATCATGCTGCAAAGGTATTGCCAACAACATATGGAAGGCATCCATTAGCACGATATCACACAACACTTCACCCTTGTATGATCCAATGTGAAAATTGACTAGGCACTATTCATGTTTACTAGGTTATTGTAATCATGTTGAATCCAAGTGATTTGGCATGGGTTTAGATGTTTCATCCCCTTCAAATTCAACTTCCAGAACATCTCTTTTGAAACCAATTTTTCTGTGCTACCACAATCAATGATAACATTACAACACTTGCCTCCTGACTTAGACCTTGTGAAGAATAGGTTCTTTCTCTATATTGGTCTCTCCTTGATCTTAGTCTATAGTAGGGATCTTCTCATGACCAGTGACTCCTCTTTTCTATATGTCCCATACAACCTAATGATCTATCTGATTCTTCCTTTGTGTATGCCACTCTTGAACCAAGCTCTCCCTACTTACTTTCACTTCCTTCCAGTGACACTCAAAGATGTGATGTCCTACATCCCAACACTTAAAACGAGCTCCCCGAAATGACCCCCTATCAAATTTCCTATCATTCCTTCATTATCCACCATTGTGGTGGGAGTCACCACCTTCCCTCTTGTTGTGGTAGGAATATCCTCTAGGCCTTTATTTCTCTCTACAAGAAGGACTCTTTCCTCTACTTTATTTATGGTCTCATTTCACTACGTTGCAACCACTCTTCTAGAAAACTTTGGTTCCTATTTCCTAGTCTTCGCTCAGACCTCCTAACCAACTTCTATTCCACCTTATGTGCAAATTGGTAGGATTCCTCCATGGTTGTAATCTAGACCAGGCTCAATTCCTCTTGAATGTTGGTTCTAAGGTCATTGACAGACCAAACTAAACTCTCCTTACTGGCTTCACTATGGCTAGTTCTTATGATCATCTTATGGAACTCTTTTGTGTACTCTTTTACTACCTTCTCAATTTGCCATAGGTTTTGAAGTCTCTTTAGCATTTCCAACTCATAGTTAGCGGGTATGAATTGATTCATCAATTTCACCACCATCATCTCCCTTTTTGTGATTTTCTCTTTTCCTCTTTGGTTTCTCTCTAGTTGAAATTATTTTCACCAAATAGAAACACACCCCTTCATTTTGGTCTTTTCAAATTTGACTCTCTCTAGATATTTAATGTTTGCATACTCAAAGTATTCTTTCATCTCATTTATCTAGTCAATCAGTTCTTCTAAATTTAAATTACCAACATAACTAGAAATGTCTAGTTACGGTAATTTACCAATTTTGGTGATGGATTTCATCATCTTGGTTAGGTTTGACTCCTCTTCTTGGGTTTCCTTATTGTTCTTTGGGATCCTTGGCTCCTAATTATCACTCTCTTCCTCTAGTCTAGGTTTTAAGCATCTTCACCTATCCTCCTCAATAACATCCAATTGGTGAAGGAACACAATGGACCACTGAGAAGGGGGGTGAATCAATGGTAATCTAAAACTTTAACTTTCTAAGAGATCTAAGATATAATAAAAGAGATAATTAAACTATGAGCAAAGATATGAAACACATTTACACACACACATAGAGAAAACTCATAACACAAGAATATACGAGGAAAACCCACAGTGGGGAAAAAATTTGGTGAGAAATTTTGCTGGAGTCTACTGCTCTAATCTAGCCTCACAAATAAAACTGATTACAATGTTTAGGGCACCAACCAAAGGAGCACCAACCCCTAAAGTTTACAGGCACCAACCCAAAGGAGCACCAACCCCTATCTTTATGGGAACCAACCCAAAGGAGCACCTACCCCCGCTCTGAGCAGCCACTCATATATTTACAATGAACAAATAATTAAAAATAAATCAAGCACGTGGTTACAATTGATGTATTGTACCACATTGATTATCTTCTGCTCATGAGATTGTCTTGACTCTTTTCTCCTTTTTGAACTTGGGCCTCAATCTCAACTCTCTACTTTTTGTTTTTTGTCTTCTTTTTATCTCTGCTCTAATCAATCTTCCTTCTTTGCCTCTTTGCCTTCATTTTGCACTCTCAGTTCTTGGGTCTCTGCTGCTCTTTATCTCACTTTCTTTGCTCTGCAATTTGCTTCACTGTTATTCTCTTACACACCTCTCAACTTAGCTGCTACACCCTCTTCTCCATTCACCTTACTTTGTTCTCTGCAACTTTCCTCTGCCCTCTCTCTTTTCTGCAACTACATCTCTTTTTGTCTCTGCTCTTCAACAATTCAGCCACACTTTTTCTCTTTGTCTATCTTTTATCTCTATCATATGCACTCTTCTCTTTTATTATTGACCTTAGCTTGTAATCTCTTTTCTCCTCTTTTCTTGCTCTCTTCTTCTACTTCTTGTCGCCTCTTATCTCCTCATTCACTATCATATTTTTCTGCACACAATTTTTTTGAAATGCTATTGATCGTGTTGGTAACAATGTAGCAAACTGAGAGGGGGGAGGGGTGAATCAATTTGCTAAAAAACTTACTGCAACTTAAACCACAAATCAGATCTGATAATTAACAATTTAAAGCATGAAACAACACCACATGAATAACACACATAACACCAAGATTTTTGATGTGGAAAAATCGGTTAAGGGAAAAACCATGATGGGAACCTACCCATAATGAGATAATACCCTGTTAGGAGTAAATGAAATATTACAATGGGGAATGCACATGCATTCAGGCACACTACCTAGAGCTCACTGCTCAAACAAGAAACCCAGAAGGGATACAACCCTTAGGGAAGGCTCACTGAAATACAAAAGCATTCAAACAACAATCTGAATTACATGAACTGTGAAAATAGCATCTCCATATGCCTGAGTACAGTTTCAGTTAAGCTCACTGTCAAATCTAATCTGCAACACACTTCTTCGCACAACTTCCCTGCTACTGAATGATTAATACAATATTCACACATAACATGATGCCTCTCAATGATATTACATGCATTTATACAAATCATCAACCCATCAAATATAGGTCAACTCAACACATGCTACATATTACAAAAATATAATTACACATACTACAAAAATACATACATACCAAAATAATGTCGGCTAAGACATAGTCTGGACCTAAACAACCACCACAAATATGAAACACCTCCAAGAATTATGCTTCGATCATCCGCAACATGCTACCACATCATTTGTCGCACAACACAAAGAACATCACTAGACAAGGAAAATATTCAATAACACACACAATAATCAATACAAACCATAAATACATATAGAACACAATCTAGAAACATTCACAAGCAACGTGAATTTCACCACAACAACCACAACAACTCGGATTACTAGAATCATCATCATTTCTCTACCGGAGGCTCAAGAACACCAACATAACTGACTGTCAACTTGAAAGATTCGCTTATGGATTTCCAAATCATGAACCAATTGGACTGAGGACACACATCAACATCCAGAATACACCCCACACATCCACAACTAAAGATATTATAATTTTGAAGCAATACGAAGCACAAACCAGAATACCAAATAACACAAACAACTGAATAATATCCTCAATACCGGACCTCATAAACTAATTAAATCATCATGCGGATCACTGGAACTTCTGCTAAATTAGCACATGTATATCTCAAAA
This sequence comes from Cryptomeria japonica, assembly GCF_030272615.1. Taxonomy (NCBI): domain Eukaryota; kingdom Viridiplantae; phylum Streptophyta; class Pinopsida; order Cupressales; family Cupressaceae; genus Cryptomeria; species Cryptomeria japonica. The sequence goes on along the minus strand of NC_081411.1, from coordinate 614,915,596 downwards.
CCCATTAATCCACATAAGTTCATCTGCAACACACAGGCTAAACCAACTCATTCAATCTGACTGCAACACTGGAATACACAAGAGAAATGTTGACATCAATGACAACACATCATTCCAGCAAACTTCTCAGCAATATCCAACAAATCGCCTCGATATCATGTTATGTGCACCTACGGAAACTACTTCTCTTCAGACTCTATTTTGTAGAGCTTCTTTTTCTACACGCTTCCCAATCCATCTATCCTTTTCATATGCTACACACATCCACTTATCTTTCTTGGTGTTTAACTACGTACTCCAAAGATTTTCCCTCCAAAAATGGGAATTTCAAAAAATAGACAGTTCTAGCTACAAAAAATATTTCGTCTCCTCATTTTCAAATTTGTAGTCATCCACATTTAATGACCCTTTCCTCGTTTTCTCAACAATCTCTACAAATTGATTTTTGTCTTCAACTCATAATTCAAAAAAGAAATTTCCAACTCCATATCCGCTCAACATTTATTTCATATCTTGTTTTTGTTCTGACTGAAAGATTTTCTTTCGATACGTGTGCTCTTGGATTCAAAAATCAATCAAACATTTTGCCCACAAAGCATCCACATGTCACTCTGTCACTTGATGAATGGTGGGACCCATCTACATAATCATCTACACACAAAAAGGTCTAACATGAAGGAAATCCACATTGGATTTGCAGGTTGCGTTGATGTGTTGCGTAGGTCACATAACATGTGTGTTATGCAATTTTGCAGTTTCGTAGAAAACATTAGTTAGCGCATAAACCTTACTACAAAATAGCAAAAATAAAAAATTTGCATTTTATACTCTTTTCGTTGTTTCACAACCCCGTTAGTCAGTGCAGTGAATTGTCTATGAACCAACGATAATCCAAAACATGTGTGTTATATGCTTTTCACTGTTTCTCGAAGCCCGTTAGTCAACACTTAAATCATTCTGCAAAATGGTGAAGATAAATAACCTGCATGTTATGCGCATTTCTCTGTTTCGCGCCTGCCCTGGTTAGCATGAAGTGATACCCAGCGAAATGCATTTTCTGAATTAGATCAATTTTCCCAATGCTTTCATCACACTTTGACATGTGTCTCCTTTGTCCATTTTCATGTACTCCATGCTTTCCTTCTGTATCCCCTTGTGTGACTAACACAGTATGGCGACTAACACTTCTTGTAATTGTGTACGACTAACATGATGTATTATATGATGTTGCGGCAACAATTATGCTCTTGGTCAATCTTGTTTTCCCCATGCCATCACAACTCTATGGCCTTGGACCTCTAACCACCTACAAGTCCAATAGCTGACTCCATTATCCTCTCTATCTTATTTGAGGCCATTTACTCCATGCAACCTCCACACATGTAAATTCAACTACATAGCTCTGCTAACTTGGTGCAACACCATATCGGCCAATTTGATCTTCCTTTGAGACCTCATCATCGTGCATCACTATACTTAGCTAACCTGTTGTCCTACATGCCTTTGCATTTTAATCCAATCTTCTCTTTGCATGTCTCTACATCTTGGTCTAATGGTTGTGAATTTATTACTTGCACATTCTCTGTCAAGCTGCACTAGCTCTCTGTGGTACTTATCATCTCTACATCTTTATCCAATATGATCTTCACTCTAGGACACCCATCATTTGTTGCATTAACTCAACAGTTTACATCAATGATAATCTAATGCCAAAAATCTCCCCCTTTGGCATTGATGTCAACACCCAGATCTAATTCTCCCCCTTTGACAACAATGGCAAAGGGCTTGACAGACAACACACTCAAATTTGATCTTCTCCCCCTTTGATTCATTTGTTGTGTCTATGTAGAACCAATTCATTAGTCTTCCCCTATGACTAATACACCAATATGATTGGGTACACCTTTGTTGTTTGTATGCTAGATGAACCATTATTACAATATAAAAGCAGTGCAAATACTACTTATAAAAATTTCTTATCTCCCTCTGAGAACTACAACTGCCATGTTGGATGATCCTACAAATATGCATGGATTCAAGAAAGTGATATGTATATCTTGTAGCTCCCCCTGAACCACATATCTCCAAATCCTTACCAGTGCATACATATACCACTTAAACTTCCTCATCAATAACCATTTAAACTTACCTTCATATTGTTGATCAATCCTCAATACCTGCTATCTGCAACTCATGCAACTGCTGCAAAAATTCTGACCAGATTTATTATTTTCTTGATTCCACAACTACTGCACTTCTGTTACCATTGCCTTGAACCAATCAAAACACTCGCTGGCATGTCCTCAGTTTGCTCCCATTTTCTTTTTTGCTTAAGACTTGGGCATATACAATCTTTGTTGGGTTCTATGACTGTGATTTGAACCTCACTGTCCTTTGAAGAAACATGACTATCATAAAATTGTGCTCATCCCCTTTGACTTCCAAAATCATATTGCAAAGTCAATTTGGAACTTAAGTGCTTATCCTTACTATGAGATTCTTGGAGGACCATGGCATTCATGTTGCCCATATCATACTGTTATCTTTGTCCTTCATGCTTGTTGTATCAATCAATCCTCTTGCAGTCTCTGTCCTTGCAAGAACATAGCATAGTATCAATGGTTTCATGCACACAACTATTTTTTCCACGTTCATTGTCCATTCAACTTCAATATACATTGTCTTCAACCACTTAACCATCTTTATAGTGTGGACTATCTTCAAAATATCTTCAACACTTGCAACAATGTTTAACCTTATGTATGCAAGTGTGAAACCATAACAAAATGCCTATTCACAGTGATCTATATGCCAACAATGTCAAGGAATGATATACAAAATCTTAACCAACTCAATATTAACTAAAATAAACACAAACAATCATCCTTCTTGATAGCTTCCCTATCACTATTCCTATCCTTACACTTGTCCTTTTCAAAATTTGGGGGTAGAGGATGTGATCAATATGTAGCTCCCCCCCAGGTCTTGCATCTCCTTAAGCTTGAGGAGATATCACATATGGAATGCACAGTGCCTACTCATGAATACAGTCTTGCCTTTCTTACCTCCTTGGCGGCACTTTCTCCTCCAGATTTGCTTGATATCCCTCTATCTCTCATTTGCAACATTTGGAGTAGCATTTATCATCTTCCTTTGCTTGACCACCCTTGATCTACAATATTTTGTAGTGTGGCCAAAATTGTTGCAGTGGTAGAACACTTTTCTCTCACTAAACAAGGGAGTAGGAGGGTTTTTGCTGACTTGACTTGTTCTCCCTTTCCAAATCATATTTTTGTGACTAGCAAATGGAACAAAATAATTTCTTGACCTTCTAGGAGAACTTCTGATTTTTTTCCATGCATGTCTCTGTCTTACATCACTTCTACCCACTCTCTCATGCTGCCTATAGTGGTTATGTATTGCATTTATATTGGAAGAGAAAGTGGAGGGGCTGCCAAATGACTGAAATGATTTTATTCTACATTCATAACTCCTATGACCAACTTTGTTATAGTTATGACATACAACATTTACATTTCTTGTAGCAGCAAATGGAGTCTTCCTATCATATATGGGATCAGATCTATGCATGTGTCTACAACTCAACATACTATGTCCATATGTATTACATCTTTGACAAACTACATTTCTATTTCTAGAAAATGCACCTTGATCATTCCTAGACCCTTTTCTACATTCAATTGCCTTATGGCAATAACCTTTACATGAATAACAATAACTAGAGAAGGAGGGCTTGTAACTTAAAAATTTATTTTGCCCCAAGTGTGGAGATATTGTAGGCATGTTTGATCCATTTTCTCTTCTTCTGTGGTTGACCTTGGGTTGTCTATTTGCTGCAGACCTTTCATCTAATCCCTTCTGTCTCCAAATTTTTTTAGTCTTGTGAGCAACAACATATCCTGGTCTTCTTCTAGCAGGAGGTCTCCTAAACTTTCTTCTTGTGTCCTTATCCCCGATGAAGCCATCTTCATTTAGCTTACCTTTTCCTTTTGGATCAACATCATTCTTCCTTGTAGCAGCAACCTTCATCTTCATGTTTTCAACAGTTGTAGTAAGATCTATCTTCTTCCTTGGGGCATTCCTAATTGTGAAGGTTTATCTATTACCATTATCACTTGAAGAGGAAAAGTGTATTTCCTTCTTAGATGTGTCCTTGTTGGTAGAACATTTACCAACATCATATCCAATACCTTTGGTATCCTTGGAGTGCTTTTGTTTACTCAACATTTCATCCAATGCTTTGGTGCCACCATCATACTTCTTCCTTAGTTTGAGTTCATCATTGCAACTCTCAAGCTCTTTTCTCAGAGTCACCACTTCTTGTTCCAACTTTTGACACTCCTTCTATTTTATCTCCACTTCTGATTCTAATTATTCATACCTACCCTTCTTGGCATCAAAATTTGATTTTATTACTTCATTTATTCTTTTAGCATCATCCACTTGTGCTTTCAAATTGGTAATAGTTTTCTCTGACACTTGAAGGCATTTGTTTAATCTATCTTGTTCCTCTGTAGCAACATTCTTACATTTTTTTAATATTCTTTCCTTACTTTCCTGAGTTCCTCAAGTGCCCAAATAAGTTCACCTTCAAGGTCTTCTTCAACTTCAGCTTCATCTTCCTCATTATTATCAAATAAGTTTTGAAATCTGGAATGAAATTCATCATCACAACTTGACATATACTCCTCACTTTGGACCTCTTGTGCCATGAATATTTGAGTTTCATTTTCATCTTCACTGCAAATACAATATGATCTTCTCTTATCATCTGTACATTTGTCTTCTTGTTTATTCTTCTTCCTTCCACAATCAGATTCAATAATGCTAGTCTCTTCTCCATAGATTTTCTTGAATCTGTCCCATATGCTTTTTGCATATTTACATATCTTGACCTTTGAAGACACTGTATCAGACAACCTGCTGAGTATAACCTTATTTGCTACAACATTGCATTCATATCTTCTTTTTGCATTAGGATTAGTTGGGGGAATATAAGGGGTAGAGTATCCATTCTTGAATAACATCCATATATCATAACCTAAGGAGGATAAATAGACTTTCATTCTACGACTCCAAATAAAATAGTTTGAGCCATCAAACTTTGGTACATTAGCAAAGGATGACTCATACATCACCATTGTGTTCACACACTAGAATCTGCCCAAGCTAGAGAAAGCTTATCTAATAGGGAACCTAGTGCTCTGATACCGATTGAAGGAACACTATGGACCACTAAGAGGGGGGGTGAATCAGTGGTAATCTAAAACTTTAACTTTTTAAGAGATCTAAGCTTTAATAAAAGAGATCATTAAACTATGAGTAGAGATATGAAACACATTTACACACACATAGAGAAAACTCATAACACAAGAATGTATGAGGAAAACCCATGGTGGGGAAAAACCTCAGTGAGAAATGTTGTTAGAGTCTACTACTCCAATCTAGCCTCACAAATAAATTTGATTACAATGTTTAGGGCACCAAACCAAGGAGCACAAACCCAAAGGAGTACCAACCCGAAGGAGCACCTACCCCTGCTTTGAGCACCCACTCAGAGATTTATAATGACAAATAATTAAAAACAAATCAAGCACCTGGTTACAATTGATTTATTCTACCGCACTGATTATCTTCTGCTCATGAGATTGGCTTGAATCTTTTCTCCTTTCTGAACTTAGGCCTCAATCTCAACTCTTCTCTCTTTTTTTGTCTTCCTTTTATCTCTACTCTGATCAATCTTCCTTCTTTGCCTCTCTACCTTGATTCTGCACTCTCAGATCTTGGGTCTCTACTGCTCTTTATCTCACTCTCTTTGCTCTGCAATTTGCTTCACTATTAATCCGCTACACACCTCTCAACTCATCTACTACACCCTCTTCTCCATTCACCTTACTCTATTCTCCACAACTTTCCTCTTCCCTCTCTCTTTTATGTAGCTACTTCTCTTTCTATCTCTGCTCTTCAACAACTTTGCCAAATGTTTTCTCTTTATTTGTCTTTTCTCTCTATCCTCTGCACTCTTCTCTTTTATCACTGACCTCAGCTTGTAATCTCTTTTCTTCTCTTTTCTTTCTCTCTTCTTCTACTTCCTGCTACCTCTAATCTCCTCTTTCACTTTCATATTTTTTTGCACACAAATTTTTTCAATGTTATTGATTGCCCCGACTTCGTGTTATGTGCACCTGCAGAAACTACTTCTCTCCGACCTTTGTTTTAAAGAGATTTTTCTACACACTTCCCACCCCATCTCTCCTTTTCATCTACTACACACATCCACTTATCTTCCTTGGTTTTCAACTATGTACTCCAAAGGTTTTCCCTCCAAAAATGGGAATTTCAAAAAAAAAACAGTTCTAGCTACAAAAAAAAAATTGTCTCCTCATTTTCAGATTTGTAGCCGTTCACATTTAATGACCCTTTCCTCTTTTTCTCAACAATCTTTGCAAATTGATTTTTGTCTTTGACTCCCAATTTGAAAAAAGAAATTTCCAACTCCATACCTTCTCAACATTTATTTCATATCCTTTTTCTGTTTTGACTGAAAGATTTTCTTTCGATATGTGTGCTCTTGGCTTCAAAAATCAATCAAACATTTTGCCCACAAAGCATCCACATGTCACTCTACCACTTGATGAATGGTGGGACCCATCTTCATAATCATCTGCACACAAAAAGGTCCACATGTGAAGGCAATCCACGTTGGATTTGTGGGTTGCGTAGATGTGTTGCCCAGGTTGCATAACATGTGTGTTATGTGCTTTCGTAGTTTCGTAGAACACATTAGTCAGCGCATAAACCTTACTGCGAAATAACAAAAAATTAGAAACTTGCATGTTATATGCTTTTCATTGTTTCACAACCCCTGTTAGTCAATGCAGAGAATTTTTTGTGAACCAACGATAATCCAAAACATGCGATATACACTTTTCACTGTTTCTTAAAGCCCGTTAGTTAGCGCTTAAATCATAATGTGAAATGGTGAAGATCAAAAACTTGCATGTTATGCACATTTCTCTATTTCACGTCTGCCTTGGCCAGCATGAAGTGATACCCATCGAAATAGAAATAGCGATAACACAATGTGTTATGTGCATATCATTGAAACAGAGTTCGGCTAACATGACATGGTAGTCAAACTGCAACCATACATTTTCTGAATCAGATCAGTTTTCCCAATGCTTTCACCACACTTTGACCTATGTCTCCTTTGTCCATTTTCAGGTACTCTATGTTTTCCTAATGTATCGCCTTGCATGAATAACATGGTATGGTGACTAACACTGCCTATAACTATGTGCGACTAACACGATGTATTATAAGATGTTGTAACAACACTTATGCTCTTCGTCAATCATGTTTGCCCAATGCTTTCACCATACTTTGACCCATGTCTCCTTTGTCCATTTTCACGTACTCTATGATTTCCTAATGTATCCCCTTGTGTGACTAACACGGTGTGGTGACTAACATTGTCTGTAACTGTGTGCGACTACATGATCTATTATATGATGTTGTAGCAACACTTATGCTCTTGGTCAATCCTGTTTGCCCCATGTCATCACAACTCTATGGCCTTGGTCCTCTAACCACCTACAAGTCCAATAGAGGACTCCATTGTCCTCTCTATCTTATTTGAGGCCATTTACTCCATGCAACCAATCTGATCTTCCTTTGAGACCTCATCATCCTCATCGTTGTACTTAGCCAACCTGTTGTCCTGCATGCCTTTGCATTTTGATCCAATCTTCTCTCTGCATGTCTCTACATCTTAGTCTAATGGTTGTGAAGATATTACTTGCACATTCTTTGTCAAGCTGCACTAGCTCTCTGTGGTACTTATCATCTCTCCTTCTCTATCCAGTCTGATCTTCATTCTGGGACACCCATCATTTGCTGCATCAACTCAACAGGTCTCAATGACAATCTAATACCAATAATTGGTTCTTTATTGTTCTCATCATGTCACTCATTTCTCTTATACTTCTTGTAATTATGCAAAAGTGATCCTACAAAGAGAAGAACTATGCTCCCTTGAGAGCCAATTTCACAACATACATTCAAATAACTCCAACTAGTGAAACTAGTGAAGATATCTAATTAGAGCAATTGAAAGAGCATACATAGAGAGTATTATGTCTAAGTTTGAGCATCTCGGTCAAGGACACCAGCGCGGTGCACAAATCTTTGTGCAACACGTTGTAGTCTCGCACTAACCGCAAACAAAAAAGACTTACACGCGAAAACTCAACTTTGTGTTTATTAGATAACCTGCAAAACCCAGAAGTTAGAAACGTGATAGTGAATAGAAGATAATAAATATAAATAGAAATGAATATGAATGAAATAAATAAAGCAAAATAAAACCCTTCTACATTCGAATGTTTCTAATAAACTTGCACACATGAAGAAGAGGGAAAATGTTGGGGGTTGTGTTTAGAGTCCTACCTTAGTCAGACCCTCGTTTTGGTGTTTCCACCTCCATAGACATCCCAGATAGATAGATATATCAAAAGATAAATAACTAAAATGATCAAATGATCAAATAGATAGGGGATGTGATAAATCCCAAGATGCTCAAAGAAGAGATAGATAGAATGATAGAAATATATTACTAAAGACACTTGAGAAAGCTATGCGAGTTGTAAAAGATTATTATGAGGGCTTGAGAATGTTGTAGCAAACAAGAGACTGCTGTAGAAAGTGAGAGAGAGAAAGTGAAAGCTATGAGAGCCCAAAGAATGAGAGATCTTTCTTGAGAGAACCAAGAGAGATTGAATGAAGAGAAAAGATGGATTTAAAAGAGAGAAGAGGAGGGAAAAGTGGCTTGTCGAACCATCTAGAAGATTTTGAGCCGTTTCCAACGACAAAGATAGGTGACAAGTGCTGAAATGCGCAAAAATGACATTTGAATGTTAAGATGTCGTGGGACGAATGCACGATGCACTAGTGTCCAGACAAATCAAGCTAAAAAATGACAAGTGGCAAGAGAAACATGCGGTTAACATGAAACTGAAGCTGAAAGATAGTTGTTGAAAAGGTGTCCTAAGCATCCTGAGGGGGAAAAGGCTGATACAAGGGCTGAAATGAACCTACTCAAATGATAGGGGAATGGATAGTAAAGTGGCTATAAAAGTGTAGGTGGAATTGCAAAGGGGTATGCAATTTTTGACTCTACATTTTGCTCCCACTTTAGCAAGCTTATGAATCAACATGAACATGCACGCTAAAAGAAATCTACTAAACATAAATAACATCATGATGCCAAAATGATACTGTAGAGGAAGGGGACAAATCTTCAAGCCAAGGAGACATGCCCCCAAGTTGAAAACCTACAAAACAAATACATTAGATAGCAAAATTTGAACAAAATAAGGTTAGAAAGTGAAAACTCCCAAGATGATAGGGTTAGATCATGATAAACATATAGATATACAAATAAGAACATGGATAGCACACAGATGAAAGAACACAATAAACTAAAATATTTGAGTCAGCAAGGTGAAAGAGACCTTGATGTAAAAGCTTGTCTCAGTACTATGTGTCATCCTCAAAATACAAGAAACCACACATAGATGAATTATAAAAAGGAGATAAGAAAGCAAGGATCAATTGCTTCAAGGAAGAATGCACCCAAAATTCAGAGAAGCAATCGATGTCGAAGAGATAGTTCATGACCTAGACACTAGCTTTCTCATATCTAGTGATCATATAGATGGTAACGATTAAAAAGATAGATCATAGTCTAGCAAGTTGTGTTATGCTAGGTGATCAAAGACAAGTAGAACCAACCTTGCTATGAAGGAAAACCACTACCAAAAGATAAGTAGAACCAACCTTGATATGAAGGAAAGCCACTACTAATAGAGATAAATAGATTCTACATAGGACCAAGCTCTCTATGGAGGGAGGCCACTATAGATAAGATGAATTTTGATAAAAGCCACATAGGGAAAAGATAGATACTCGCCACATAGAGTGACAAAAAGTTAGTCACCACAATGGGTGAGAGATAGACATGCACCTCCGTGGGTGAAAAGAGATATGATAAGAATACATAAATAAATGAAATGTGTAAAAGAATAGGATAGAGGTAAACCTCGATATCACTTGTTGTGCAAAGAAGAAGAAGATGCATCAATAGATGAAGAATTAATGACACCTAATTGATGAAGTTGTTGTATCTTATCCCTTAAGGCATTACATTCACTTGTGGAATGGCCAAGAACTTGATGGTATGCATAGAAGGAATGTATTTCTTTATCATCCTTGTGAAACTTCTTATGTGTAGGAGGAGGAAGAGTAATCAAGTGGGCTTTAAGTAGCCTCAATAGAATAAGCTCTTGATTAGATAAAGGATGAGGAGTGGGAAGCAAGCCTTTCTCTTGTGGAGAAAAGTTTGACTACTCATAAGAAGAAGAAGACATAGAAACATTACACAATAGAGGGGATGAAGACAAAGAAGCTTTGCAACCTAAACCCACTGTAAAAGAGCATAGTTTTGATTCCAAAGGGACCTTAACTCCTAGACCCATGTGCCCAAGACCATTTCCTTTGTATCTATATTTGGAAGCAATATTGAATCCTAGACCCTAACATGATTGCAACTCCTCCAAAGGGAGAGGATCACCTTTAACGGTATAGCCAATGGCATTCACATGATCCCACGATACAGACAAATAATCATCTTTGATAGCGAGCGTGAATGATACTTTTGGAATGTTAAGGTGGATAGGGCTGACTTTATATTCTCTAATGAAGGAGCTTGTAAAGTCCAAGGAACCCCAATGATCACCAAGAAATGCATTTTATTGAGAAGAAGGAGATGAATGTGAAGAAAGAGATGGAGTAGGAGTAGACTTAGGACTTTCTACTTTAGGAGGATCTTTTTAAGGGACATCCTTCTCATGGGTTTCCTTTTTAGGAGGGTCCATGGGAATAGTTGTTGTCATATTAGAAGATAAAGATGGAATATAATTTTGAAAGGTAGGTGTAACCGAGGCATGACCAACTGCTGTAATTTGACATAAGTTCATAGCGTCAGGATCAACCTTGATTGTAACTACTTGATTGTTAGCAACAAACTCTATAGAACCATGAAGGGTAGAACTGGCCACTCCTAAAGCTTGAATCCAAGGTATACCCAAGAGAAGATTACATGATAAAGGCCCTGGCATAACACACACCAGGGTTGAAATAGTAACTAGCCCCATATTTATAAGCAAAATAATAGTGCCCAAAGTCATTTTACTAGTATTATCAAAACCACAGATGAACATAGAAGATGTAGCAAGAGAGTTCAAATCCACTTTGATTTTGGGCAATAGGTCTAGACTATAAACATTGAGTGTTCAACCAATGTCAATGAGATTTCATCTAATGTCAACACTGTTAACATAAACAATTATCATTAATGTATCTACTTGATTTCTTACTTTTGGAGGTAGGAGCTCATGTGGATAGAATGCAATATCTGGTGAATCTGCATGAATATGATCTATCAACACATTTACACCTGAAGGCCTAGCAGAAGAAGGCAATGAGATCTTCTCAAGAACTTCCTCAAGCATACCTTAATAAAATGGAGTATTCTGAAGCAAATACCAAAGTTAGATCTTAGTAGGAGTAACACAAAGTTTCTCAATAATATCATAATCACTAGATTTCTTAACTGAAGGCTTAGTGCTCGAGGAAGATGTAGTTGAGAAGGTGGTAAAGAAGTATTAGAGTGATCAACATTTTACTTATTTCTACGAGTGTTATAAGTGTGGGCTACCATTCTATAAGAAGGAGCCTTATACTATTTGTATCTCGTAAAAAGATTTGGTGAGTCACTTTTAAAAGGGAGCACCACAAATAGAAATTAACTTCTTTGGAGAAGGACTAGCTACAACCACACAAATGATTGGTCTCTTAGGTCTGCTAGGGGTAGCAAAGACAACAATAACATTTATAGACTCAATACAATTTGTAGAAGAATTAGATGAAGGAACTTGCTTAACATCAACTTGTGAGAGATCAGATGTGAGATGAGATTCATGGGTCACCAATGCATCAACTCTAGAAGAGAGTGCATTGGAATGAAGAGATGGTAGAGTAACATTAGAAAATGTATCAATGATTTCATCCTCTTGCAACAAAATATCTTTTGAGATAGAAGAATTTTACAAGAGGGATCAAAGACATAGAATGACATAGGCAAAGCCAAGTCACCATCACATGCATGAAAATGAACATCATTAGTACTTTGAATAAAATTAGAAATAGAACTAACTTAAGAAGATAACAAATGCGTTTTGAAAATAGTAAACTAGATTTAAGAAGCAATGCATAATTGATTCGGTCGAAGTCCAACATATCATTTGAAAATTGACAGCATGGATTGGAGCTTAGAGCAGTGCCCCAAATGTTTTTTCTTGAGGAAAGGGAAAGATTATAAATTGTCCTATTTTTTTAAGGGGTATATCACATGACAAAAGGGATGATAAAGAACACTTTAAAAATAATATAGAAGAAGTGTTCACGTTAGGTTCACCAAAATGTAACGGTCCAAAAGTGATCCTGCAAAGGGAAGAACTATGTTCCCTTGAGAGCTAATTTCACAACATACATTTAGATATCTCCAACTAGTAAAATTGGTGAAGATATCTAATTAGGGAAATTGAAAGAACATACACGGAGAGTACTTTGTCTAAGCTTGAGCGTCTCAGTCAAGGACACCGGCGTTCCACATGAACATCTACACGATGAGTTGTAGTCTCGTACTGACTGCGAACAAAAAAGACTTAGAAACATGAAAAACTCGACTCTGTGTTCTTTATATAACCTGCAAAACCCAGAAGTTAGAAATGTGACAGCGAATAGAAGATAATAAATTTAAATAGAAATGAATATGAATGAAATAAATAAAGAACAAGTAAACCCTTGTACATTCGAATGTTTCTAATAAACCTGTAGACATGAAGAAGAAGAAAAATGTTGGAGGTTGTGTTTAGAGTGCTACCTTAGTCAGACCCCTGTTTTGGTGTTTCTACCTCCACGAACAACCCATATAGATAGATAGATCAAAATATAAATAGCGAAAATGATAAAATAATTAGATATATAGGGGATGTGATAAATACAAAGATGCTCAAAGATGAGATAGACAGAATGATCTATAAATATATTACCAAAGAGGCTTGAGAAAGCCAAGAGAGTTGTAAAAGATTATTGTGAGAGCTTGAGAATGATGTAGCAAACTAGAGACTATTCTAGCAAGTGAGAGAGAGTAAGAGAAAACTGTGAGAGCCCAAAGAATGAGAGATCTTTCTTGAGAGAACCAAGAGAACCAAGAGAGATTGAATGGAGAAAAAAGATGGATTTAAAAGAGAGAAGAGGAGGGAAAAGAGGGCTGTCAAGTTGTCTAGAAGATTCTAAGTCATTTCCAGTGACAAAGATAGGTGACACGTGTCGAAATGTGCAAAACTGACATTTGAACGTTAAGATGTTGCGGGACGAATGTGCGACACACAAACGTCCATGTGGTGCACTAGTGTCTAGATGAATCATGCTAAAAAACAACAAGTGGCAAGAGATACATCTGGTTAATGTGAAACTGAAGCTGAAAGATAGCCGCTGAAAAGGTGTCCTGAGCATCTTGAGAGGGAAAAGGCTGATGTAAGGGCTAAAATGAGCCTTCTCAAATGCTAGGGGAATGGACACTCAAGTGGCTACAAAAGTGTAGGTGGAATTGCAAAGGGGGTATGCAATTTTTGACCCTACACTTCTGATAACATTAACCATTACAAGCATACTCGTTGGTGGCATCTTTCCTTTTGATTTAGTGTGACTAAGGTTGATGATCTAGATATAGGGCTAAAAATACCTCATAGTTTGGTCCTCTATTGACAACACCTATAATCTGCCTTAGGTTGACACTCTATCCATACAAGAGTCTTCTAGAATTCCCTCAGTCCCATGGGATTCAAATCTTACTCTGATAACACATGATGTAGTCTGGCCTTCAACACAAATCAAGTAATTGAAAGAAATAATTAAATTTATCAATCCAAAATATAAATATAACATGCTTGTAGGCCCTGTCATATGAAGATTATAAATAGGCCCCCATTGGCCATGCTTGTTGATTCACAGGCTGCTACAGGCTTATTACCAATTTACATGGAAATTTAGTTTTAACTCTCTAGCCACCTTCTAATAAGTTCAAAGAATGATTAAATATTGGCTCCAAGCCTTAGAAGTGATCATCTTTGTCGACCTTAGCTAGACCCCACTCCCAATGCCCATCGAAATGTGTTTGTTGACCTAAAGTTGATGTTGAAGCACCAAGGGTTGATGCAAAGGGATGTTGATCTATTTGGGCATTGCCCTACCCCAAAGACACCATGTGATAAACTATGAAGATTCCACAAGGTACAAAAGATTTCCACATGCTACCTCCAATAGGATTGAGTTTAGGTTGCTTTACAAGACAAACATCTGGTGAAGGGATCTTCTAGAAAATAGGCCCATAGCTACAATGGACCTATTTTCTGGTATGTTGTACTAAAGTCACCATTTTGTCCCCATTCTTATTTTGGTAATGTTGAAGCTTCATCTTATCATAGTACAATTTATAGATAAGTGTCTAGCATGATGTGTTATTTAGAACACAAAGATGTGCAAGCTTGTAGATAAGTTTTTCAAATAGGTAGAACTCACCAAATTGTTTTTCCTTCTGAATATCTCAACATAATTCTATTTCAAATCTATATATGTTGCATACAAAGAATCCTAATCATTGAAGTTATGACGTCCATATAATTCAAGCACTTTGATGAGTGGGCGAATTAATGGTCAACTTAGATATTTGGTTGCCTTATCTTTTCCCTTTTTATGGTTAATGACTAGATGGAACAACTACAAGTATGTAATCTATTTTGATACATGTTTTCTACTTTTCTTAGAAAGTACAATAACTAAAGCAATATAGAATTTGAATGGAAAATCAACTCCTTTCTAAATATGTATCGTAATGTCATTGCTTGATTACTTGCACGATGATGTACAAATCATTTTTGTAATATTTTTACAAATGGAGTAGCATCATAACATGTTAGAAATTCTTTGATTGATGCATGATTAGATGTTTGTAATATGTAAGTATATAGTACCACGTGCATTGTTATATCCATTAGTATAGATCTCAAAGAGACGTGTAATGAGAAGAATTTATTGAGCTCCTTAAAAGTGTGATTTTGTGTAGGTGTCCATCAGAATGGTGAAATGACATGCATGATCTCATTGAGTGACCTAGTGATATGAGAAGTCAAGTTCAAACCCATAATAGAAGTTAAAGTTTGAGGAAGTTCTGCAAGTCAATGAGACTATATTCTTAGATGATTTTGGATCACTTTGATTTTTTGGGGGTCAACATGTGTACCATATTTATTCATTATGTAGCTCGAGTATTGGAATTGCATGGTGCCAAAAGTATATTTACCAAGGTTGGCTTGAAAATTTGTTTAGCATAGTGTATGAAACACATGCAAAACCTACTCGACATCCTCTTACTAAGTCTTACTAAGTCTTGTTGCAGATGAGGTTTCCACCCAAATGGACAATGCCAAAGGAGTTAGTAAAGGATCATAGGATTTTATTCATTAGCTACATGGATGTGACCAAAGCATTGGTTAAGCCAAATGACATTAAAATCCATTAATCATTGAGTCTTGAAAAGTAATTTTCCAAATATATTCAACCTAAAATTATACTTGATGAACTATCCTAATTTGAGGTTAATCTTGGTAAGTATTACATACCTCAAAGCTAGTTAACCAAGTTACTGATGCATGATAGAGATACCTTTTTCATTTTGATCTTGTTGATTATGTGATAGTTAATGAATATGCACTACAAGTCATCCTTCTTAGGCATAGTAATTATTGGGTTGTTTCATAGTAAAGATCTATGCTAGATATTAACTCCACCGAGTAGTTCTTGGATCTAATACCAAACCTCATTATTTTCCCATGCAAAACTATGATATAATGAGCTATTTTTTGAGAAGGCATTTTAGAACCAATTTGATTTTCTTATCATACCACATAATATTTTAGAAGACCTTTGTGATCTATAAATATTTCCCCATACCACTATAGTACCTTATTGAATATTTATTACTACAATGGAATAGATAGGTGGCTATGTACTACTAGTGTTCCTGAATTTTCTTTTGCAAGTTCCTTTGGGTGGACAATGAGAAGCACAAATTTCTACATGTGGGAAATAACATTGAAACACTATGTAAGAAATACCAAGGTTAGTTTGGCCCATGATTTAGACTCGTGGAGGATTAAAATTTTGTTTGTTGATGTGCATTATCCATCATTATGGTTCAAAATGGTAAATTTCATCTTATCCATACATGTATGGTCTTCCAAGTAGTATCTCATAGAATTTTAGAGGTGTGACATTATAGCTAATGGTTTCCTACATACACTTAACTATGCACTTGAAACATATTATCTGGCTACATGTATGTCCTTATCATGTTGCAAACATCCTAAAGAGTAAGGGGCTTGAATGCACCATGGTAGATAAACCTATATTTTAGATTGTATCCTATACAATAATGTTCTTTTGGCTACCATTATAGATGATGATGTTGATAGGTTGTTCATAAATCCATGCTAGAGTTGGCTAGAGAATCCTATTGCACTATGCGTTTAGTGCTTGCCACCAGTTTGAAACTAAAATGCATATTTTTAATGTTATGAAGGATATCTTCTTTTCAATAGTGAATTTATTGATAGAGAAGTATACTTTGAGCTATTGAGTGTTGATATCTAGCAATAGGGAATCAATTTTTCCTTTAATTATAGAAATATCTAGATTTACTTGGAACCCTTAAAGGATTAAAATATTGAGTGAGTTGTTTAGGATTTTGTGGTGTTTGTTAAAGGTGATTAATGAAGTGACTAAACTATAAAAAGTTACCAAAACATCATCTCTAAAGTAATATTGAGCATTCATTAAATATTCATTAATGTTGTAGAAGTACATTTGTTGTATATTTCTCTTTGATGTTCATCTTGATTTTATTATTTAAAATAGGTATGCTAAGTTCTAGTAATTTTTTGTGTGGGTGTGTGACTAGCATGAAAGAAAATTATATCTAATACAAATGGTTTGATTGACAGGATGAATCAATGGATGGTGTTATAGATTACTTAATAATGAAAAAATATCATAATAAAATGAGTCAAGGAAAATAAGTAAGCATACCAAATAAATTTAGATCTGGAAGGATTTTGGAAATATATGCCACTTCTACTTAGATTGAATATGATAAATACATATAGATGTGGGATGAGAATTTATTACGCCTCTTAAAATTTTATAAAATATACAAAGAAGGTATTTACACAAGTAGTCCATCACATAGCCTCCACATCTATGTTTCCATGTGTCATGCACATATGGTGTGTTATCTATCTGGAGATAGAAATGATAAATTTTAAACTTGTATGGTGCTAGTTGTATTACAAGGACATATGTTGTAGATACCACCATGTGTATAGTTTTACTTGTATAACCATGTTTTGTGGTATAGAGGTTGTCAAGTGGCATGCATATATGGAAGCATGACATGTGGGCATAAAATTTTCACGTGGTGAACACATGTGGCTTGATTGGTAACTTGTATGTGCAATTATGTGTAGAGACGTACTATACAAGAGCAATGTTGTGCATGTTAGAACTATACATAGATGCACAAGGGCAATATTGGACATGGTTACACAAAGACTTTGTTACACATGTTAACTAAAGTTGAGTGTGTTAATGAAGTTATGGAAGATGATTCATGAAGTTGTGCTTGAATCAACACAACTATGTGAAAAACACATGATTATTTTTTAATAGCCCAAAAATTATCTTTTAAGAGATTATCTAGCTTCTTATATGTGACTCTAGAAGGATTCCAATAGGAATAAAATTAGACATGTGTGGCTATTTAGTACAAATTTGGAGCTTCCTACTAGTGAAAGCATCTTAGAAATCCAAAAAGAGATCCTTTTTTCTATGTAATGAATTCTATACTACCAAAGGGTGGTAGATCTGGTTTCAAAAGTGAAGGGGATCTCTAAAAAATGTCTCCCCTTTGCCAAACCATTTTTTAAGTAGGAGCATCCTAAATACCTTACCATATTTCACTACATTATGCAAATTTGTCTTGTGACAAAGAACAAGATACCCACAACAACACACATGGACCATATTCAGATATAGTTTAGTGTAGACAATAGATATTTCATTAGGCAACATGTCTGAAACCCTTTTGTACCTTGCAACATCAAGTTTGATACATCACAAGGGAGATTGGGACCACAACAAATTTTATTAATTCTTGGAGCTTCACCATTGGGTCTAAGACAACCTATACATTTAAAGTTATTGCAAGTGTTGGGTCACCTTCTCATTGATGTAAATCATTCCTAAATCTTTAAATAGATATATAAGGATCCCTTACATTCATTCAAAATAAGTTTTTAGCTGGTTAAAATGTTAAGAGTGATTTCAGAATTGGAGTCTTATTTTGAGTTTTCATATTTTGCATATGAGCTTATAATAAGCCTATGGCATCCAACAAACCAATCTAGAATATGCACATGACACGGAAATAAATATCATGTAACTATTCTATTGTTTGAATCAATAAGAATCTCATTTTTATTCATGGTATTTTGCTTTATTAACTCCAGGTTGCACGAGTGGACTGTCCTAACTTTGGACTCTCCATTCATGACTGCATTGAATTCTATTATCTATTATCTAACCAAGAAGGGATGGGAAAGACCATTTCTTATAGCACTAATTTTAATCACTATAAGTTGGATCTAGTAGTGAAACAAAGAGTGTCCAAGCACGAAATAATTTAAATTAAAAGAATCCTAGTGCTCCTTTAAAGTGAAAAAAAAGTTCATAATGTTCCCATTAATAAATCATTGCAAGGAGATAACCAAAAGATTATGTAGCAAGCACATATAGAGAAGGGGTAAGAGGATAATCTTTCTTGATGAAGTGATAAAGCTAAAAAATATAAGAGCTTGTACCATTAATGTAGAGAAAAGTAAAAACATCATAAAAAATAGTGCACATCCTACACAAATAAATTACACTTTACTAAATCAAAAAAAATTCAAATGGAAAAATTACAAGAAGCTTTTGTAAGGCCATCGACATCAAATGAGATAATATTCATGTAAAGGAATTCTCTAGATAGAGCACTTTGATTAATCGTCACCATTATCTTTTGCTACTATATCAAATTAGCTGCCTAATAGAGGACATTGATGTTGAAGGACATAATTTGTATGGAAAATAGAGTTGCACTTGTTAGTGAACTCCCCCATTAGTGATTCCTCATCAATAAAGAGGTTGTGGGGTTTCCTAGATGGTTGAGCACTTGTAAGAGAGGTTATAAATAGCCACCACCAATTGGGAATGATAACCAAGAGTTTGAGTATGTCTTCTAAGTCATTTTTATGTAAAATAACAATTGCTCGTTCTTCTAGAAAAACTACACTCTATGCAGAGATTCAATACCTAATTAGGGTGTTTGATCATGACCAATTTTTTTACCATTAACTATCATCCACCTAAATTCTTAGAAGAGAGAAGAAGCACCCTTTGTCAGCTTAGCTTGTGGCTTTGGCATAAGGGGATGACCCTTGATTGGGTGTTGGCATCTAATGTATGTATTAAGGAGGTTGATATAGGTGACCTTTTATAAGAAACACAAACCTCTCACCCAAATCTTAATAGATTCTTTTAGGTTTGAGGTGAGATTTGCCTCTATGTAAACTCTCATTTGGGGTCAAGCCATTAAAAATTTATTTATTATGTGACTAACAAAGCACCTAAGTAAGAATGCAAAATCCTAGGAGTTCTAACCAAATTGATACTTATAAGGGAAGTTTGTTTTACAAAAATTAAGTCACAAATCCAATGGAGAGAACTAATAAGATGTTTCTCATGAATCAATAGTTAGGTTGTTTAGAAGTGTATTGACATACCTACTAAGGATTATGAAATGTGACAAAAATCCTTTAAAATATTCTTAACCACATACAACTTAATGTCGTGGAACTTCCAAGAGTTTCTAACCCAAGAAAGCAAATATTGCTCAAAGGAGATACAACCCATTTACTAAGCAACACAATCATAACTCTCATATCAATTGCAAACAAATTCAACAATAATTGTAAAAAATAATAATATTAGATTCTAAAAAATTAACACATTACAAACCTTTTTGAAACAAGGTTCAAACACTTTTAAGAATCATTCTCATAATCAATTACAACCTCACACAACTTTGATCATTTATATGATAAATATACAAGACTCTTAAGAAATCCCCAAAATCATAATAAATCTTAAGCAATTATACATTATAACTTACCATACTATAACGAACTAAACTGAATTTGTTCCTTCACAATTTCTCCATTTTTTTTTATAAATTTGATTAAGATCCAAGCATTATTTAAATGAGTGTGAGATGTACTTGAGGGAACATGTGGCCTAGCTTGGCTTACTCCTAAGACTTGTTTAACATGCTAATCATTTTATAAATATAACCCTTGTGGAAGGTCGATTTCTAAGGTCCTAATCTCAGTGGCAGTGAGGAGGCGAAATGAGGAATCTTGGGCAGGAAATAAACAGAGTGTCTATGAAAACGCTGTTTAAGAAGAAAACAAAAAACAGTTTCTTACCGTTCAATTTGTTCCCACCAACATCAGGGGAATGGTCTGATGGAAACCGCGGGCCCCTGCGCAGCTGATTTCGATTATAAATACACTTATTTCCCCCTACAATTTGAACCATCACTTAGCACCTCAATTTCCCTGTCTGTGTACCAGAGGCATGGAGCTCTGTTTGGAAACAAGATACAATATCCAAGATTTGATTCTCTACCGATCAACAGGAGTCGGCCTCATGACCTGCGATGATTTGCTCTTCTGTGAGCCGGAAGGCATGATCACTCGATTCAGTGATATGTCTGCGGGGAACAGTTTTTCCTATGGCGGAACCGATGTAAGTGACATTAGTTCATGCTGTACAGAGGCTTATCAGCAGGGCTTCCTTTATTCTGAGGATGCTAATAATTTCATGAATTTTGCCTTGGAAATCGAAGATCCAGTACTAGCAGAGCCTGTAGAATTACCTCCTCAAGTAATTCTTCCCTGGCAAATTCTTGAAGAAGTGGAGAGCAGCAGATTTACCGTGGAAAATCTGTTGAAAGCCTGGGCCGAGGCTCTGGACAGGGAGGCGTGGGAATTGCTCAAAATCATTAGCAATCGTCTTCGACGGAGGGTTTCGGTTACCGGAACTCACTTGGAGAGAGCTGCCTACTACTTTGTTAACAGTCTTAACCCTCCGGAGGCGCTCAATAGTGCAGGACACAGGCTAATGGAAGAGATTTGTAAAGAGGCATCTGCAACGGCGTTTCAGGCGCTTTACGAGCTCTTCCCTTACGCAAGATTCGCTCATTTTACGGCGAACCAGAGCATCCTGGAGTGTTTTGCCTCGAGCAATTCGAGGAAAATTCATATCGTTGATTTTGATGTGAGAGAGGGTTTACAGTGGCCGCCATTAATGGAAGCTCTGGCCGCTCAGAACGGGAAAAGATCGTTGCAACTGCTTCGCATCACGGCCGTAAAATGGGACGACGACGCCAGCGTGGGATTCAAAGCGGCGAAAGCGACTGCCCGCAGGCTTTCCGGCGCCGCTGCGGCTCTCAGAATTCCCTTCTTGTACGAGGAAATCAGATTACAAGACCTCCGGCAGCGTCTTTTGTGGGAGGAGCCTGATTTTTGCCTGGCATTCAATATGATGCTCGATTTGCCTCATATGCCGTGCCAGCGAAGCGAAGAAGAAGCACTCAAGTTTCTGTCACTGGCTCGCCATTTACCCCTCCCTCCGGCAATTCTGACGTCAGCATCGCCGGTACTCCACGACGGCCATGTCAGCGACACGGTGGACTACTTCTGCGCCATGCTGGAATCTCTGGAATTCGGGCTGCCCGGCGAGGGCTTGGCAATGGCCACGCGTGTGATGGAGCACATCTTCATCGCTCCCAAGATCCGGTCAAGGGTTTCGGCTTCGCACGGCAAAGGATTAATGGAGGACAAACTCCAGAGTAAGTGCGGATTCAGCGGTGCAGGCGTTGAGACGAGCGAAGAGAAGAAGGCGCAGGCTTGGGAGGTGGTCGGACTGAACAGAGGATCGCAGAATTACACAGTAGAAAACTACAAGAATGAAATTATTCTTAAATGGCGCAAAAGGCCTCTGGTGTCCTCTTCCGCCTGGAGATGTTTTGTATAATATTTGCCACTGGTGATGGAAATGATCGATTGCAGGGTTTCTGCCGGCGATCTGATCGCAGTTTGAATCTCCTTTCAGCTTTGTCGAGCTTTGAGTTAGGGTTTGTAAGAGTAGCCGTCCTGAAGTTTGAGCTGAGTTAGGGTTTATAGGAGTAACCCTCCCGAGCTTTGATACTGAAACCATGAAACCTTGACCAGAGAGCGACAAACAGGCAACATTGTACATGTCTGTAAAAAGATTCCGACAAATTTTCCTGTAAATAGTTGTAACGTAATGATTTCTTCAGATTTCTTGATATATTCGCCGAGTTGTTCTTTATTACAGTGCTACTGTATTCCCAAAGCACACAATTTTCAAATTCTCTCAGCTCTATTTTAGTTAGTAAAGTGAACTGCCCGCAAAACTGTAGTTTTAATTTAGTTATTTTAAGGAAACGACTAGGTATATTTGCTGAGCTGGGCTTAAACAAAAACACTGGTCCAATCGTTTCACTTAACATTCCATTCTCGTCTATTCCATCTAAAAAGTAAACATTACTGTTTAAGTTCGAATTCAACGTGTTCCAGCATAAAAGACGAGTATACGTTTCTTGAATTAAACGAAAAGAATCTATGACAAAGAGCCAATAAAAAGTTAATGTGAAGGAAAAATAAGGAGGAGGGAGATGAAACCCTCTTCATTGCTTCGTGATGCTTTTAAGCTCAACAATAAACTCTCTTATTACCTATTAATAAAGTAAGAGAAATATAGTTTTTCTTTCATAGATATGAAATTTTTCTTGATTTCATCTTTATTCTTCTTTATGTTTCAAAAAAGAATAAGAAAACATTTGTCAACAATTTCAATACTGACAAGGGAAGGCATCTTATGGATATGGGTTTTGTGGAAGCCACCGGTGAGGATAATACTGATACTCAAACCCTGGATTCTGTTGACGATAAGGATAGGGTCCCTATGGATATGGGTACTGTGGGAGCCACCGGTGAGGACAATACTGATACTAAAGCCCTAGACTCTGTCGACTTGGACCCGAATGACAATTTGAAGATGGCGGAAGAGGTGATGGACTCTATTCCTCTTATGGGCCTTGACACTGGAACTAACTGTATCCCTGCTGAGGAGGTGGCCAAGGCAGTGGATGTGACTGTGGATGAGAAGGCTACAGAGACCCCCCAGGGGGCCCCTACCCTGGAGAAAATGGAAAAGTTGTGCACCGACGTGATGGACATCATGCAGAAGATTGAGAATCTGGGTCCTGTGATGGAACTGAAGGCCATCATGGATGAGGTCAAGAGGCTCCAGAGCATGGTCGAAGCCAAGGACGCCCAAATTGTTGGCCTTAATAAGTTTTACTTGCAAGTTTTACATAGCTCGATGCTCACCCTCTCTGTCGAGGGAACGAACTGCGGATTCATAAGAAGAGAAACAGGAGGCCAGGGAACTCTATAAGTTCATGTTCACTAATCGGAACAGTGTCATAGACTGCATTGGGGTGCGCAAGGTGACTCTGTAGTTGTCGTGTTCTCTGCTTTTTTGTTGTTTTTGATTTCTAAGATTGGTTTTAGTTTACTGTTAATGTTGTTATAGTGCTACTGTTGCATTGTGGTTCCATTGATAGTTTTGCTATGAAAAGGGTCAGTGCCCTGGTTTTCACTGCTTTTTATTCAAAAACAATTTCAATATCATTTTATTTGAAGACATTACTTTCACATGGGTTTAAGAGAAAAATCAAAATATTTGAAAAGAATAAGCAGAACCACTCCACAAGTAAAATATCATGATTACAAAAGGTCTATCTACTATTTTACATACATCAAGCACATCGAATGACATATTATGTCATGTTGAAATTGAAAACATTGAAAGTGGTCGCAAACTATTGAAATGAGAACAATCTATTAGTTGATATTTTGAGATTTCACACTACTCTTTTTTCGTAATTAAAGTTAGGGATAAGGGTACTCTCTCATTCTATTAATAGTATTAAAATTTACACAAAAATCGGGCACTAACTATAGGCATGATTAAGACATTACATCTTTCTCTATAACAAAAGTGGATGTTGGACAAGCAAATCCAAGACAAAAAGACAAAACAAAGACAAAATGGTTGAGAAAGCAAGCCATACAACTAGACTAGAATCATTAGAATATAGAATTTGTAAAATCTACGATTGAGAGAGATGCAAAAAGGAGCTTGTGTTATCTGTAGGGGACTATCTATATACAAAATATTATTATATGTTGTCAAAATTGATAAACATCGAACTATAGGTTTCATCCTCTTATTTCAAACAATCTATCATTCATTGCATAAACTTAATGGCCTAAACTACATTTTTCATGTCAAAGAATTCCTTAATTGAAGATCTCTTCTTAGTTTCGTAGATTTTGAAAACATCCAATGATAGATTGTAAAAGCTCACCAACCTTTGAGAACCTTAAATATTTATAATTTCTTTATCCAACACCATGAATCTAGTCCCCATGCCACAAATAATACCAATCAAAGAAAACCCATATCATTCAAATCCTTTGAGAGGAAGAGTAGTCACAATTACAAGAGCAATGTTGTCAACAATTGCTTCCATGCCTATCATTCTTTTATTCGAAATGTGATATTCTCCTATGGCCTTGGTAAGTTCCTTGTCGCTAATGATGGTATGAATATTATAAACAAATGTGGAAAAGATATTAATGTTGACACAATGTCAAATATTTTTTTTGATGAGATCCATACCAAACACTTCTAAATTGCCAACTAGGATATCGCCACCTTTGAAGAAGATTTTTTTTCTAAATCTAGCTTTAGTAGTTGTATCTCTATTTATATTTGGTAGAAAAATATTATATTTTTTAGTCGAGGTATTAAAAATAGTTAATTAATCTTGGACTACTTAAAAAACACTGTAATAATTTATTACATATTAAAGCATCTTCCTACATTTATGTGGTACGCATGGGAACATTGTTAAATTCACATAATGTGGTGGATTTTGACCATTTTGTCTTATTGCTAGTAAATTTCCATGGGGTGGTGTTTTGATGCAATATATATTTTTATCCTTTGGGTGGTCTATAGTTTAATGATCACCATGACAATCAAGCATCAATATTAGAAGGGATCTTTTAAGAACAACTAAACTCATGGATAAGAGATCACTTTAAACCTTCACTTGTAATGAAATAGTTTCCTTAAGGTTTTTTAAGTTAGTTCTGGGTAGCAATTGTAGTGTCGTAAATTGTACACCCTTGCTAGGGTGGTACAATTTCACACTTAGGTTAGTACCCGCCTTAGTGTGTCTTGCATCTTGTATTTCTCATTTCCCCTTTAGCATTCAATTAATTAATTTAATTAAATCTAAGGTCATGTCTCATCACTTTACATATTATAAAGTTGGCCCTTTACCTTAAGTGTGCCCCTTTTCATCTTATTCCTCCAATGAATCATTTAACCTTAAACCCTAATTATGTCTTATTTTGACCGTTTAGGCCTGATTTCACATATCAAAACATCTCAAAATCCGTTGTAACTTTGGGATGCACTCTAATATCATCATATCTAACGCCCCCAAAACTTTGGTGAAAAGTTGGTCGGACCGTGGCGGGAATGCACATGGTCTGCGGCTTTTTCCCCAAAATTTTGGGAGCACAATCCTATGATATAATAATCCTTAACCCCAAAATATCAGCGGGAAATTCAAATCCTAGGTCGGCCTAAACATGAAATTAAGATCTAGGGTTTCATACTTAAGAGCTCTCTTTCTTCATTTGAAGAGGTCTTCTTCTAAGAATCTAAGGACAAGTTTTTGGAGCATTAGATCCTTCTTTGCAGTGAAAGAGTAGATCTTTGAAGTCTTCAAAAACATTCAATATTCATCCATCAAACATTCATCAAGCATCATTTTATCAATTGGGGGCTTTTGAAGATGTAGAAGAACAATAGGAGATCACTGACTGACGATTGACTTGTACCTCTCCCTTGGGGTTGGGTATGGTTTCATGTTGTTTTCATATCTTTGCATAAACTTTATTTTGATTCATATTCATGCTTTAGATCACTTTGCATTGTGGATTTAGAGCATTTACTTTGTCAATTATAAGCAATTAGGGTTTAATCTTTAGGGTTGCTTTAGGTTGTTTACTTTCATTCTTAGGATCTTGCATACACACAAGGTTCTTGCACACACATTTTTAGTACATTATCGGCTATTCGTGGAGGTGGAAATCACCAACACGGGGGTTTGACTAAGGCAAAATCCTACATAGCCACCCAAACCCTCTTTTTCAGCTTCAGGTACAGTATCTGATCCGAGCGTCACTGGAAGTTTCGGGACCAGAAGAGCACACAGGGACAGTTCTGGGTTGCAGATCTTGGCAGAAACCCCAAGGATAGGGGTGCCGTGCCGTGGTCCTGCCAAGGACAATGGCTTGGCGCCATGGTCCTGCCCTCTGTCAGCAGGACTTAGCAGAGCAGCATTTTGTAGACTCCAAAATCCTTCATGTTAGTTTCAGCTCTAGAATTGCAGAATCAGGATAGTGGCATGGCATCCTGGTCTCAAACATTTCTGCTCAGATTTCAGGCACAGGTACACCTTTGATTTTGCCTTTTGATCTGTACTTTGCAGTAGTGTATCAATTGTTCTTTGATTTGCATTCTCATATTAGGGTTTGCTTGCTTACTTGCTTTCTAGGTTAGATTGCATTTTGCATCATTCATCTCTCTCATTTACAACAAAGGAATAGAAAGCCTAAAGAGGTAATCCACGACTCTCTCTTTCTCATAAGAAGTAGCCGAGGTGCATTACCTCCTTAGGCTCTTTCGTATTCCATGAGTGTGTATGAGAGTGGGATTAGGGTTTCCATACTTAGTCTCACTTTTTCCCCTACACATCTTTGGTGAACCCAATGTGAATCCAATTTTATTTTTATTGCATTGCATTGTTAGATCTAGATCTAGTTTATTTCATTTTCTTTCAAAACATAAAAAAAAAGAGAGATAGGTTTCTTTCATTTTCCTTGCATTGTGTGTTTAAGTTTCATGCAATTTTCATTTCAACATGTCAGATTTCTATTTGCAAGAAGTTCATGCTTTTGATGATGTATGCAATTTTGTTGATTATGAGTTTAGTAAGGATGAATTAGATGAAGCTCTAGATGAGTTTTTGAACCCTAAGCCTTCTAAACCCTCATTTTGTCAACAATTAATCAACCTTGTTACTATGCCATTTCATGGTGATGAGAAAGATAAGTTGAATGATTCCTCTCATGGGTACATCCCTATCACCTCCTCCACTAGATCTAGCAACATGGTTGACTCCCACGATTCCCTCTATGATGTTATGTCTCCTTTTGAGTCCAAAGATAAGCCTTTCAATCACTATGATCATGCTTTATTGGATGATGCCCTTCATGACTTTATGTCTTTGCCTAAACTTTCAAACAAGAATAATGCATCTAAAAGGTTAATCAATATGATCAATGTGAATGAACATAGAAAACCACTTTTGTTGTCCAAGGTGCTTGTCCTTCTCCAACTTGACCTCTCCCTAATCAACCTCTTTTCACGATTCAAGGTGGATATGGTCATGATTCCTTTAGCACTCCAAACAAACCTATCATTATGGTTCAAGGAAGGAATCCCACTAAGAGTCCTTATAGCTATGCTAGACAACTAACTAAGGAGAGTTATAATACGGTTGCCCATATCTATAACACAAGAAACAATAGGCAACCTAACCCTCCTCCGGTTGTCCTGACTCCTCTACCAGATCCTCAACTCATTCTCCCTCAAGCACCTTGTATTTCACAAACCCTTGGTAAAGAATATGATCTTGTCGAACAACTTAAAGCTATTCCTGCCAAGATATCCCTTTGGGATTTTCTTCAAACTTCCTCGACTCATCATGAAATGCTACAATATTCCTTGAAAACATTGAACGTACCACCCGCAGTGACATCCAATAATATGGCTTCTTTGATTCACTCTATTACAACACCTAAGGCTTAGATTGTGTTTACACAAGATGAGCTACCCTCTAGTGAAGTTCAACAACAATATGATCCCTTAATGATTGTGGTTATCATAAATGATAGTGCGATAAGATGAACACTAGTGGACAATGGTTCTAGCCTTAATGTTTGTAGCATTAACTTGTTGCATAAGATCAATGTTGATACATCTCTTATTAAGCTTGATTCTCTCACTATCAGTGGCTTCGATAATGTTACTAAATCTTCACTAAGTATCATCATCTTCCCTGTTAAGGTAGGACCTATTACTTTACCTACTCCTATCCATGTCATGTTTGGAGAATTGACATACGACTTGTTGCTAGGGAGACCTTGGATTCATAGCATGCAAGTTGTTCCCTCTACATTGAATAGGTAAATTAAATTCATTCACAACAATACAACATACACTTTGTTAGGTGACACAATATTTTAGGCTTGTTTACAAACATCAAGTTCTAAATCCTCTTCAATCAATTCTTCCCCAACTATCTTAGATAATTCCTCTAAATCTTCTACTCCGATTAGTGTGACCAGTTCATCAAACATGTCTCCTATATCCGGATCGATCCCCAATACTTCCACAAGTGGACCTAAGGTTCTTGAGGAAGAGTCTTCTCAGCTCGACTCTATGATTAAGAACACTTTCTCTCTCAAAAGGATTCTTGCAGAAGATGATTTGGGATCCCTTGATTTCAATCCTACTTTCGCAAGGGAATACATAATTCCCCCTAGATAACCTAAGGTCGAAAAATAAGAAAGAAGAAGAAGAACCTAAAAAGCAATCTACTTTGTCTAGGCCATTGAGTAATAACTTTGTGGGGGCTTCTCAAACTTCGTCTCCCTTAGTTTCTGGCCTAGAGAATTTTGATCCTTCGCTTTTTGAAAATCCTCCTTCTTCTTCGGAAATGACTAACCTTTATGGTCCTAGTTTTCATATCCTAGCTAGGTGTGGATATAATGGAAATGGATGTGGTGCTCAAGAGCAAGGGATTAAGGTTCCCTTGGAAAACAACTTTTGTGATATGACATTTGGGCTTGGTCATGATCCTTTCAAGCGTACTAAAGCCTCTAAGAGACCATCTATAAGTGTAATGTTATTTCAACTTCTCTCTCGCTAAAATATCCAGAATATATTGACTGTGACCCTTCTTGTGTCTTTGCTTTGGATTTTTTTCTACCGATGATTCCTTAGCTGAATTCTTGGGAGCTTATGACAATCTTCCTCGTTATCACCATAATCGCAGTTTTCCCTATTGTCTAAATGTGGAAGCTTACTTTGGGAAAGAAAGAGATAACGATGAGATAGTTAAATAATTTCCTCAATTAAAAGACGCTCCTCAACAAAGCAATCTCCTAATAAACAACATCATTGATATCAAGATGGATCCTTATGTTGAAGATAAAATCATCAAGATAGGAAAATGTCTTGACAAAGAAGAGCAAAAACAATATGCCGAGTTGTTACATGAATTCCCTGAGATCTTTGCTTGGATATATTCTGACATACCTGGTGTAGATCCTAAGATTTTCACTCATAACATTGTCCTAATTCTCGATGCTAAACCTTTAAAGAAAAAGATTCGAAAGATTCACCCTAAAGTGGCATTACTTGTTAAAGCTGAAATTGAAAAACTATTGGATGTTGGATTCATTTGTCCTATCAATTATTCCCCATGGATTTCAAACATTGTAGTTGTGGCTAAAGCTGAAAACAAGATTAGGATGTGTATAGATTTTTGTGATTTAAACAAGGTCTCTTTAAAGGATGACTTACCTCTCCCGAATATCAATATGAGTAGATTCAGTAGTAGGGCATGATTTATTATCCTTTATGGATGGTTTCTCAGGATATAATCAAATCTTCATTTATCCTCAAGATCAATATAAAACTACTTTCACCACCCCTTGGGGTACGTTTTGTTGGATTGTGATGCCTTTTGGATTGAAAAACGTAGGTGCAAGCTATCATCGTGCTGTGACTCTCATCTTCCATGACTGTATGCATAAGACCCTAGAAGATTACATTGATGACAACTTAGCCAAATCCGTTCTTCGTACAGATCATGTTAAGATCCTTCGTCAAATCTTTGAGAGAATTCGTAAGTATAACATGCGTTTGAATCCTTGAAAATGTGTTTTTGGTGTGGATAGTGGAAAACTATTAGGATTCATAGTTTCACATCATGGCATTGATGTGGATACGAAGAAGATAGATTCTATTGTTAACATGCCACCTCCTAAGAATGTTTCCCAACTAAAAAGTTTGCAAGGAAAGATCCAAGCTATTCGTAGGTTCATCTCTCAACTTGCAGATTGTACCTTTCCCTTCACACAATTGTTTAAAAATAATATCACTTTCCAATGGAATGAGGATTGTAGTCAAGCATTTGAAGACCTAAAAACCTATTTGGCCAATCCTCCTATTCTTCAACCTGATGATCTGACAAAGCCTTTTCTTCTGTACATCGCTGCTTCCACTCAAGCTCTTGCAACCTTATTGGCACAATGTGATAAGGATGGTAGAGAATGCACGGTTTATTACATAAGCCGCACTCTACTCGATTACGAAGTTCGATATTTTGCGATAGAAAGACAGTGCCTTGCTTTAGTCTTTGCAACCCAAAAGCTGGGGCATTATCTCTTGAATGCTAAGATCCATGTTATCATTAAATTTGATCCTCTTAAACATCTTTTCTCCAAAACTGACCTTTCCGGACGTTTAGCTAAGTGGGTTATGATGTTGACCGAGTTTGACCTTAAGTTTGTCTCACAAAAGGCAATAAAGGGTCAAGCATTGACTAATCACTTAGTTGATGCTCCTTCACCCTTCTCCCTACCTAATCTAGAGTCTTTTCTCGATGAATATATTCTTTCCATTGAGGTTGATGAGACTTATGAACTATACTTTGATGGTTCTAAGTGTCATACAGGATCAGGGGCAGGGGTGGACTTAATTTCTCCTAAAAAGAGGCCTATTCCTTTATCATATCGTCTTAATTTCTTATGTACCAACAACATTGCTGAATATGAAGCTCTTACAGCTGGAATTAAAGCAACATTGGTGTTTAATGTGAAACATCTAAATATTTATGGAGATTCTCAATTAATCATAAGACAAGTGACATGAGTTTATCAAGCTAAGCAAGACAAATTATCACAATATAAAGATATAGCTTTATCCTTGTTGCAAAAATTCAATTCTTATACCATGGAACTTGTTCCTCAAAAAGATAATCGACATGTTGATGCGATGGAATGTGTTGCCTCTCTTGTGTCTCTAGAGGACCCCTTGGTAGATCTTAAATTCACTATTCACAACCTCACTACCCCAACTATTGCTGATAATCCTAGTGATGTGGCATATTGTTGCATTATAGATTCTGATGAATGGTACTCATATATTGTGAGATATTTGAGTGATGGTACCTTTGCTAATTCCACGAATAAGAATACTAGGGCTAGGATTCACAAATTGGTTGCTAGATACATTATCCTTTCTAATGCTCTATAGGAGGGGTTATAATGGTCTTCTTCTTCGATGCTTAAACAAGGCTGAAATCCTTATTACTCTTGAGAAAGCACATTCAGGTGCTTGTGCGGGGCATTTTGGGGGTAGGTCTTTGGTTCAGAGATTGCTTCGAATGGGATATTATTGGAAAACCATGGAGAAGGATTCCTTTGCGTTTGTTAAAAGATGTCATCAATATCAACAACATAGCAATTTGATCCATGCCCCTGCCTAGTAACTTCTATCATAGGTAGCATCTTGGCCCTTTTCTACATGGGGTTTGGATCTTGTTAGTAAAATATCTCCTCCTTCATCTCAAGGACATATTTTCATCATAACTGCCACTGATTACTTTACGAAATGGGTGGAAGTTGTTCCTCTTCAATCCACTACCGTTGAAGCAATTTGTCAATTCATTTTAGAAAACTTTATTTCTCTATTTGGGATACTGTCCGCCTCAGTTTCAGATAATGGAATGTCATTAAAAAATAAGGACGTGAAGAAGTTTCTCGAGAAAAATCATATTTAACATAAATTTTCTACACCTTATTATCCTCAATCAAATGGTCAAGTTGAGTCTTTTAATAGGATAATTGAACAAATTCTTCGAAAGATTGTAAATAAGCATGGTAAGGATTGGCATACCCACTTAACCTATGCTTTGTGGGGTTATCGTACGAGTGTACGTGTTGCTACGGGTTGTACTCATAATCTTGTTTATGGTGTTGATTCCATTAAGCCTTTAGAGTTAGAGATTCCTTCTTTGAGAGTCTCTCTTAGGGGTATAGTGGATGATGATTCCTATAGAGAGAAAAGACTTCAACAAATTGAGATGCTCGATGAATGGCACATAAATTATCTCGAGCATATTCAAGAATATCATAAAACTTTGCAACGAAGCTACAATGATAAGGTTATTCAACGTTCCTTCTCAGTAGGGGATTTATTCCTTTATGAGAATCAACGCAACGTGAATGCCTTACCTGAGGAGAAAGGAAAGTTTAACCCTAATTGGCTTGGACCATACATTGTTGTCAAGGTCTATGGATCAGGTGCTTACATGATAGCAGATGTGGAAGGTATGCCTCTCAAGGAACCCATAAATTCTATGCACCTTCGAAGATACTATGCCTAGCTCTCTCTCTCTCTCTCTCTCTCTCTCTCTCTCTCTCTCTCTCTCTCTCTCTCTCTCTCTCTCTCTCTCTCTCTCTCTCTCTCTCTCTCTCTCTCTCCCTCTTGCTAGTCTACTTTCTGTTCTTTCTTATATCTTTTTCTTCAAAAAAATGGGTAATATGTTAGCATGTCTTCATTAAAGTATGTAGGATTAAATAATGTTATATTGTTTGATCTACATTACTTTATTCTTGACAAGCATGTTTCATTACTTTATAGTTTGTCTTGGATTCATTTATGTAAATTGAATAGATTTACATTTTCATATGTGCTAGCATGCTATACAATTTCTCATGTCTTGAGTAGAATTATATCATGTGATGTTTAATTAGAGTTAACTAAATCACATTTGTCATATAGTTCTTAGGCTTAATACATTCTTCTTTTACATCATCAAAGTAGCATTTGATTAAATACTTAGTTACTTAATTAAATCACACATATATCAAATTAATCATGAAGCATTGAGAAATCAATGACATGGAAATTAAAATCAGATATACATGTTCATTACTCAAAATGTTACTTCTAATTTAAGAAATGCATATATTGTTTAAGCATTAAAATAACATATCCATATGTGTCATAATATATACATATATACATCAAAATCATCTCCTATCCTTAGTACTAGTAGCTGGAGGATGGTGGCTAGATGCCCCCTCTTGATCTAGTCGTGGGGGTGTATCGTGATATAGACTATGAGTGACTCCGTGAGGAGCTCCTGTGATCCCTCTCCATCATGATCCCTCGGTATGTGGCTGCCTCTATTTGTGACGCTGATAGGTCACACTCTATCTGTTGTAATCTCTCTCGTGAGACCTCCACCTCCATCCGAATAGGGGAGAAAAGGTCCTCGTGTCGTCCTGCACTCCTGTGGGATCTATGTGATATCTGTGAGGAACTAGGAACATGCGCAGTCACAATAAGGTCTGTCACTACATTTTGAATCAAAGAACGCCACTCCTGGACAATAGCTGCAAGATAGAGATAAATTTTCATTAGTAACATTCTATAACATCAAATCTAAGCAAGTAAGATACATAAGCTAATCAATAATAGGACACCTTACCTGGATCTCCCTCTTGCCAATAGGGATCGTGGACAGCGACTGCCTGAGACTAGGACCCACTAGGCTCTCCGCGCTTGTACTATCTCTGTACAGTAGGTGTGGGCCGATGGGGACTAGGATCAGGACCCCTTATAGGGTCCTTCTTTGCCTGTAGTGGGAAACGCAGTGGATCTAGGGCTATGGTATCCTCCCCAGAGTGATGAGGAACTACATCTGACTCGTCCTTGTCCTCGTCATCCTCCTCCTCGTCCTTGTCATCCTCCTCCTCCTCTCCTTCCTCCTCATCATCTCCATCCTGATCTCCATCTCTAGTGTCAGGATCATCTCCATCTCCACCTGCCTCCTACTCTCTAGTGTCAGGATCATCTCCATCTCCACCTGCCTCCTACTCTCTAGTGTCATCAGCCTGATGATTTGAGCCCTCCTTGGATGTATCAGATCCCTCTCCATCGCTTGTCTGTCTCCATGGTCTGGGGTTTCCTCTAGGGAAGTCTACTGGGAAAATGGCTCCAAGGTATCTCCTCCCCCACCATGTGATGTACTGTCGGTGTGCACCTGAATCATCTCTATAATCTGTCGCTATGTCCTGATCTGACCCATCTGAATCTGTGATGTCAATCTCATCACTGGTAGGCCTAGGAATGGCTCCTAGCCTCGACATCATGCGTGTGTCAGATGTACATAGGCACATCAGTATGAACACACTGCTCGAACCCGAACTACTGCCGAACTTGGTCGAAGTAGAAGGGAATGACTATGTGGCTGTACCGCCCCTCTAGTAGACAATTCCTCTGCATGCTGAACATCCGCTTGCGTATCCCTTCCCACATGTACATCCCGAGGTAGGGTCTCCATATGACCACACCCATTGTAAGTTTATCTAAGCTTAGATCATAGAATCTCCACTCGCGAGTAAGAGGATAAGCATATACCCTAAGCCGCTATGGGACTAGCTCTATGGGGGATCCACCAGGCCTAGTATAGGTAATATGCTTAAACATCCACACCTATAGTAGCATGCATGTCACCAGGCTGCATCCCAGTCCAAACACATACTCCCCAAGGTTGTGATAGAGATGTGGAAGCATGCTTTGATCCCAAGAGTATACTCTCCTATGTCTCTCCATCAATCACATGATGCAGATGAGTCCTCCATGCATATGTGTGTTGCACCCATTAGGGCACACGACTAATGCAAGGGTTGCAATCACGAGTCATCGCACTAATGGAACCTCGTCGGTAGGGCGCAAGAGCCAACTGACCATGATGGGAACCTTCATCTCGCTACGTATCACTCTCCCCACAACATATACCTACTCTCTCCTATAATCCTCCTCTGTCCGACCAGATCGGTATCTTATGGTCTCTCCTCTAATGGGAAGGCACAAAATATGGTATACATCCTCAAGGGTGACCATCATCTTCCCCATAGGCAGTGAGAACGTCGAGGTGTCTGCATCCCACCTCTCCATCAGTGCCATCAACATCACATAATAGAATCAGATGGCCAACATGGTCATCACATCCCACAAACCCACTGCATGTAGAAAATCCCTCTCTCCCGCTGTAAGCCTTGGGATCTACTCCTAAAGGCTCTGAAAGGTGAGACCAATGGTATGCTTGTAGATGTATAGTAGTGTCTACAAAACGCAAAGCAATCTATCATCAGTTATCGATCAATCATCAATCATCATCTAATCAATGCAATCATTCTATCAGTTCTAACATTAATTGTCTGATCCTATGTCGCCATTGGTTGCCCCAAACAAGGACTAGGGCACCCTGAGTGGACTAGGGCGCCCTAATGGGACCATGTCACCCTACTGGGACAATGGTGCCCAGAGGGGACCATGGCACCCCCTTGGGACCATGGCCCCGTAGGAGGACCATTGCGCCCTAGGACCCCTAGGTGTCCGAAGAGGGGGCTTGGGCCTGGACTAGGAAATGACATCATCATTCCTAAAAAATCTGAAAGCATGAAAAAGTCAAATGGAGTCAATGGAAGGTCAACTCACCTCGTCGAGCGATCGGCCAACGAGTACAGATTGGCGTAGGAACTCCATCCTTGTAGGTCGCTCAGGTTGGTGTCAAGGGATGATGACTTGTATGTGGGCTCCTCTGCAGTGAATAATGCCAAAAATTTAGAAAGTGACAAATGAAGGCGTGACTTTCATATTTATGTTTTATGCACTTTTTGACTATGTTTTTAAGTTAAAACCCTAATTTCTGCACTTTTTCTTCAATCTATCATATGTTGAGCTAGGAAGCTCTGATTCTTGCATCGTCAGTGGCATTGGAATCATGACTTCACCTTCTCACTCCAAATTAGTTCCATAATGTGCTTGGATGAGTAATCAAGCCTTGTGGCAAACTTGCTTCATCACAATCCTTATCACAATTCGTTGTAGAAAACATGATACCTTGTTTCACCTCACTAATAATAAAGTCGAAACAGGGGGGGCATATAGCTACCCACAAATTTAATCACCTTCCTTAGTAAGAATTAGGTGATTTTGTAATCTAATATGTGGTTTTGTAGGGCGTGGTTCCTAACTATGTACTACAGATACTTCTAAGGGTTTTGTTCGACAACTTATGGATATATCCTTTTTTTCAAATGATGTTTACTTTTCTATACTTTAGCTTGCATATGCATGTAGTTTCATATGACCGCTAAAGTGGGGGCTAAATGTAGTATCGTAAATTGTACACCCTTGCTAGGGTGGTACAATTTCACACCTAGGTTAGCACCCACCTTAGTGTGTCTTGTGTCTTGTATTTCTCATTTCCCCTTAAGCATTTAATTAATTAATTAAATTAAATCTAAGGTCATGTCTCACAACTTTACATATTATAAAGTTAGGCCCTTTACCCTAAGTGTGCCCCTTTTCATCTTATTCCTCCAATGAATCATTTAATCATAAACCCTAATTATGTCTTATTTTGACTGTTTAGGCCCGACTTTGCATATCAAAACATCTCGAAATCAGTTGGAACTTTGGGATGCGCTCTAATATCATCATATCAAATGACCCAAAAAATTTGGTGAAAAGTTGGTCAGACCATGGCGAGAATGCACATGGTCTGCGATTTTCTCCCCAAAATTTTGGGAGCACAATCCTATGATATAATATTTCTTAACCCCAAAATATCAGTGGGAAATTCAAATCCTAGGTCGGCCTAAACATGAAATTAAGATCTAGGGTTTCATACTTAAGATCTCTCTTTCTTCATTTGAAGGGGTCTTCTTCTGAGAATCTAAGGACAGGTTTATGGAGCATTAGAGCCTTCTTTGCAGCAAAAGAGTAGATCTTTGAAGTCTTCAACAACATTCAATATTCATCCATCAAATATTCATCAAGCACCATTTTATCAATTGGGAGCTTTTGAAGATGTAGAAGAACAATAGGAGATCACCGACTGACGATTGGCTTGTACCTCTCTCTTGGGGTTGGGTATGGTTTCATGTTGTTTTCATATCTTTGCATAAGCTTTATTTTGATTCATATTAATGCTTTAGATCACTTTTCATTATGGATTTAGAGCATTTACTTTGTCAATTATAAGCAATTAGGGTTTACTCTTTAGGGTTTCTGTAGGTTGTTTACTTTCATTCTTAGGATCTTGCATACACACAAGGTTCTTGCACACACATTTTCAATACATTATCGGCTATTCGTGGAGGTGGAAATCACTAATACGGGGGTTTGACTAAGGTAAAACCCTACATAGCCACCCCAAACCCCCTTTTTCAACTTTAGGTACAGGTTTGGATCCGAGTGTCGTCGAAAGTTTCAGGACCGAAAGAGCACACAGGGACAACTCTAGGTTGTAGATCTTGGCAGAAACCCCAAGGACTTGGCAGAGCAACACTTTATCATGTCCTCTATCATCAGGACTTAGCAGAGCAGCACTTGGCAGACTCCAGAATCCTTCATATCAGTTTCAGCTCTAGAATTGCAGAATCAGGACAGTGGCATGGCACCCTAGTCCCATACATTTTTGCTTAGATTTTAGGCATAGGTACACCTCTAGTTTTGCCTTCTGATCTATACTTTACAATAGTGTATTCTCAGATTAGGGTTTGCTTTCTTACTTGCTTTCTAGGTTAGATTACATTTTGCATCATTCCTCTCTCTCATTTACATCAAAGGAATAGAAAACCTAAAGAGGTAATCCATGACCCTCTCTTTCTCATAAGAAGTAGCCGACATGCGTTACCTCCCTAGGATCTTTCGTATTCCATGAGTGTGTATGAAAGTGGGATTTGGGTTTCCATACTTAGTCTCACTTTCCCCCCCTATATAGCCACCCCAAATCCTCTTTTTCAGCTTTAGGTACAAGTTCAGATCCGAGCATCGTTGGAAGTTTCAGGACCGAAAGAGTACATAAGGATAGTTTTGGGTTGCAGATCTTGGAAGAAAACTCAAGGACAGGGGTGTGGTGCCCTGGTCCTGCCTAGGATAGTGGCGTGGCACCATGGTCCTGCCCTCTGTCAGCAGGACTTGGTAGAGCAACACTTTGCAGACTCCAAAATCCTTCCTGTTAGTTTCAACTCCAGAATTGCAGAATCTAGACAATGGCATGGCACCCTGTTCCCAGACATTTCTACTTTGATTTCTGGCATAGGTACACCTCTGTTTTTGGCTTCTGATCTGTACTTTGCAGCAGTGTATTAGTTGTTCTTTGATCTGCATTCTCATATTAGGGTTTGCTTGCTTACTTTCTTTCTAGGTTAGATTGCATTTTGCATCATTCCTCTCTCTCATTTACAACAAAGGAATAAAAAACCTAAAGAGGTAATCCATGACTCTCTCTTTCTCATAAGAAGTAGCCAACATGCGTTACCTCCCTAGGCTCTTTCATATTCCACGAGTGTGTATGAGAGTGGGATTAGGGTTTCCATACTTAGTCTCACTTTTTCTCCTATACAGTTGTAGTTTGAATAATCATTTCCCACAAATTATAAGGCTAAAAATAAGTGAGGATTACATAGTGATTGGTACTAGCTATCCCCAATGTGGCTTAGAGTTCATAAATTATATGTTTTCTATTGCCTACACATTTCAAAGACATGGCATTAGCTATCTCCAATGTGGCTCAGAGTTTATAGATATGAAGGTATTGAAGTTTAAGGAAGACACAATGGTCAATATGGAAGAACATTACTAGTGATGATGTTAAGAACATCCATTGAATTCTTTTAGGATTTTTACCTATGGAAAATGAATAATTGAAACTAGTGCATTGTAAGTAGTTATTTCTTCAAAAAAATTGTGTAGATGTTGATAACTTTCATGGCGATTCATAGTAAGTGGTGCACAAATGTCTCTAGCAACTTCACATTTCTAATCCTTTTTAGAAAATAAGATCCACAAAGCTTAGTATAGGAAGGATTTTTTTCCCGAAGTAGGTTCCCATTTATCCCATAGGTAGTAGTGTCTTTAAAAATGTAAAGTAGAACTCTAATGCAATAGAAGTTGAATTCCTAGTGGATTATAATGTGGTACAAGGAATTCAAGATTTTGCCATTAGGAAGTTTTTCTACTTGCTTTCTATTTATGATTTTGTTGGTTATGGTTGTGGTGTTTGTAGGGAGGCACTAATATTTTTATATATATTTCCACTATTTTTTGGTTTATGTGTTTGCAATAGTAATTTAATGTTCCTTCGTATTTTTGTATATGTACTTTATAATTGACTATTATGGAAATTTATTCTCTTATGAATGCAATATTTATATTATATTCATTTCATGGAAAAAGGTCCTAATAAAATCCCCAACTAGTTAATCTAGAGAAAGATAACACTAAAAAAAGAAATCCAATCCTCGCCTCTATTTTTAATTACAAAATTTGAGATAAAAGATCAATTAGGAAGAATTAAGACATGTGATTCTATCATGCAATGTAGGATACATTAATGATAGTAAACAATAACTAAACCAAGTATAAGATCTTGAATAAATATTAAGTAGGAGGTTCTTATCTTAAAACCCATCACTATATGAAGAAACTAATAAAGGATTTATGGTTAAGTGAAATTCCATTATTTTATCACACTTTTTGATAGGTATAAAAAAATCATAAAAAATTATTCATCATTCTAACACATCAGTTGTGTGACCTAACTAGTACCAACTCAAAAAAAGTCACACTAGAATGTTATTGGAAGGAAACTAAAAGCTATCATGACACATTCTAAGTATACATCATCAATGATGCAATCTAGTTAGATACTTTTTTTTTTTTTTTTTTTCTAAAATAGATTTGACAGTAATATTTATATTAAAATAAATTTAACCAAAAGAATTCTATCTAAAATAGATATAGTCAAAACATTTTTGGGAAGATGTACTTACTAACAAATTTGTCCAATAGCGCTTGGTGCCAAATTATTAACTTATAGAAATTATTTAAAAAATGTAGCATTATCTCCACTTCAATTCACATTAAAACTTTTTTTTAGAAGCAAAAAAAAATATTTTCATAGATCTAAAAGCATAGCTTCTAAAAATATCAAGTTTTATTATTTTAATAAATGTTAACATTTTTTCTTTTCTCTATAAGTAGCTCATTAGTGCCCAAACATAAGGTTGATTGCTTTCTCAAATAAAAATAATATTTTTTTTTGTCTCATACACAATATAAGGATGACTTTACCTCATATGAAGTCAACTTTTTATAGAGAAGCAAATCAAGCTACCCATGTTATGCCAATATGAGAATTGACCAAATTGAAAAATACTATGATCTATGACTCATATTCAAACAAAGAGTATCAAGATTTAAAAATATAATTTTCATAATGATCACATCATTTGATATCATATACCCTTACATTAGTTTCTAAAGTTTGTGCACCATTTGAATCTTTTCAATTGAATGACTCATTTAGTCACTCTA
Organism: Cryptomeria japonica; assembly: GCF_030272615.1. Taxonomy (NCBI): domain Eukaryota; kingdom Viridiplantae; phylum Streptophyta; class Pinopsida; order Cupressales; family Cupressaceae; genus Cryptomeria; species Cryptomeria japonica. The sequence goes on along the minus strand of NC_081411.1, from coordinate 614,874,529 downwards.
TAACTTTTCTTGTAAATAGTTATAGTGTCCTAGATTATAACCCCATACAATTTCACATTCTTTTTGGGCCCAAAGGACTCACTATCTTTCGACAAGTACAAGGAAATGATGAATTGCAATGAACAAGATCTCTTGATCATGAAATTTTCCTTTCACCTCTTTGTCAAGTGAACAATATCATGGCAAATGTATCACAATTCAATCACTGTCTCAAAACACTATCATACTAAAAATATGATCATCAAAGCTCACCATAAACTAAAATTCATGCTTTGGCTTCTTCAAATACAATTGTATGTCATTCACATCCAATTCACACATATACACTTCCATTTATACTAGGTTATACATTGAAACCCTCAACTAGGTCGGCCACAAAATAAATATACATGAATTACATAAAGTCGACCACCTAGACCAAGATCACACAATACAGTCCACTCCAAGAGATAAAGAGGACTCAAATACATTACAACACATCTTCCTAAGTCAATTTCAATGAACCACACATGCTAACACTTCCTCCAAAATCAACTTTAATGTAACATGTAGAAAAATAATAAAACCGATTAACTAGTCGACCCAAAAACATCACCCAATACAAATTACTTAATGCGGATCCATTAACACCATATTAAGACCCATATCAATGTTCTAACTCAAGGCCCAATGCATATTAAAACCAAAAGAGTATGATCATGTTGACCTTTTTGTGTCAACCCTCCCTTGAAGATAACCGATTTGAGAAATCTAAATTTTTATGTAACCTGCATGTTATGTGCACCTGGTTAACCTGCATGTTATACGCACTTTGTTGGTGGCGTGTAGAAAAAAGCCTTTTTTGCCTTTACATCTTTTCAAGCTCCTAGTTTGGTTTTTGAGTTGACTGACCGAGGTGATCACTTTCACTTAATTTTATCGGCTTGAGGCCAGTGGGTTCCATGGCAGGACCGGTTCCTCTTTATTCCTACCAATGAGTGCAGAGCTTCAGGGATTTTCATTGTTTCACAAAGGCATTGGGGACATTCCTTCCTTCCCCATGAAACAACAAAATACAAGTTTCTAAATGGCTCCCCTGATACCCTGCATGGTTTTCAATGATGCAGTTTTATGCTACGAGATAGTTGGATGGTGAAAGAAAAATAAAGAATAAGGCGTTCCTGCCATCCTGTGAGGGATTTTGAGGAAGCAGGGCGGCCTTGCGGGGTAACAAATAAAGTAGACCAGATGGTTTCCCTGCCATCCCACAAGCACAAAGAAACATAAAGAGAAGAGTGTGGGGTAACATAGACATGAAGAATAGGCTTTCCCTGCCATCCTGCAATGAGTTTTCAATAAATCAAGGGCCTTGCAAGGTAACAAATAAAGAAGGGCGGATGGCTTCCCCGCCACCCTGCAGGAAATTTCAAGAGACTAGGCAGCCTTGCAAGGTAAGGAAAACATTTGTTCCCCGCCATCCCGCATGGAGAGTTGGACCAACTTGACGGTCGTGCGGTGAAGTGGAATATGAAGCCAGCCTATCACGTCAGTCATCAATGATCGTCAGATCTTCATAATGGACTGATTAGACAATAATGTTTTAAAACTTCATTGAACCCATGGATGGCTATGTGACACAATCACGCATGTTTTCCATGATCGAGCGACCAAGGTTCAAAGGTGATAGAGATGATAAAATTTAAATCCATGTGCATGGTAGGTCACCGATTGGGAAGTCAAATTCAAATTTTTCCTTGGTGGTCCCAAATCTGATTGGATTCCATTCTAGTTGTTGTATTTCTTTTCCATAACTCCAGATGGGACCCTGAAGGCCATTTTTAGATGGCACCTGTGGCTCTTCAATGTAGAATGAGGACTTTTACCCCTGTACACACCATCTGGTGCATGATGCACAAATATTTCCCCTTTTTGTAGGGATTTTTGGTTCTTCCCAAGTGTGGATGACATTTTTTGTAGAGACTGTAATGCACACCATCAGATTAAATCAGCTTGATCTGATCCTCTTTCCTTCTCTGATATTTTGTAACCAAACCCTAGGTGAGGGTTATGGTTTCTTAACTATCCATTTTTGAGTTATGCCTCAACTATAAAGGCAAAAAAAATGCAATCTTCTAGGGATCTTCTCCCATTTTCTCTTGCAGAGTTTGTGTTCTTCAACATTTTGTAAAATTTTGTCTTGCCTCTACATGAATAAGTTAGCTATCTTGCCTACTTTTAGTTTTGATAATTTGTGTAATGTCTTTTACCTCTTTATCAAGATGCATTCTTGTCTATTTTCTAAGTATATGTGATTGTGTTAATCCCTAGATTAGAACTTCATCTGTGAGCTAAGTGCAGCTCCTTTTGATTTTCATAAGAATTCCAACCTTCACTCATGCTTTAGGGAGTTAACTAGGATAAAAAATTTGTGCATATTCTTGGTTGATTTTCATTGATGTCTTGTGCAGCTATAGGCAGGAAGATCAAATTTCAATCTAGGTGCAAACCTTATTTTTACTTTCATGCATTCCTCCTTCTCCCTTTTCTCCTCTCAAATTAGTAAGATAGGTTTATATGTGTTGGGTTGGATCAACACTTGCATCTCAGATTGATAGGAAGTCAACCTTCTTCGGAGATTCAACCTCACTTCTGCAAGTCCCACACTTGGGAGGTTGTTTCCATGTTTCATAAGGTTGATCATTACAGGGTGTAAATTTTATGACAAAAAATCCAAATAGGATAAATCAACTACTTTGGCTTGATACTGACACAAATGACAAAGTCAAACACATAACACCATAACTTTACTTGTTGATCAAATCAACACTAGAAAACTAAACTGGAACACTAGACAAGCCATATGAACATGTCCTCCAAGTGGAAACACTTGAACCAACACAACAAAGCAATGCAAAGCGTTCTCTAGACTAGTCCTGACAGATAGCCTCTTTGTCAGCAAACTGCCACAACTAACTGTTGGCATTTGCATGAAGATTGCATTAATGATTTGTTATGTTGTCATTGATGTCAATAAACCGGTAATGTTATTGTTATAATGATATTTTGTAACCGGTAGGAATAGCTAGTGAAAGGAATTGTAACTGGTAGGTAAGTTTGAGGAGTGAACCAGTATTGCAAAGTATTGGAGAGTTGAACCGATAAACCCTAACCGATTAAGTCTGGTGAATTGGTTATATTGGTTTATGATCTAATGATGAGCGGTAATGATTATGACACATATGCATATTGTATGAGGAGAGTTTCAAAGATTTTTTTGCGCATTGAGTTAATGTTTTTTATCTTGGGAATGAGCAAGTATATTGCATGTAATGCAAAGTGCGTGATGAGTTACTGAGTTCAATGAAGCGGTGATCAAGGAGTGATCAAGGCTTTCTTGAATGATGTGTAGAGATTGTTATGTAATCCAACGGTCATACTTGAACTGACTTGTTTGTAATCTCTATGAGAGAATTAGGCTTTTTTTGTGTTAGTGACCTAATTGATTTGTTTATAAGGTTGATGAGTTGTTTTCGTTTAGTGTGTTGGCAAAGTTGAATTGAGTGTGTTGTGTGGTTGCCGAACTGAATGATGTATCTGCAATTTGTGTAAAAGTAGATAAGAGCATGAAAATGATCTGAACAAGCAAGTGAAGTGCTATTCTAACAGATCAGCAAACTCCTATTGTTTTCTAACAATTACAACAATAAAATCCCCTAACCAGGTAAGCTCTAATAAGATTTGTGTTATTCAAATCCTCTAACCAGGTGATCCATTAGCTTGGATTCTAAATCCTTTACAAATGTTACTCCTCATAGGGTATTGCTTCTAATAGGGCATTATAGTCAATCCCTTAATCAGGTGGTCCCTAACAGGATCTGTTCTTAACAAGACTTTTTGTAAAAGCTTTGACAGGCTTGGCTCCTAATAGGGCGAACTTCAGAAGAGTTTATATAGTTATCTTGTGAGTCTCATCACACCGTAGTTTTTCCCATTTGGGTTTCCACGTCAAAAATATTGTATCAAGTGGTGAATGTTTTTTTGGTTATGTTTCTATGGTTGAATTGCTTAACTACTTATTTAACTTTGATAATTTATGTTAACTGGTAACAATCTAAAATAAGGTTTTACTTATGTCAAGTAAAAGTATTTGGATGATTGTGAGTTTAAATTTGTTTACTATTATCTATTGTAACAATCAATCAGTTTATCTTGACAGTTTTATTCTGACAGAGATATTGCATTTATAGTTCAGTGGTTTAACTTGTCAGTTTCAAAGTTTACTTGAGAGGTTATTTCTGAGTAAGGTGAAAGTTTATCAGTTTTTCTATCTATTGATTCACCCCCCCTCCCAGTAGTTGACTACATCCTTATTCTTTCATCATCCCATCAATTGGTATCAGAGCACTTCTAAGGTCCTTTGAAGTCTAAGCCTAACAACTTGAGGTAAAGATCTTGTTGAACATGATGAAGAAGGAAGGTCGGAAGTTTAACAAAGAGAACTACATAATATGGAGTGACAAAATGAAAATTCATATCAAGAGTCTTGGAAATCAATACTGGGAACATGTTAATACTCAATATGTTGCACCTAATGGGATTATGTTTGATGATTAGAAGAAAAAGAAACAAGAAAACAACCAAGCACTGGAGGCTATTATCAGTTCTGTGTCTGATGCAGAATATGTTGATGTTCATGGTCTAGAAACTACACATGAGGTATGAAAGAAACTTGAAGATATTTACAGTGGTGATAAACATGTGAAGATTGCCAAGGAAGAGAGTCTAAGAGGGAAGTTTGATGACATACAGATGGTTGAAGGTGAGAATATCCAACAATATGGCCAGAGGATAAAAGAGAGTTGGAGAGATCAAGAGTGTTGGTGGTAAAATGGATAATGCCACAATAGTTAGTAAGGTGTTGAGAACCCTGCTACCAGTCTATGCTATCTAAGTTGCATTCATTCAGGAGCTAAAGTCAATTGACAAAACCAAGGTAACCCTTGACTCCATCATCGGTAAGCTTACTGCTTTTGAATTAAATGATTACAATGGTAGTATTCAGAAATCTAAATCAACATTTAAAGCTTTTGTTTCTAACCCATCTATGAGGAAAAGTAGAGATGTTAGTCATTGTCATGAATCTAGATCCAGTAGAGAAATTGATGATGAAGACAATTTGGTTGAGCTTGAAGCATTGTTGGCCAAGCGAATGCCCAGAGGTACCAGTAAATACAAAGGTAAATTACCTTTGAAATGTTTTTCTTGCAACAAAATTGGACACATAGTTGCTAATTGTCCTAATGGTGATAATGAGCACAAGCGAGAGAAGTTAAAGAAGTACAAGGGAAAAGGAAAAAGAGATTGTCTTATTGCAGTTCATGGTGGTATCACTGATGAGGAATCTGAAGGTGATGCTAATGAAGATTTTGTCTTTGTAGCCATTAAAGAAGAGACATCTAATAAGAAAGATTTAATTTATTGCATGGATAATTCTGATGATTGGCTCATTGATAGTGGTTGCTCATATCACATGACTGGTGATCGGAGCAAATTTCTTTCTTTGAAGGAATTTGATGGTGAAGTTGTAAGATTTGGTAATGACTCACCCTGCATGGTTAAAGGTAAGGGAACTATTTCTCTTAATGGGAAGAGTAGTGTAGATGATGTCTACTGGGTTGAAGGTCTAAAACATAATCTTTTGATTGTTTCTCAACTCAATGACAGAGGATACCCATTAGAGTTTAAGAACGGTATGTGCAAAATCTATGGGAGCAAAGGTGAACTGATTACAACTGGCAAACAGACTAAAGGTGACCTATTTCACCTGAATCCTAAAGTCAACAATTATTTAATTGCTAAAATGGATGATTGTTGGCTTTGGCATAGGAGATTTTGTCATTTGAATTTTGACAACATTGTTAAAGTGAGTAAGTCCAAAACAGTGAGAGGTTTGCCTTAGTTAGACAAACCGGTTAATTCTCCACGTAAGGAATGTCAATTGGGAATGATGACATCCTCAAATTTTAAGAGCAAGTCCTTTTTAGCAGAGCATCTATTAGATTTGGTTCATACAAACCTATGTGGACCAATAAGGACTAAAAGTATTCAAGGTGATAGATATTTCATAATCTTCATTGATAATTTCTCAAGGATTATGTGGGTCACATTCTTGAAAGATAAAACAGAGGCATTTGGTAAATTCAAGGCATTCAGGGCCTTAGCTGAAAAGGAGAGTGGTAAGAAGATAAATTGTCTGAGGATTGATCAAGGCAGTGAATTTACTTTTGAAGAATTCACTAGATATTGTGAAGAGAATGGTATCAAATGACAACTTTCTGCACCAAGGACACCACAACAGAATGGTATTGTAGAGAGGAACAACCAGTCAGATGTTGAAGCTGCTAGGACGATGTTGAAACAAGGAGGTGTTTCTAAAACCTTCTGGAGAGAAGCTGTCAACACATCTGTCTACACAATAAACATGATTTTGGTAAAAAGAGGTAAGGATAAGACTCCTTATGAATAATGGTATGGTAGATCACCTAATTTGGTTATTTCAAGATATTTGGTAGCAAATGTTTTTATTACGAGAGGTGACTATATTAGCAAGTTTGAGGCTAAAAGTGATGAAGGTATATTTATTGGTTATTCCACCAAGAGTAAAGCCTACAAATACTACAACAACCGAATATAGAGAATCATTGAGAGTGCTGATGTTCGAGTGGATGAGTATGATAGTTATGATACTTAATATAAGTACAGATCCAATAGCCAACAAGATGAGAGGGGGGGGGTGAATCATACAAACTTAATCTTTCATAAAAACATCATATTCAACCTTGGTAACATATATTTCTTAGAACTTGTGCCAGGGTATTGCGGTTCAATCTACGCTGTAGATCTTCATACCGACTTTCTATTGCCTTAGATTCATTAACAAACCATATTAATGACATACCAATCATTCAATCAGTTCTAGCTCATTAGCTTCCTTCATTAGAAAATGCATGCAAACATTTAATGCATTCTGTTATAGCTTGGTTACAACTCGATAACAACTCGGTAAATACTAAACTTCACTCGGTAGACATTCCACCTTCATTAACCGATAGTGATAACCTTAGGGTTTACCGACTGGGTTCCTTAGGGTTTACCGACTAGGTTCTTTGCTTGATAACATAGTATAGTATTAACCTTTACAATTTACAACATATGTATGATGTTAAAACAATCTGAACATCATGATCTCATCATTGTTTGACTCGGTAATAGTTTCCCATTGAATACCTTATTCATCCCTTTATTCATCATATTCTTTCCTGTGTCTTTTATCGACATCTTTCTATTCTTCAAATCATACTTCTCAAGATATGGCAACATCATACTGAATTAGAAAATCAATTTCTTGACATCAATGACAAAATAATAATATCAAGATAGTAAACATCTTTAATCAGTTATATCCATAATCATCAACAACCTTCTCAATATCCTTATGAAATGCCAACAATCTTTCATTGTTTGTTATAATGCTATATTGCCAACAATCTCCCCCTTTGGCATTGATGGCAAAACCAATTGATTTGACCTTAAAAGATTCGGATTGCTGTGATTCTGAAATGCTGAAATGCTCTCCCCCATACATTAGGCTTCTCTTGTTTTCTTCAGTCTTCTTTCCAATCTGTAGTCTTCTCAGTTTTCTTTTAGTCTTCTCCCCCTTTGACAACAGTGCCAAAAAGTAAAGAACTAAAACATAATTTTTGTCTGTATGAAGTGATTTCCTGCTGTTGTGTATCAATTTAGTCTCAGTCAGAGCATTTGGTCTTCAATCCCTGTTTCGTGTATTGTTTCCTAGAATAATTCCTGTACACCTTTAGTAAACATCCTAAAGTGTATAAATCAGCATCAACTCCTAAAAGATATTCGATAGAGTCATCAGATTGATGCTTTCACCGAACTCGGTCAATGAGTAGAAGATAGGGGTAGGACCCCTAACTTACTTTTGAGATATTCAAAAGTGTCCCTTGGTAGTGGCTTGGTGAAGATATCTGCTATTTGTTCCTTTGTGCTAACATAATCCAACACCACTTTCTTCTCTTGAACTTCTTCTCTAAGATAATGATATTTGATAGAGATGTGCTTTGTCTTAGAGTGCATAACAGGATTCTTTGAAATGTTAATGACACTAGTATTGTCACATAATATAGTTATTGGCTCGGTAACTTTCTCATTTATACCTTCCAACAATTGTTTGATCCATGCAATGTTGGTACAATTCAATGCTACAGCAACGTATTCAACTTCTGCTATTGACTGTGAAACACATCCTTGTTTCTAGCTAAGCCAACTCACTAGTCTTTCTCCTAAAAAGAAAGCTCCTCCACTTGTGCTTTTTCTATCATCAATGTTGCCTGCCCAATCAGCATCAGTATAAACTTTTAAATCAAAATCATTTCCTTTCTTATATACTAAGCCATAATCCTTAGTGCCTTTCAAGTATCTAAAAATTCTTTTGATTGTTGTCATGTGTGTTTCCTTAGGATCTGTAGAGAATCTTGCAACTATACCCACTACATGTGCTATGTCTGGTCTGCTGTGAACAACATATTGAAGTTTTCCAATCATGGATCAGTACAGTGTCTTATCAACAGATGCAGATTCATCATTTTTTTATAATTTACAGTTGGTAGTGATAGGAGTACTTACTGGTTTTGAATCTTCCATTCCAAATTTCTTCAAGATTTCCTTTATGTACTTGGATTGAGTAATGAAAATCTTATTTTTCATTTGTAGTATCTGTAAACCTATAAAATACTTTATCTCACCGATTAGTGACATCTCAAATTCTTTGCTCATTTCGTTTCCAAAGTTCTTGCATAAAGAGTCATTTCCACAAAATATAATATCATCAACAAATATGGCTGAGATAAGTATTCCATTTTCATCATTCTTCATGTATATATTGCTATTCTCACTTGTCCTTATAAAACCAATCTTGATCAAATAAGAGTGCAATCTTTCATACCATACTCTAGGTGCTTGTTTCAAACCATATAAAGCTTTGTTCAATTTACATACCTGATCTTTATTATTGTCTTCAACAAATCCTTCAGGTTGTTCAATAAAAACTTCTTCTTCTAATATTCCATTCAGAAATGCAGATTTGACATCCATTTGATATACCTTGAAATTTTTGAAAGCAGCATATGCCAACAATGTTCTTACTCCTTCAAGTCTAGCAACAGGTGCAAAAGTTTCACCATAATCAATTCCTTCTTCTTGAGCATAACCTTTGCAAACTAGTGTTGCTTTGTTTCGAATGACCTCTCCTTTTTCATTTAGCTTGTTTCAAAAAATCCACTTTGTACCGATTACATTTTTGTCCTTTGGTCTTGGGAATAGTGTCCATGTGTCATTCTTCTTGATTTGATCAATATCTTCTGTCATATCATTTATCCAATCTTCATTGTTAAATGCCTCTTTCACTATTCTTGGTTCAAATTCAGATATCAAACATGTGTTCTGTCTCATTTTGTTCCTTGTCATCACTGGATCATCCTTATCTCCTATAATCTGACTTGGTGCATGATGTCTTCTAACATACTTGGCTAATACAGGCTTGGTAGGCTCTGTATGAGCTTCTTCATCACTCGGTAACTGGATATTCTCTTCATTTTCTTCAACAGTCTTCTTGGTAAGACTTCTTGGTTGAACATAGACAAATTCATCATAATCTTCTGGTTCCTTGGAATTTCCTTCATCATTTCTTTTTGCAAATTCATCAATTTTCACATTTGCACTTTCTACTATTTTGTTAGATGATTTGATCAGACATTTAAATGCTTTGCTTCTAGAAGAATAACCTAGAAATGTTCCTTCTTCACTTTTCTGATCAAACTTGCCATTTCTATCATCTTTGTGAACATAGCATCTACTTCCAAAGATTTTAAAATAACTTACATTAGGTTTCTTATCATTCCAGATTTCATATGGTGTCTTCAAAGTACCTTTCTTCAATTGTACTCTATTCAAGGTGTAAACTGCTGTGCTTATTGCTTCTCTCCAAAATGTTTGTGGTACCTTCTTTTCAATCATCAGTGTTCTAGCACAATCCACAATAGATCTATTTCTTCTCTCAGCTATTCTATTTTTCTATGGAGTTCTCGGTGTAGAGACTTGTCTTTTAATAGCATGATTATTGCAGAATAAGTTGAATTCATTAGATGTGAACTCTCCTCCTCTATTTGATCTAAGACATTTCAGTTGTCTTCCTGTTTCATTTTCAACTCTTGCCTTGTACCATTTAAACATTTGAAAAGCTTCTGATTTTTCTTTCAAAAACATTACTGACATCATCCTTGAATAATCATCCACAAATAATATGAAATATTTATCACCATAATAACTTTGAACTTTCTTAGGACCATAAAGATCAGTGTGCACTAGATCTAAAATTCCCTTAGAAGTGTAAGAGTTACTTGTAAAGCTTGATCTTGTCATCTTGCCCATCTAGCATCCTCGACACACAACATTCTCAGTTTTTTCAAGACTCAGTAGACCTCTTACTCGGTCCTTCTTACTTATTTTGATCAGATTATCAAAATTTACATGACAAAACCTTTTATGCCATAACTAGGTGTCATCTATCTTTGCATACAAACACTTGTTATGAGTTGAGTCAAGGTGAAATGTGTTACCTTTTGTTTGTGTCTCTGTAGTAGCTAACTTTCCATTCTTGTCATGAACTTTGACAATTCCTTTCTGAAATTCTATTTGGTAACCTGTGTTGTTTAGTTGTGCTACACTCAAAAAATTGTATTTCAAACCTTCAACCCAATAAACATCATTGCATCTTGCATTGTCAAGAAGTGTTATAGATCCTTTACCTTTCACCGGACATGGTGCATCATTACCAAATCTAACATAGCCTCCATCATAATCTTCTAATATAACAAACTTGTGTTTATCTCCTGTCATATGATGTGAGCATCCACTATCTATAATCCAAGAATCATTAGTGTTTATGTGAGATATTAGGGCTTTTTCTTCATATCTTTCTTCATCTGATCCATCTTTGATAGCCACATTAACTACTTCCTCTGTATCAGTCTCATCTGATTTATCATCATTGGATTCCTCATCGGCTATTAAACATGTCTTTCTATCTCTTCTTCTGAAGTCTTGGTGTCCTCTGTAATGATTGTCTTTCTGTTTGTCATCTTGGTAATCTCTCTTTTCAGTAGAATCTTTGTCAGGATAGTTAGAAGCCATATGTCCTATCTTATCACAACTGAAACATTTCAAAGGTAGCTTTCCTTTATACTTATCTTTGCCTCTCGGTAACCTTTTGGCTAATAGTGCTTCAAACTCTTCTTGCTTTCTGATTTCCTCATATAGTTTGTGTACTGCCTCCATGTTCTTACGAAATATTTCACTTGCTCCACTGTGATCTCCTTCAGAGTACTTATAGTTTCTTTCATTGAAATCATTAGATTCATCAAGATGAAAATAACTAAATGCAGATTCAACTTTATTTACCGAAGATCCACAGTTATCAAAGTTACTTAACTCAAATGCACGTAGCTTACCAATAGTAGCATCTAAAGAAACTGGCATACTAAGTACAGACCTCAATTCATTGATTGCAGAGACTCAGATTGCATAAGTTGGTAGAAGGGTTCTCAACAACTTACTTGTTATATCCTTTTCTTCAATAGTTCCACCTGCTCCTTTGATTTGATTGACAATCTCCTTTAGTCTTGTACTATACTGAGTTATGTTCTCACCTTCATTCATCCTCATAGATTCAAGTTGTCCTCTTAGACTATCTACTTTTTCTCTTTGAACACGTTCTTCTCCTCCATATACTGATATGAGCTTATCCCACATAGCCTTTGCATCATTGCAGCCTTCTAGATCATTAAACTCTGAGTCGGTCAATGCAGATGTTATTTCAATCATTGCTTGAATATGTTCTTGCTTTGCCTTTATCTCTTCCATAGTCAATGGATAGGTTCTCGGTGTAACAAAATCATTCTCCAAATAGTATACAACATATTCTCCAACTCCTGATAGATTTAGCTTCATTCTTTTCTGCCATGTAGAGAAACTTGACTTGTTCAACTTTGGTGCATCCCTCTTATACATCTTTGGATCTTTAACTCAAGTGCCTTTAAACTTTCCTTCCAGAGTCCAAAGCTTTGATACCAATTGATAGTTCTGATACTTAATATAAGTATAGATCCAATAGCCAACAAGATGAGAGGGGGGGGGGGGTGAATCATACAAACTTAATTTTCACAAAAACATCAGATTCAACCTTGGTAACATATATTTCTTGGAACTTGTGCTAGGGTATTGCGGTTCAATCTGCGCTATAGATCTTCATGCCGACTTTCTATTGCCTTAGATTCATTAACAAACTATATTAATGACATACCAATCATTCAATCAGTTCCAGCTCATCAGCTTCCTTCATTAAATAACGCATGCAAACATTTAATGCATTATGTTATAGCTCGGTTACAACTCGGTAACAACTCAGTAAATACTAAACTTCACTCGGTAGACATTCCACCTTCATTAACTGATAGCGATAACCTTAGGGTTTACCGACTGGGTTCCTTAGGGTTTACCGACTAGGTTCCTTGCTTGATAACATAGTATAGTATTAACCTTTACAATTTACAACATATGTATGATGTTAAAACAATTTGAACATCATGATCTCATCATTGTCTGACTCGGTAATAGTTGCCCATTGAATACCTTATTCATCCCTTTATTCATCATATTCTTTCCTGTGTCTTTTACCGACATCTTTCTATTCTTCAAATCATACTTCTCAAGATATGGCAACATCATACTGAATTAGAAAATCAATTTCTTGACATCAATGACAAAATAATAATATCAAGACAGTAAACATCTTTAATCAGTTATATCCATAATCATCAACAACCTTCTCAATATCCTTATGAAATGCCAACAATCTTTCATTGTCTGTTATAATGCTATATTGCCAATAGAGTATCCTGAAGTCTCGGGGGAAACCAGTGTGGAGAAAAGGGATGAAGATCCTTGCATTTTGTGTTTGGAACGAGAACCTTGGAAATCTTAAACCGGTAAAGCAAATACTGATGTACTAGTTTAACCATAATAGGTAGACTCAGAAGAAGAGGATGATGATGAAGAAGATGAACCTGAAGAAAATGATCATGTTATTCTGTGGTATGTGAGACTCAATCACAATCCTGACCAGATTATTGGAGATAAGGATGTTGGAGTACTAACCAAAAGAAGAATTAGAGAGAATTATTGCATGATCTCCACTATTGAGCCTAGAACTGCTAAGGAAGCATTTGGAGATGATCATTGGGTCAAAGCTATGGAGGAGGATCTTGATCAAATTGAGAAGAACAATACATGGACTCTAGTACCCTGACCAGTGAATAAAAATGTAATAGGTACTAAGTGGGTTTCCAGGAACAAGATGAATGAAGATGGTGTAGTAGTTTGAAACAAAGCTAGATTGGTTTGCAAAGGTTATGCACAAGAAGGAGAAGATTATGGTGAGAATTTTGCACCGGTTGCTAGATTGGAAGGTGTCAAAACTTTACTAGCTTTTGCAGCTCATAAGGGATTCAAAGTATATCAAATGGATGTGAAATCTGTATTTTTGAATGGAATACTAGAAGAAGAAGTATACATTGAGAAGCAAGATGGTTATGCTTTAACTGATAAAAAGGACATGGTATGTAAGTCACACAAGGCACTATATGGATTAAAGAAAGCACCAAGAGCATGGTATGGAAGGCTTCATTCACACCTGATGAAGATAGGTTTTCAGAGAACCAGTGAAGATAGCTAAATATATCTCAAATTTGAAGGAGAGAAGATACTGGTTAGTGAAGTGTTTGTGGATGATATCATACTTGGAGGAAATGATGACATGAGCAATTGCTTTGCAAATGAAATGAAAAGTGAGTTTGAAATGTATCTAGTGGGAGAGATAAAAATTTTCATCTATAGGTTTGCAAATATAGCAAATGAAGAGTGGTATTTTCATTACATAGTCTAAGTATGTGAAAGAGGTGTTAAAGACATTTGGTATGAGTGACTGTAAACCAGTTGGGACACCAATGGTTACAGGTTGTAAGTTTTCTAAGGAAGATGATGCCACATCTGTTGATGAAAAAGAGTACAAGTCAATGATTGGAAAATTGCACTATGTTGTTCACACCAGATCAGATATAGCTCATGCAGTTGGTCTAGTTGCTAGATTTTAGAAGAATTTTAAGGAAACACATTTGATAGAAACCAAGAGGATATTCAGATATTTGAAAGGTACTGTTGATTATGGATTATGGTATCCATATGAAGGAAACTTTGACTTGAAGGTGTATATAGATGCAGATTGGGTAGGCAATGTTGATGACTACAAAAGCACAACCGGTGGAGCATTCTTTCTAGGAGGAAGACTTATTTCATGGAGTAGTAAGAAGCATAGTTGTATTTCACAATCTACTGCTGAAGCTGAGTACGTTGCTGCTTATATGAATTGTACCTAGGCTATCTGGATGAGACACATTTTGGAAGGTTCCATGATGAAGTTTACAGAACCTGTAAAGATCTTATGTGACAATACCAGTACCATAAATATTTCAAAGAACCTTGTCTTGCACACACGAACCAAGCACATTGAATTAAAGTATCATTTCTTGAGGGAAAAAGTGTAGAGTAAAGATGTGATCTTAGAGAATGTTTCTACCAAGGAGCATCTTGCTAATATCTTTACTAAACCTCTGCCTAAGACTACTTTTGAGTATCTTAGAAGTTAGCTAGGGGTTGTACCCCTTCATGAGGTCAATTAAGCATGATGTAGATTACATCAGTCCCAAAGCTACTTGCAGAATTTTTCAGCAGGATTGGTGTAGGAGTGGAGTTATTCCACAGGGGGAGCATCAAGTTGCAGATTGTTGATATGTATCAGTGAGTTTGACATTGCATGTTTTACTTTAAATTTGGCATTGTTGTCAAAGGGGGAGAAGAACTATGTGATTTTTGGAGGTGAAGAATTGTAATGTAAACTAGGATTCCTATTCACATCATAATAATCAATGTTATTGATATTTGTATTGCCATCAATTCCAAAGGGGGAGATTGTTGGCATTTGCTTGAAGATTGCATTAATGATTTGTTATGTTGTCATTGATGTCAATAAATCAGTAATATTATTATTATAATGATGTTTTGTAACCAGTAGGAAGAGCTAAGTGAAAGGAACTGTAACCGATAGGTAAGTTTGAGGAGTGAACCAGTATTGCTAAGTATTGGAGTTGAACCAGTAAACCCCACCTATTGTTTTGATAAACCCTAACCGATTAAGTATGGTGAATTAGTTATATTTGTTTATGATCTAATGATGAGTGGTAATGATTATGAAACATATGCATATTGTATGAGGAGAGTTTCAAAGAGTTTTTGGCACGTTGAGTTAATGTTTTTTTTTATCTTGGGAATGAAAAAGTATATTGTATATAATGCAAAGCACGTGATGAGTTACCGAGTTCGATGAAGTGGCGATCAAGGAGTGGTCGAGGCTTTCTTGAATGATGTGTAGAGATTGTTATGTAATCAAACGGTCATTACCTAAACTGACTTGTTTGTAATCTCTATGAGAGAATTAGGTTTTTGTTGTGTTACCGACCTAATTGATTTGTTTATAAGGTCGATGAGTTATTTTTGTTTGGTGTGTTGGCAAAGTTGAATTGAGCGCGTGGTTGTCGAACTAGATGATGTATCTGCAGTTTTTGTAAAAGAAGATAAGAGCATGAAAAGGATCCGAACAAGCAAGTGAAGTGCTATTCTAACAGATCAGCAAACTCCTATTGTTTTCTAACAATTACAACAGTAAAATCCTCTAACTGGGTAAGCTCTAACAAGCTTTGTGTTATTCAAATCCTCTAACCAGGTGATCCATTAGCTTGGATTCTAAATCCTTTACAAAGGTTACTCCTCACAGGCTATTGCTTCTAACAAGGAATTACAGTCAATCCCTTAATCGGGTGGTCCCTAACAGGATTTGTTCTTAACATGACTTTTTGTAAAAGCTTTAATAGGCTTGGCTCCTAATAGGGTGAACTTCAGAAGAGTTTAGATAGTTATGTTGTGTCTCATCACACCGTAGTTTTTCCCATTTGGGTTTCCACATCAAAAATATTGTATCAAGTGGTGAATGTTTTTGTGGTTATATTTCTATGGTTGAATTGCTTAACTACTTATTTCACTTTGATAAGTTATGTTAATCAATAACAATTTGAAATAAGGTTTTACTTATGTCAAGTAAAAGTATTTGGATGATTTTTAATTTCAAGTTGTTTACTGTTATCTATTGTAACAATCAACTGGTTTATCTTGACAATTTTATTCTGAAAGAGATATTGAATTTATAGTTCAGTGGTTTAACTTGTCAGTTTCAAAGTTTACTTGAGAGGTTATTTCTGAGTAAGGTGAAAGTTTATCAGTTTTTCTATCTGTTGATTCACCCCCCCTCTCAGTAGTTGACCAGATCCTTATTCTTTCATCATACCATCACCAACTTCATCATTTGAGGAACTTGTTGGTTCCTAAATCAATAGATCCTAAATCCTAGAGCAATAGACAATAACTCATAAACAGGTATAGGATTAGATTTCACCAATGAACAAGATTCAGCACTAAGGCTGCAATCTTCTACTCTTCAGGCTCCTGCAAAACCTAGGTGGGCATCCCTATTGCAATGTTACAACAACATTTAGCTTTGTACAAATAAACATTGCACTACATAGGCTTTGAATGAAAATATACCAAGGAAATAAGGATAAAATACAAGTTCTGGCTCGAACCTTAGCTTATATCACTCTCGCATGCATTGACAATTGCCTCTAACCTATTCTATACTAAGTCTAATCCTAAAATAGAAATGAGAGATGATTTAGAGTTGATTGATCCTGAAACTAAGGATGGTATAACCAGTGCCTATTCTAAAAGGAATACAAAGTCAAATAGAAAGCTCAATGACAAACATCATATTATCAACATTAACACTCAACATTAAACATATAAGACTTGCTTGATATGCTTAAACTAAAAATGCATCCACACCTTCTTCACTCTCTCTTACACAAATATTGTAGTGTCCAACACATAATTTAATTCATTTGCTTGAAATGAAACCTATCAAGAAAACACACACTCTCCATTAGAGGATACAAGATAAAGATTTCATTAACACTTTAACTTATACAAATACAACACAATAAATAAGAGCCAGGAATGAATGTTTTCTTTATCGATCTTCAAAATTAGATTGATACATTCATGATAAACTGCTCAGCCTACTAAACTTGCAAAAGACTAACTATCTATTTATTGCTCTTAAGCTTTCTTAGTACATACAAATCAAATGTTCTAGAATCCTCCTTGGCCCTGAATTCCCTTTTATAACACAAGGGAGCAAAAACAAGCTTCAATCCAAAGAAGAAACTTGCAAAATCCTATTGCACTACAATCAACCCTAGGGTTTATGCCCTTGTCTTTTTGTGTGCAATCTTCTTTGATGCATTAAATGAAGGCAACTGTGAAGGCATCATCCTAAGAGCTGGGCTATGGGCTTGCAAAAAGTGTCCTTATGTTGGTAGTTTGATATATGCTCCTATTAGGATCAAAAAGTGCAGTCTGGTGCTTGGTGGCAGGTATCTTGGAGATTGGTTCATGATGATTGAGTGCTCTTATCAATCTCCCAAAATAGACAACCTGAGAAAAACCTTTACGAGATACAAAAATGGAAAAGAACAAGAGTAATCTTCTTCCTCCTTGACCTGTTACTCAACAATTGAACAAAATTGCTTGTGCCAAGCGTCTGCATCACCTGCTGGCCAAGTAAAGGTCTTTAAATTTTGCAACTTGTTTATGGCCTCCTTAGTCCTAGGGGCTAACACAGTAGTTGCTTCCAAAGTGAACTTGTGGTACAAGTTATCTGTTGGCAACAACAATGAATAAAAACTAAGAAGGGGGGGGGGGGTGTGAATAAGTTTTCACTATATCTACAAACTTAACCACAAATATAGATCTAATAAACTACAACAGATAAAAGATAAGTAAATTGATAACACAACACACAACACCAATATTTTGTCATGGAAAACCTGGTTAAGGGAAAAACTACAGTGGGAACCTACCCACAATAAGATGATACTCTACAGTAGTATGTGTAAATATTACAATGGGGAATGCAAATGCATTCAGGCACATTGCCTAGAGCTAACTACTCAAAAGATAATGACCCGGAAGGCTACAACCCTCAGGGAGGTCTTAGTGACTTACAATAAGATTCAGACTACAATCCAAAAGAATTGAACTGCAATAATAACATCTACAAATGCCTGATGACAGTTCTGGTTAAGAATAATTATCTTCTCTGCAACACGAATCTCTACTCAATCACAATGCCGAAGGATGAATTACTTGTTCAAACATACACCAATCTCTGATAATGCAGACACAAACTTAACACCTAAATTACATGACAATATCACCTACTTATACAATTCATCAACCTTGACAACAAGCTCGGCTAAACCCTCAACTTACAACTAAAAAATTACAACACACGATACAAAGATGGACCACGAGACCAATATAATGATATACATGACATAACATAGACCTAATTCAAATCTCCAAACATGCAACACCACCGAAAATCATGCCAAGATCAACCGCAATACGCTACACCACCAGGAAAACCTCATAACACAAAGAACATCACCGGTTCACCAAGAGCTCACACAAAAATCAATACGGATCATCAAAACAAATAGAACACAACTTGGAAACACCAAAAAACACATCAGAATCATCAGTGATAGCTACACCAACACCACTTATCAAATCTTCATCTGTCAATGTTCGAAACTCAAGGACACTGAAATAGCAACAACTGCCATGAAGAAAGATAACTTGTGGAGTACCAAATCATGAACTGTCTAAAATGAAGATACACAAGACCATTCCAAACAATATCCCAAAATATCAGCTCAAGATCTAGTTACACAGGAATATACTAGAGGAAATACTGAACTCTGCAAACCATTGATCATAAAAACAAATTGCAAAACCGGATCATATGCTATGATCAATTAATCTTCCCGAATCACCAAAACCAATACATAAGAGTATAATGATACTATAAATACTCCATACACCAAACCAAAATACCAATTAACCAATTTGAAATCACCAGAGCAGGAATATGTTGACATTGATGACAACAACATATCCTAGCAGCAACAATGTCCAACAATCTCCCCCTTTGGCATTGATGGCAACATATGAATGTGAAAAACAATCAATGCAAAGAAAGAAAACATCTCCAACAAACTCCCCTTAAGATCAAGCAGATTAAATAATTTTTCACATGCTTCTCTCCCCCTTTGACAACAATGCCAAAGATCTTAAAACAGAAAACCAAACTCTCCCTTAGATAAACAAATCATGATTCTGTCGATCATAACAGATAACCAAACTAATAGACTACTCCACTAGAGGAGCAACACCAACTCATCAATCTAGATAAAAGGAATAGGACTATGAAGTCCTTCGAATTGATGCAACTCAATGCATCTAGTTCTCATTAGGAGTGGTGGATACCCCTAACTTGTTTCAAAAATAGACAAATGTATCTACAGGCAAAGGTTTAGTGAAAATATTAGCAATTTGTTCCTTTGTAGACACATATTCCAGCTTCACTTCCTCTTCACTGACTTCTTCTCTCAAGTAATGATATTTTATTGACACGTGTTTAGTTTTTGAATGTTGCACCAGATTCTTTGACATGTTAATAGCACTGGAATTATCACAATATATGATAATAGGCTCATCATTGATAACTTTGATATCCTTCAACATTTGCTTCATCCAAACTAATTGAGTGCAACTACCAACAACAACAATGTACTCAGCTTCAATAGTAGATTAGGACATCGAATCATGTTTCTTAATAGCCCATGAAACCAATTTTTTACCTAAAAAGAAAGCACCACTAAAAGTACTCTTTCGGTCATAAACATCACCATCCCAATCTATATCAATGTAAGTACATAACATGAAATCATCATTCATCGGAGACCACAAACCATAATCCACAGTTCCCTTCAAGTATTAGAATATTCTCTTTACATCAATGACACGACTCTAGCTTGATATCTAGTAGCCATGCACACAACATGGATAATGTCTGACCTAGTTTGAGTAAGATATAGTAGTTCTAGGAGAAGATAATTATCTTCTAATCCCATGCTTCTCACAAAATGAATCAAACTCACCAGAACAAAATCATCCTCCCCTATCAGATCTTAGACATTTCACTTTCGATCGTGACTCAGTCTCAACCTTTGCTTTGAATATCTTGAATTTGTCTAATGCTTTTGATTTCTCCTTCAAAAAGACAACCCACATCATCCTGGAATAATCATCAATTAACAACATAAAATATCTATCTTCCTCCACACTTCTAAAAATTGTAGGTCCACATAGGTCAGTATGCACAAGATCTAGTAGTCCATCAAATGTACATTGCTTGCTCTTGAAATAAATTCTTGTTTGCTTACCCAACTGACATTCTTTACATACCGTATTAGCAAGCTTAACAATCTTAGGCATATCTCTAACAACTTGAGTAGAACTTATCTCAATCATTGAATCAAAATTGATATGACACATTCTCCTATGCCACAACCAACTTTCATCAATTTGAGCAATCAAACAAATTTTCTCACTAGCATTTAAATGAAAGATATTACCTTCAGTCTTAGTTCCAAATGCAATCTCTATACCAGAGGCTTTTAAGATTTTGCATTTACCATTCTTGAACTATAAATTATAGCCTTTGTCAACCATCTATCCAACACTCAAAATATTATTCTTCAAACCTTCAACATACAAGACATCATCAATATTATGCTTACCATCAAAGGAAATAGAACCTCTACAATGGATCACATAGGTTTTGTCATCTCCAAATCTCACTATTCCACCATCATACCTTTCCATACTAACAAATTTTATTTTATCACCAATCATATGATGTGAAAAACCGCTGTCAATTACCCATTCATCTTTTTCTTCAATTTTAGCAGCTAAAGCTTTCTCCTCAATAGTGCAGCTTGTGGGATCAACAAGTATCGATCCATATTCTTTGATAGAAAGAAACACAATTTCATCTCCTTTTGATTCTTCATTTGTAACACCATCAACATCATAATAGAAGTTCTTCTGATGCTTATACTTCTGGTTAGACTTGTAAGGCTTATCATACTTCTCATGCTTCTCATATCTATCATTTCTATTATGCTTATTAAATTTATCATGCCTATCATACTTAGCCATTCTCTCCAGGCACCTAGAAGAAAATGTCCTACCTTATTGCAAGAGAAACATTTCAAGGGAAATTTTCCATCATACTTACTGGCTCCTTTAGGTAATCTTCTAGGAATCAATTCTTTAAGCTCATCCAATTCTCTTTCTTGCTCTTCCATCTCTCTTTTTTCTCTTTCATATCTGGATATTCTGCATTCTTCGGGATCATACTTCTTCTTTCTGGATACATATTCTCTAAGTTTTTTCTCAGACTTTCCATATGATTCACCAAATTTGCTTAGCTCAAATGCAACAATCTTTCCAACCAACATATCTCTTATCATAGTAGTTATACTCTTTATCTCTTCGATAGTAGCTATCTTATGTTTGTAAGTAGGAGGCAATGAGCTCATCGCCTTAGCAACAATTTAATCTTCTTTAAGGGTTCCACCGACACATCTAATACCTAGGAAAAGGTCATTCACCTTAGCCATAAAGGCATTTATGTTCTCATCTTCTCCCATCTTCAGCATCTCATACTTCCCTTTCAAACTTTGCAACTTAGCAACTTTTACTTGTTTATCTCCTTCATACAGGGTTTCAATCTTTTCCCAGATCTCATGTGTAGTCTAACGTCCTATTACATTTGTGATCTTTGAATCAGTTAGGGAACTCAGTAATGCTTCCTTCACTCTAATGTTATGTTCATCTTCCTTGATCTGATTAGCAGTAACCGGTCCATTCAGAGGATCAGAATAGGTATTCTTTGTAGTCTTCCAGTAATCTTCTCCAAGACACCTCAAGTGCACTTCCATCTAGTTCTTCCATATAGCATAATTACTTCCATAAAATATCATACTCTCCTTCTTAAAGATAACACCTCCAATTCCAGTTGCCATCCCAGTTCTTCTCAAGCGATTAAGCTTCTTCCAAAGGATCTATCTCTAATACCAATTGTTGGCAACAATAATGAAGGAAAACTAAGAGGGGGGTGAATCAATATTCACCGGATCTACAAACGTAACCACAAATACAAATTTGATAGACTACAACAACAACAAAGATAAGCAAATTGATAACACAACACACAACACCAATATTTTTACATGGAAAATCTAGTTAAGGGAAAAACCACAGTGGGAACTTACCCACAATAAGATGATACTCTGCAGTAGTATGTGTAAATATTACAATGGGGAATGCACATGCATTCAGGAACACTACCTAAAGCTCACTACTCAAAAGATAATGACCTAGAAGGCTACAACCCTCAGGGAAGTCTCACCGACTTACAACAAGATTCAAACTACAATCCAAAAGAATTGAACTGCAATAATAGCATCTGCAAATGCCTGATGATAGTTCCAGTTAAGCACAATTGTCTACTCTGCAACACCAATCTCTACTCAATCACAATGCTGAAGGATTAATCACTTGTTCACACATACACAACCTTGACACCTAAATTACATGACAATATCACCTATTTATACAATTCATCAACCTTGAAAATAAGGTTGGATAAACCCTCAACTCACAATTATAAAATTACAACACACGATACATAGATCAACCACCAGACTAATATAATGATATACATGACATAACATGGACCTAATTCAAATCTCCAAACATTCAACATCACCGAAAATCATGCCAAGGTCAACCACACTATGCTACACCACCAGGGAAATCGCATAACATGAAGAGCATCACTGGTTCACCAAGAGCTTGCACAACGCGAAATTCAGATCATCAAAATAAATAGGAAACAACTTGGAAACACTAGAAAGCACGTTAGAATCATCAATAACAACAACACCAACACGACTTATCAAATCTTCATTTGTCAACATCTGAAACTCAAGAACACTCAAATAGCAGCAACTGTCATGAAGAAAGATAACTTACAAAGCACCAATTCATGAACCATCTAAAATTAAGAAACACAAGACCATTCCAAACAATATCCCAAAATATTGGGTCAAGATTTGATCACACCAGAATATACCGGAGGAAATACTGAACTCTACAAAGCACTAATTAGAAAAACAATTTGCAAAACTAGATCATATGCTATGATCAATTAAGCTTCTTGGATCACCAAAACCAATATAGAAGAATATAATAATACTATAAATACTCCATACACGAAACCAAAATCCCAATAAACCCATCTGAAATCACCGTAGTAGGAATATGTTGATATCAATGACAACAACATATCCTAGAAACAACAATTTCCAACAGTATCTACATCCATGATCCTATGAATAATTGTATGACAGACACTTTCTTGGTCAAGTTCATTTATTAATGTCCCTAGGACTGCATTAATGGTTGTTTCAAAATCACCTCGCTAGGTGGACATCTCTTTTACTTGTTTTTATTGGGTCAAAATTGTGGGAATAGACCACTTTTGTTGTCCCTTGAAAGATTCTAATATTTCATCCATTGCCTTTTTTTTCATCCTCGACATATAGAAGCTCTTTGATCAAACTATTATAACTCTTCTATGTCAGGATTGTTGGCAATTGACACTCATCCAGTTGCTACTGACGCTTGATTAATGGTTTAGGGTTGTTATTGATGGAAACTCTTCGTGAGATTCCTATCCGATAATAACGGATCTTGATAGCTGGAAGCAGACATCAACCGATAGCTAGTTAACTAATATTTCAAGTTGAACAAAGCAGTTTCGGTCCAGAATCTTTCCGATGATTGTGGTGTTGTGAATCATTTATAGGATGATTGAGCCGACATAGAGACATAATTTTATCATTGTTTTGGTGATCCACATTTATCTTTGGTGATCTGATCAAGACGACATATGACTACATGTTACATTAGCATGCCGACTTGGTGAATGATGTATTTTGTGATTGCAAATATATAAGACTGATGTGGAAGATCTTTTTGGAGTATGGTATTATCGATATGCGATTGAGTGGTGATCGAGAATCCATTTTTGTGCAGTTTCACGTGCACATTCTTGATTCGGTAGCTGGCTAAGATAGAAACATAGTAGGACAACAAAGGTGATACAGTCAAAGTATTTGGCACTTAAATGGAACTCATCCAGGCATTGTAGATGCTATTTTGGAGTTCATTCAACATAATTCATCTTTGTAATTAATCAATAAGGTAGTGAGCCTTTCGATGTTGTAGCCCTTATTGTTATTGAGTAGTGAGCTCTAGGCAGTGTGCCTGAATGCCTGTGCATTCCCCTTCTTATAATATTGTTTTTCTACTGGCCATACTGGAATAATATTGTGGGCTCAAATCCCACCATGGTTTTTCCAATTTGGGTTTCCACATAAAAATCTTGGTGTTATGATTTTGTGGTTGGGTATTTTAAGTTTTTGTATTTCAGTTTTATGCTTATGCTTTTGGTGGCTTAAAGTTAAATTGGAAAATCAGATATCCACATCATCATATTATCATTATAGAATATCTGGTAATCATTTGATTACATGCAGGCTAACATGCCCAGTTTCAAACTACATGCCAGATTACAATCCATCCGATCCTGCAAGATGCATTCAAATTACAATTCTAGAGACTAGATATTCATAACATTTAGACCGCTTCCTAAGGATCACATATAACCATATATTTACCCTCCAGAACACATCCGGGTCAGCGACAAAAGATTACATTTACCAAGAAAGGAAAATGAATTTTGCAAAAAGGTCGACCCCAAGAATGAAAGGAAAATCCTCCGGAAAATAACAACTAAGAAACGTGGATGAAACAAAAGGTTGACCAAGGACTCAAGAACATCGAGCAAGGCACAAAATAGATCTACAAGCCAATAAATCACTTTGCACAAGAAAAAAACACCAACTAGCCGATAAGCTCAAAATTTCTTCGGAACCATGAAACAGACACTCCAGATGGATTAACTCTCCAAAAAAGAGTCCAAATAAACTGAAAATTTGGGATAATACACAAGAATAAGCCTGGAAACCTAAAAAATCTGATCTACAATGAAAAATAACTAGCTACTGGAACACACTGAAAGAAATATTTTTAGTTGATGCAAGATTCCTCATAGACTGGGGATGCTCCTGCATCAGGCACCCCAGGTAGAAAGAGATGTTCCATGAGAGGAAACTAATGAACATAAAATAGGATTCGGGATAAAGATCCCATTCTCATGTCTGATCCAAACATCTTCTTTGTCCGCAAACCTCTTCCTTACCTCCTCCAGAACCTCAACCGGATTCTCTAACCCCTAATTCTCTTTATTTCTCTTCTCTTGCTTCAGACCTACACACTATCTCTGGCTGATACTCTCCTTCTGCATCTCTGATTTATTTCTACCACAAGATTTCATCTAGTTCCTTCTTAGTATCAGGCTTATCTATCAGACCCTTCTACAAATCTGTGCCACCATCTAGGGAAACCTCTACAACCTGCCTCTTGATACTTGAACTTCTCTCAAGATTCAAATTCCTCACTTCCTTCTCTTTCTCCCTCAAGGAATCCAATGTGAACTTATGCCCATCCTTCTCAGTAGTGATTAGGTTTCTTCTACAATCATAAATAGCTCCTTTGTCAAAATGCTAAGGTCTTCCTAGCAAAATATGATAAGCACTTATAGACAAAGCATCACATAAGACCTCATCCCTAAAAGGTCCACTATTGAAATTCACCAAACACTGCTCTTTTACTTCTAACTTCTGATCATCTTGCAACCAACTTACCTTGTAAGGACAAGGGTGCTTAAGCCTCTTCAATCCAATCTTGTCTACCATCTCCTCAGATACCAAATTATCAGTACTTCCACTATCAACAATGACTTTGCAACACTTACCTCCTGATTTACACATAGTCTAGAAAAGATTCTTCCTCTAAGTAGGTCTGGTATCTTCACTGTTCTACTCCATGAAGACTCTTCTGAACATAAGGGATTCTCCCTGCTTTGGTTCCAACACATTCTCATTGGTAACTCTAACTTCTTGATCCTTATTTTCCACATAGTTTCTTGCCCTCCCTTGCTTGCACTCAAAAGATCTATCTGGTTTCTCCACACTTAAAACATCTATGCAAAAATTCTCTGCCACTCCATTTTCTCTATGTCTTCTAATTGGGTTCTTTACTTCACTTAGGTTTTGATTCTTCTTCAACATTCTACTTCAATATACTACCACTCATCTATCCTTTATATATGTCCTTTCCTCTAGGGTCATTTTGCTGTTTTCTTTTCACTTTCTCCTTAGCCTTCAATGAATATTGGTAAGCCTCTTCAACTATAGAAATCTTCAACATACTCATCTCATCCTGAATGTTAAATGCAAGTCCATTTATGTACCTAGCCACCTTCTCCCTATGCATCTCTCTATGTCCAGATCTGATCATCACCTTGTGGAATTCCTCGGTGTATTCTTTCACACTCATGTTCCTCTACTTCAAGTTTTGCAAGTT
The DNA here is from genome assembly GCF_030272615.1 of Cryptomeria japonica. NCBI lineage: Eukaryota > Viridiplantae > Streptophyta > Pinopsida > Cupressales > Cupressaceae > Cryptomeria > Cryptomeria japonica. Next base: position 614,847,721 of record NC_081411.1, on the reverse strand, counting down.
CTTGAACAAATCCAACTCATAGTCTCTTGGAATTAACTTAGCCTTCAATCTTGCAACCACATGTCTCCACTGGGTGATCTTCATCTCACCATTATCAACTATATCTTTCTGCAAATCCTTCCACCATAAAGCAACATGCCCTTCCAACTTAGTTTGTGCTAATCAGACTCTTTGTGGGTCCTTAACATCCTCAAACTCAAAATAGTCCTCCAACTCTTTGATCCAGTCAATCAGATCTTCTATATTCAGCATCTCAAAAAAGTTCAAAACCTCCACTTTATGAACTTTACTCACTTGTGCCACTGCTCTCAGAAATATTTCCTCTCTTTCATATTCCAGTCCTTCAACTTCCTCACCCTCATTCTCCTCTCTAGCCTCTTCATACAGATCCTTAGACTCTGGATTCCTCTACAATCTAGCCAATGCATTTCTGATCTTGTTCCTCATCTCATTCTTGAAATATTCCATCATCTTCTCCACCCTCCAGGGGTTCATCCTTCTTGGCAGCATCTCCTCCTCTGCTCTAGTGCAACTACCTCAACTCGGTGATCTGACTACCAGTTTCAATTGCCTCCCACTCGACGATATCAAACATTCTTGCAACCTGCCACAACTCGATGATCTATTCACCCAAAGGAATGCCTCAAGGTTCACAACCAGTTGATGAATAATGATGAACAACTAATGCCCTAACTGGTACTGAGAGGGGGGGTGAATTAGTACACACAAAAACTTGCTTCAATATTTTGACAAATCAAAACAGATAACTGGTTGTCATATACTGTTATACTTAACCATAACAATACCAGTTAACAGAAATACTTCAGACAGCTAAACCTGGTTAAACAAAATTACTTCAAACAACATTCAACAAATCTCAGATCTTGATAGGTACTTTACTAGTTTAGTCATGCATGAGTTGTATTAGTAATATCACAACCATTAGCTCTGCATGCATATACAATTGAAAAAAAACTACTCAATCATCACATGAAAAATACACAGCCCATGACATACAGATTTTTCACGTGGAAACCCAAATGGGAAAAACCATGGTGGGGATGAATACCCACAAGCTTGTTTTTGAACTCTTTAGAAGTCCGCTCTGTTAGGAGCCTAGTTCGGTTAAAGACTTTACAATAAAGGTTCTGTTAGGAACCGATCCTGTTAGAGATCACCCGGTAAGGGATGGCTATATACCCTATTAAAGGTTGAAACCCTATTAAAGGTTACCTTGCTAGAGGATTTAAACAACTCAATGAGCTTGAGTCACTTGGTTAGAGGATTTGCAACAAGCCTGTTAAAGCTACTCGGACAAGGGATTTTCCTTCTGTTGAAATGGTTAGAAGACAACAGGTAAAACTTTGATCTGATAACAACACTACTTTGCTAAGGTAGATCCTTTTCAGTTCCTCTCTTCTACAGACTCCTCACTCTGGTTTGGCAAGTATCAAAACATACAGATAGACACAAAACTTTTGCCAGCACTCACAATAACAAACATCATCGACCTTATAGACAACAATTAGGTCGATAGCATAAACCTTAAACCCTAAACATTTAGGTTTATAGTTACAGGTGGTCCAATCTTGACTGTTAAGATGCATTGCATAGAATAAAACAATCTGAGAAAGATCTCAGGTCATTCTGCATCATCCAATCTTCACCGCAACTGGAAAATAGTAGCCCATCATGCGCTTTTCGCATACCTCTAAGAAAAATGCACATTCTCGAGGTAGACATTCAATGCATTTAATATTTCACACCCAAGATCCTCAAAGAGATTCTTCACATGCACATAGATGATGTGGCATCTCGATCTCATCCTTATCTCTTAACTAACTCATCACAGAATGTCATCGGTTGCACCACATAAGCCAAACTAGAAACCCTTGAACTAAACTGAGCAGACTACCAACCGGTAGTCAAACTTTGAACCCTGACACCAGTTCACTCCATCCCGGTTGACTATAGCCACTTCAAGTTGTCATACTGGTTCATACCGGTTCACCTACTTGAGTACCATATATCTGTTCACTTATTGACATCAATGACAACATACAATGTCATTGCTTCATCATATGCCAACAATCTCTCCCTTTAGCATTCATGGCAATACTCAATGAATCATTGCTCAGTTAAAAAATGTATACACCAGTTGACACTATGCTTGTGCAACTTAAAATATCACCACCACCTGGATTGGTCAGTGTGTACATGCTCAATATCTTCTCTCCAAACAATATATCTTCTCCCCCATACATCATCAACTATATTCTCCCCCTTTGATAGCAATGCCAAAGTGGAGGCACAAGCTTCCAAACTCCACCATGCTGCTCCCCCTGTGGAGTAGCATCCTTAATCACATTAATCTTGTAAGATCTAACATGGTAGTTGTAGATGTATAAAAATGACCATATTCCTAAATGAATATTTTATGTTCATTTCTCTATTTGATTAAATCTAATTTAATTAAATTACCCGCATTCCTCTATTTAATTAAGTAAATTACTCAATTAAATTCACTATATCCATTTAATGAATAAATCATTTTATTCAATTAAATTCCCCCTACCCACTTTTAATTAAATTCAAATTTAATTAAATAGTTATCCTAAAATTGAATAAATCTAATTTATTTAATTTCCCCAAATTGCAACCAAATTGAATTAAATCATTTAATTCAATTAAATCCTATTATCCCTCCATCCACTTGCAAAATCCTAAACCCCTTTCTAATCCCTTCTAGAATCTTCTAATCTCTTCTAATTAACCTAACCCCTCCTCTAAACTTTGTCACATCCCTAAGCAAAGGGAAGTCACTTCTCAAACCCTCAAAGTCTTTGATAACCATTAAAGGCTTTCAACCTTCAACCACTTATTTCCTCAAAGTCTTTGATAACCATTAAAGGCTTTCAACCTTCAACCACTTAATCCCCCAAAGTCTCCAATAACCATTAATGGTTAACTCAAACCCTCCTACATGGTTAAAACATTTGTTTTGACTCAACCTTCATCCAACCCAAGGGTCTCATCAGGCCTTTAATGCTTTGACCAGAATTATCTCTTAAATATTTGCACAAAGGTTTATCCTTGGATTAACTCTTAATCCAGTTGGTAATCCTAACTTAGACTTGACCCTTAGCCTCTAGATAACCATGAGGTCTTCTAAGGCATTCAATGTCTCCAACCCCTTCTCTGAACCCAACCCTATGTTGACACTTGTCACCATTTCATTGATGCCAATTACAAACATGGATCCCCAACTTTCAAACTCAACCCTTGATTAAACCATTCAATCCTGACCATCCATTGCCCTATTTTTGCTTTAAATAGAGCTCTCATTCCTCCATAACAATCATCCTTCAAATTTGTAGCATCACACTTATGCTCAAATACATTCAAGCTTTCTCATTTCATATATGCTCATCATTTAGTCTCTCTTAAATCAGGAATTAGACTAAATATGCATGTTTAGAATAATTTCTTTATCATTTTAGTTCAATCATAGACTAAATATAGTATGCTAGGATAGTATTCATACTAATCTTGTCATCTTATCATTTAGTTTATTGCATTTTAAAATCATACATAGCTTATAACACATTTCATTCTAAAAATCTATCAAAGCATCCCTTGTTCTTGCATTTGCCATCCCTAAACCATTTTGCTCAGTGATCTGAGAGCAAAAACATTGGTTTGAGGGACATTGTAAGATAGAGAACCATGGGACCCACCTTGGGAAGCTGAGTGATACTTTATTACTCCATAGCTTGCACCAAGAAGCCCTGTGTGTGTGTGTGGACTAGTATTTAACAATATTTTCACATATTGAGTTTTATCAGCCCACTTTTCCTTCATACAGTAGTAACTGACTGATGTGGATCACACAACTTTAGTTTACTTCATAAAGGGGTAGAACCCCTAATTCACCTCTCAAATAGGTAAATGTTGTCTTTGGTAAGGGCTTAGTGAATATGTCTACTAGATGCTCCTTACTGGAAACATGTTCTAATACAACCTCTTTATTCTACACCTTTTCTCTCAAGAAATGATACTTGAGCTCAAAATGCTTGGTCCTAGCATGCAATAGCAGATTTTTGGAAATGTTGATTGCACTAGTATTATCACTGAAAATACTTGTCGGTTCAGATATAGTCACCTTGAAGCCATCCAATACATGCTTCATCACATTTCATGAGTGCAATTCATAAATACTGCCACATACTCCGCTTCAGCTGTAGACTGAGAAATACAGCTCTGCTTCTTGCTCGTCCACAAGACTAGTCTTCCACCAAGGAAGAATGCTCCATCGGTTGCGCTCTTCCAGTCATCCACATTACCTGCCCAATCTGCATCAATAAACACTTTGAGATCAAAGTTGCCATTATATGGATACCACAATCCATAATCAACTGTTCCCTTCAGATACCTCAGAATCCTCTTTACCTCTACCAAGTGGGATTCTCTTAGACTTTTCTGAAAGTGGGCCATTATGCCCACTGCTTGAGCAATATCTGGTCTTTTGTGCACCACATAGTGTAGCTTACTGATCATTGACCGGTACTCCTTCTCATTCACCAACACTAAATCATCCTCCTTAGTTAGTTTGCAGTCGGTCACCATCAGTGTTTGAACCAGTTTTCTCTCCTCCATGCCAAAGGTCTTCAATACCTCTTTGATGTACTTGGACTAGGTAATGAAGATACCCTCCATCTACTGAATCTATAGACCAATGAAGAAATTTATCTCTCCAATTAGAGACATCTCAAACTCTTTCTTCATTTCATCTGCAAATGCATGACTCATTTCATCATCTCCTCTGAAGATTATGTCATCTACAAATACTTCACAAATCAGTATCTGATCACCTTCAGATTTTAGGTAGATGTTGTTGTTCTCACTTATTCTCTGAAATCCTATCTTCACAAGATGAGAGTGTAACCATTCATACCATGCCCTTGGTGCTTGTTTCAATCCATACAGGGCCTTATGTAATCTACACACCATATTACTATCCTCTGACAAAGCAAACCCATCCGGTTGTTCTATATGCACTTCTTCTTCTAGGATTCCATTCAAGAATGCATACTTCACATCCATTTGGTATACCTTGAATCCTTTGAATGCTGCAAATGCAAGTAGCATTCGAAAACCTTCCAGTCTAGCCACTAGGGCAAAGGTTTCTCCATAGTCTTCTCCTTCTTCCTGAGCATATCCTTTGCATACAACTCTTGCCTTGTTTCTTACCACAATTCCTTTTTCACTCAGCTTATTTTTGAAGACCCATTTGGTACCTATGACATTCTTGTGTTCCGGTCAGGGTACCAAGGACCATGTTGCATTCTTCTCTCTCTGGTCCAACTCCTCTTCCATTTCTTTTATCTAGTCTTCATCGGTAAGTGCCTCTCTAGTGGTTTTAGGCTCAAATTATGAAATCATGTAGGAGTTTTCTTTCACCTTTCTCCTCATGAGTATCCCTGCATCTTTGTCTCCAATGATCTGCTTCAGATCATGATGCAGTTTTACATACCTAGGAATGACCTTAGCTGGTTCCACTTGCTTTTCCTCTTCTTCTTCCACTTCATCTTCTTCTTCTCCTACTGCAACTTGTATTGGTATAGAAACACTTAGGTCTTTGTAGTGTTTGTCACTTGTTTCTTTCTTAATTGGTTCCCAGAAGGCCAAACCCAGTTTATCTTCTATTTTATTGTTGTAGGTTTCGTCAGGCTTCTCAAGGGATTCATCAACCTTAACATTGATACTCTCAACAATTTTTTTGAGTCCTATTGTTGTCACACTTGAGAGCTTTGCTTTTAGTGGAATATCCCAGAAATATTCCTTCATCACACTTAGCAACAAACTTACTTAGATGCTCACCTCTCCTGATATAGCACTTGCTACCAAATACTTTGAAGTAACTTACATTAGGAGTTCTCCCATTCCAGTACTCATAGGGGGTTTTGTCTTTACCTTTCTTGATGAGTACCCGGTTCATAGTATAGACTGCAGTGCTCACCACTTCTCTCTAAAATGTGTGAGCTACCTTTCCTTGGATCAACATAGTTCTGGCCGCTTCCATTACAGTCCTGTTATTCCTCTCTACTATGTTGTTCTATTGTGGTGTCCTTGGGGCAGACAACTGCCTCTTGATGTCATTCTTTTCACAGTACCTTTTGAATTCATTAGAAGTGAATTCACCTTCCTAATCGGTTCTAAGGCATTTTAATGTTTTGCCACTCTCCTTCTCCACCAATGCTCTAAAGGCTTTGAAATTTCCAAACGCCTCAGACTTATCTTTCAAGAATGTGACCCACATCATTCTTGAGCACTCATCGGTAAGAATCATGAAATATCGATCTCCTTGAATACTTCTTGTTTTCATTGGACCACACAGATCAGTGTGCACTAGATCAAGTAAGTTCTTTGCTAAAAATGACGTACCTTTGAATGTTGAGGAAGACATCTTCCCAAGTTGACATTCTCTACACAAGGCATTCTCTGGTTTGTTCAACAAAGGAAATCCTCTTACTGCCTTGATCTTACTGGCCTTTACTATATTGTCAAAGTTTATATGACAGAGTCTCCTATGCCATATCCAACTGTCATCAAACTTTTCCATCAGACATTGATTGATCTGGGCATTTAGCTGAAATAGGTTTCCTTTGGTTTGTTTACCAGTGGCAATAAGTTCACCACTCTTTCCGATTATTTTGCAGACTCCACCTTTGAAATCCAAAATAAGTCCTTTGTCGTTCAACTAAGCAACACTCAAAAGGTTGTTCTTAAGGCCTTAGAGTAGACATCATCTGCACTACTCTTTCCATTCAGTGAGATGGATCCTTTTCCTTTTACCATGCAGGGTGCATCGTTGCCAAAATGGACAACACCTCCATCATATTCTTCCAAAGTTAGAAACTATCTCCGGTCACCAGTCATGTGGTGAGAACACCCGCTATCAATGATCCACTCACTAGAGTTGTCAATGCGAGAGACAAGGGCTTTCTGGTTAGACACCTCTTCCTTAACAACTACAAACACTATGTCCTCACTCTCTTCATCCTTAGATTCTTCATCGGTAACACCTTCATCATCTACAACAAGACAATTGCTCCTACCTCCTCCTTTATACTTTCTAAACCTTTGTGGTTTAACCTTATTGTCATTGATAGGATAGTTAATATCTATATGACCTATCTTATTATAGGAAAAACACTTCAGAGGAAGCTTACCTCTGTACTTTCTGGTGCCTTTTTGGAAGTATCTTGGTGAGAAGATCTTCAAACTCCATCAAAATCTCCTCATCATCTATATCTCTACTTGGCCTGGATTCATAACTAGTGCTAACCTCTTTTGCTCTCCTAGTAGGTGCAGAGGAAGAAGATGCACTAAAGGCTAACTCAGTATTCTGAATGCTACCATCATAGCCATTCAATTCATATGCAGTTCATTTAGCAATAATAGAGTCTAAGGATACCTTTGTTTTGTAGATAGACCTTATCTCTTGGATAGCCGCAACCCTGATTGCATAGACCAGTAACAATGATCTCAGAACTTTACTGACAACTGTGGCATCATCAATTGTTCCACCATTTCTCTTGATATCTCCAACCACAATCTTGACCCTTATGCCATATTGCTGAATGGTCTCACCTTCAACCATCTTCATGTCTTCAAATTTTCCTCTGAGGCTTTCTTCCTTAGCCTGCTTGACATGCTTATCACTGCCATAAATGGTTTCAAGTGTGTCCCAAATATCCTTAGGATTGTCCTTATCTTGTACATCAATGAACTCAATATCGAATAGGTTGCTAATAAGGGCTTCCATGACTTGTCCATTTTCTTGAATCTCTCTTTTCTGATCATCGATCAGAGTTCTAGTAGGAATTGCATAGGCATTCTCAATATAGCTCCAGCATTGAGCACCCAAACTCTTGATATAAATCTTTATTATGTCCTTCCATATTTTGAAGTTGTCCCTATTGAACTTAGGACCTTCCCTCTTCATCATTAAAGCATGATCTTTTTCCTCAAGTGGTTAGGCTTATATCACCGAGGACCTGGAGGTTCTCTGATACCAACTGATGAATAATGATGAACAACTAATACCCTAACCAGTACTGAGAGGGGGGGTGAATCAATACACACAAAAACTTCAATATTTTGACAAATCAAAACAGATAACCGGTTGTCATATACTGCTATACTTAACCATAGAAATATAGGTTAACAAAAATACTTCAGACAACTAAACCTAGTTAAACAAAAGTACTTCAAACAACATTCAATAGATCTTGATACCTACTTTACCAGTTTTGTCATGCATGAGTTGTATTAGTAATATCACAACCATTAGCTCTGCATGCATATACAACTGGACAAAAACTAGTCAATCATCACATGAAAAATACACAACCCATGACATACAGATTTTTCACGTGGAAACCCAAATGGGCAAAACCATGGTGGGGATGAATACCCACAAGCTTGTTTTTGAACTCTTTAGAAGTCCGCTCTATTAGGAGCCTAGTCTAGTTAAAGAGTTTACAATAAAGGTTTTGTTAGGAACCGATCCTGTTAGAGATCACCCAGTTAAGGGATGGCTATATACCCTATTAAAGATTGAAACCTTGTTAAAGGTTACCTCACTAGAGGATTTAAAGAACTCAATGAGCTTGAGTCACCTGGTTAGAGGATTTGCAACAAGCCTGTTAAAGCTACCCGGTCAAGGGATTTTCCTTCTATTGAAATGGCTAGACGACAACAGGTAAAACTCTGATCTAATAACAACACTACTTTGCTAAGACAAATCCTTTTCAGTTCCTCTCTTCTGCAATAACTCTCTGTAGACTCCTCACTCTGGTTTAGCAAGTATCAAAATATGTGGACACACATAAATTTTGCCAACACTCACAATAACAAACATCATTGACCTTATAAACAACAATTAGGTCGGTATTATAAACCTTAAACCCTAAACATTTAGGTTTACAATTATAGGCGGTCCAATCCTGACCATTAAGATGCATTGCATAGAATAAAAAAATCTGAGAAAGATCTCAGGTCATTCTGCATCGTCCAATCTTCACCGCAACTAGAACATAGTAACCCATCATGCGCTTTTCGCATACCTCTAAGAAAAATGCACATTCCCGAGGTAGACATTCAATGCATTTGATCTTTCACACCCAAGATCCTGGAAGAGATTCTTCACATGCACATAGCTGATGTGGCATCTCAATCTCATCCTTATCTCTTAACTAACTCATCACACAATTTCATCGGTTGCACCGCATAAGCCAAACCGGAAACCCTAGAACTAAATTGAGCATACTACCAACCGGTAGTCAAACTGTGAACCCCGACACCGGTTCACTCCATCCTGATTGACTATAGCCGCTTCAAGTCATCATACTGGTTCACTTGTTTGAGTACCATATACTTGTTCACTTATTGACATCAATGACAACATACAATGTCACTGCTTCATCATATGCCAACACCACCTTTGATACCACTTGGTGCAACCATGATCCAATGGGTCCTGAAAGAGAACAAACTAGATCATGCAGCAAGAGTAACACAACAGAAGCAACAACACAACATAGATAAAATGCAAAATCAGATATCCGTATCATCATATTATCTTTATAGAACATTCGGTAATCATCCAGTTACATGCAGACTAACATGCCCAGTTTCAGACTACATGCTAGGTTAGAATCCATTTAGACCTCCAAGAGGCATCTGAATTACAATTCTAGAGATTGGATATTCATAAACTTTGAACTTCTTCCTAAGGATCACATATAACCATATATATACCCTCCAGAATACATCTAGGGCAACCACAAAAGATTACATTTACCAAGAAAGGAAAATGAAATATGCATAAAGGTCGGCCCCAAGAATGAAAAGAAAATCCTTAGAAAAAGAACAACCAAGAAGTGTAGATCGAATGGAAGGTTGACCAAGGACTCAAGAACATCGATCAAGGTGCAAAATAGATCTGTAAGCCAAGAAATCGCTTTGCACGAGAAAAAATCACCAACTAGCTGATAAGCTCAAAACTGCTATGGAACCAAGAAACAAACACTCTAGAAGGAATAAATCTTTGGGAAAGAGTCCAAATGAACTAAAAATCTAGGATAAAGCATAAGAATAAGCTTGGAAACCAAAAATCTGATCGACAATGAAAAAGAACGAGCTACGAGAACACACTAAAAGAAACACATAAATCTACTGCCAGAACTGAAAAAGAACAAAACTAAGGAAATATTTTTGGTTGATGCAAGATTGCACATAGCTATTAGCACTACTATTTACACATTCAACTGAGTTCGTATCAAAGGTGATATCGGTAAGACTCTTTATGAGTTATGGTGTGGTCATGTTCCTACTATGAGATATTTCAAAGTATTTGGTAGCAAATGTTATATCAAGAGAGATGATGACATAGGAGAGTTTGATGCAAGAAGTGATGAAGGACTTTGCTTGGGATATTCAACAAAGAGAAAAGCCTACCAGTGCTACAATAAGAGACTAAGAAAGATAGTGGAAAGTGCATATGTAAAGGTGGATGAAAACCTTGGGAAAGAGATTAGAGCATGTGGACATGATGATGGTCAACATATTGTTTTGAACCCTATTCAAAATGAAGAACCGAAGAAGATTGATCTAGTAGAAACTGTTAATCCAAATGTTGTTGATGTTGGTGGAGAGGTGCAGGAATCTAAAAAATCAAAACAATCAGAAGACTCTGAGGTATGTAAGACTGAATCTTTCAGAAAAATAGATTATTGGAGATAAAAACAAAGGTGTGATAACTAAAACAAGGTTAGTTGTTGAAGACGTATGTTTGATTTCTAAAAATGAACCTAAAGATGTTGCTGAAGCTTGCAAAGATGAAAATTGAACAAGAGCTATCGAAGAAGAATTATATCAGATTGAGAAGAATAACACATGGGAGCTTGTGCGTAGACCTAAAGATAAGAATGTGATTGGTAACAAATGGGTATTTAGGAATAAATTGAATGAAGAAGGTGAAGTTGTCAGAAATAAAGCAAGATTGGTATGTAAAGGATATTCACAGAAAGAAGGAATTCATGATGAGGAGACTTTTTCTCCAGTGGCCAGACTTGAAGTTGTTAGATTGTTACTTGCATATGCTTCCTATAAAGATTTTAAGGTATATCAAATGGATGTCAAATCTGCCTTTTTGAATGGTGATCTTGAGGAAGAAGTTTACATTGAGAAACCTGATGGATTTTCATTATCAGATGATGGAGACATGGTATGTAAATTGAAGAAAGCTCTTTATGGATTGAAACAATCCCCTAGAGCTTGGTATGCTATAATGGATAAGTAGTTGTTGAAATTAGGAGTTCATAAAGGGATTGGTGATAGTAATATGTACTTTAAGATTGAAAATGATAACATCTTAATTGTTGAAGTCTTTGGTGATGATATTATCTTTGGAGGTGATTATGGCTTGAGCATGAAGTTTTTCGGTGATATGTAGAAAGAATTTTAGATGTCTATGATAGGTGAGATGAAATTTTTCTTAGGTTTGCAAATTTCATAGACTGGAAAAGATATCTTTATATCTCAAACTAAATACGTGAAGGAATTATTAAAGAAGTTTCCAGATTAGATGAATCCAAACTAGTTGGAACTCCTATGGTGACTGGCTGAAAATTATCTAAGAATGATGAATCTTTGAAAGCTAATAAGAGATTGTACAAGTCTATGGTTGGTGGACTACTATATCTTACTCAGACTAGGTCGGACATTATGCATGTTGTGTGTATGGCTGCTAGATATCAAGCTGATCTGAAAGAAAGTCATGTCACTGTTGTGAAGAGGATATTTAGATACTTGAAGGGTACTGTGGATTCTGGTTTGTGGTATATGAGGAATGATGATTTCATGTTATGTGCTTACATTGATGCTGATTGGGCTGTCAATGTTGATGATCGGAAGATTACATCCAATGGTGCTTTCTTTTTGGGTAAGAAATTGGTTTCTTGGGCTAGTAAGAAACAAGACTCAGTGTCCTTATTTACTACTGAAGTTGAGTACATTGTTGTTGCTGGTAGCTGCACTCAGGTGGGTTGGATGAAGAAAATGTTAAAGGATATTAGAGTTATCTATGATGAGCCTACTATCATATACTGTGATAATTGCAGTGCTATCAACATGTCAAAGAATCTAGTGCAACATTCAAAGACTAAACATGTATCAATCAAATATCATTACTTGAGAGATAAAGTCAGTGAAGAGGAAGTAAAGTTGGAGTATGTGTCTACAAAGGAACAAATTGTTGATATTTTCACTAAGCATTTTCCTACAAATACATTGGTCTATTTGAGAGACAAGTTAGGGGTATCTGCCCCTCCTGATGAGAACTAGATACATTGAGTTGCATCAATCCGATGGACTTCACAGTCTTATCTCTTTATCTGAATTGATGAGTTGGTGTTGCTCCTCTAGTGGAGTAATCTGGTTATGTGTTTAAGGGGGAGAGTTTGGTTTTCTTATCTTTGGCAAGCCTGTCAAAGGGGGAGAGATGCATGTGAAAAACTGTTTTATCTGCTTGATCTTAGCGGGAGTTTGCTGGAGATATTTCTTTCTTTGCATTGATTTTTTTTCACATTCATATGTTGCCATCAATGCCAAAGGGGGATATTGTTGGACATTGCTGCTGCTAGGATATGTTGTTGTAATTGATGTCAACATATTCATGCTCTGATGATTATAGATTGGGTCATTGTGATTATGGTTTGGTGTATCGAGTATCATTAGTATCATTATATTCTTCTGTACTAGTGTTGGTGATCCAGGAAGCTTAATTGATCATATCATATGATTCACTTTTGTAGTTTGTTTATCTAATCAATGCTTTGCAGAGTTCAGTATTTCCTTTGGTATATTCCGGTGTGATCAGATCTTGATTTGAGTTTTTGGGATATTGCTTTGAATGGTCTTGTGTATCTTCATTTCAAATGGTTCAGGATTTGGTGCTTTGCAAGTTATCTTTCTCCATGACAGTTGTTGTTGTTTGAGTATTCTTGAGTTATAGACATTGACAAATGAAGATTTGATAAGTGCTATTGGTGTAGCCATTACTAATGATTCTAACATTCTTGTTGATGTTTCCTAATACTGTCCTATTTGTCCTAATGATCCACATTGATCATTGTACAATTTTTTGGTGATTTTGTTGAACCGGTGATGTTCTTCGTGTTATGTAGTTTACCTGATGGTGTAGCATGTTGTGGTTGATCTTGGCATGATTTCTGGTGGTGTTGAGCATTTGGGAATTTGAATTAGGTCCATTTTATGTCATGGAAATTATTATATTGTTCTAGTGGTCGATCTTTGTTTCATGTGATGTAATTTTGTAATTGTGAGTTGAGGGTTTAGCTAACCTTGTTGTCAAGGTTGATGAATTGTATAAATAGATGATATTGTCATGTAATTTGTGTGTCGAGGTTGTGTCTACATTATTAGAGAGTGGTGTATGTGCGAACAAGGATTTATCTTTCAGTGTAGTGTATTGAGGATAAATTGGTGTTGTAGAGCACACAATTGTACTTAACCAAAACTGTCATCAGACATTTGGAGATGCTATTATTGCAGTTCATTTCTTCCGGATTGTAGTCCAAATCTTGTTGTAAGTCAGTGAGACTTCCTTGAGGGTTGTAGCCTTTCAGATCACTATCATTGAGCAACGAGTTCTAGGCAGTGTGCCTGAATGCATGTGCATTCCCCATTGTAACATTTTCACATACTACTATAGAGTATCATCTTATTGTGGGTAGGTTCCCACTATGATTTTTCCCTTAACCAGGTTTTCCATGTCAAAATCTTGGTGTTGTGTGTTGTGCTGTCATTTTTCTTATCTCTGTTATTGTTGCAGTTTATCATATCTATTTTTGTGGTTAAGTTTATAATTTGATGAAAACCGATTCACCCCCCTCTCATTTTTCCTCTGTTGCTACTAAGAATTGGTTGAAAGAATGAAAGAATATTACCCATTTGGTCACATAATTGTGATATCAAAGAATAAGAGGTGTGTACCTCTTCCAATTTTATCATAATATTTTAGAGACTTGCAAAATTGAAGCTTTTTTGATTTCAAAATATTTCCTTTCAACTTCATTCTTAGCATCCTATAATTCCTTATTCATTCTTTCTAATTCTTTTGGCCTTATGCCTCCTGAAAATTCTATAATTATTTCATTTATCTTATCTTTCAATGCAATGTTTTCAATGAACAATTTGTTATGGCTTGCATTGAGAGCCACATGCATGTCTTTAAGCCTTAACATATTTTTCTTCCAGGTCCTATACAACTAATTGGACAAATTTAGCTGCATGAGATGTTATAACAACAACCTCTGAGGCAGTAGTATCTTCTAGTGTCCTTATTATTGCATCCCCTATCTTTTGTTGTCCCCCTTGTAGGACCATTGGATTCTATATTCTTGGGGCCCTAGCCCATATAGAAAATTCCTTGAGACTTATGTCGACCGCCGATCCATGTTCTCTAAATTTTTTAGAAAATGTGGGGTCCTTTTGCCTCATGATCTGATCCAAAAAAAAAACCTTCTCAATGTCCCATCTAGGCACCAAGAGCATGTCACTTTTTTCCATCATCTCTCTGTGTTCCTCAGGGGTGCATATGAACTTATCTCTATCAAAATTTATGATTTCATCATCAAACAAGTTCTTCAGTTTCTCTCTAAGCCAGGAAAATCTAAATTTAGGAGTATTGACAAAATTGTCATCCACCACAAAATGCTTAGAGGCAACTATTATTTCATCATCAACCTCTTCCTTAGGGATTGTGCATAGGATAAAAGCCTTGCCCATATCATTTAGGACCTCAACTGCCTCATCTTTGTAAAATTTATCTCATGAGGGAGAGGGTGGTGGCACATTAGCATCAAAATCCTCTGAGATATCAACAAAATCAGAGATTTTTTCTTTCCCTCTCTCAATTATTCTGACTTCTTCAACAATAGGTTGTCCTTCCTTTTGTGCGCTATGTGGGAAGTTCTTGGAGGCAATTCCTCATTCACAATTGTTCTTCCAATAACCTTATAAGCTTTGGGGGAAGTATCAATAGGCCTTTCCTCAAACTTCATCCCCTTTTCCTTAGCTTCCCTCCTAGCTATCTCAGTTTTGATAATTTCATGAGCCATTCTAACCATGAAGGACATTATTCCAAAATTACTGCAAAGACTTGCACAAAATCCCCCAAAATTAGGGTCCTTTTCCTTCCTTGACTTTCCAGTTTCTTCAAATAATCTCACTTTCTCACCCTTTGGATAGCTTTAGCTGGGAAAGAAATTCTAATTAGATCTTCCCTTTCATTGTAAGAATGGAAGAAACCCTTTTCTTTCAGTTTTTTTATCCTTATATCATTGATACATTCTTTAGGGTCAAAATGTCTACCCTAAGCAACCTTTAACCTGTAATTTTTAATCAAGAATATCGCACCTTCTCCAAAACATCACATCCCACAGTGAACTCTTCAAATATTATTACCCGAGCGAAAGTTTCCCTTTCTTATCTATTTTGATCTGCTCCCTCTCCATCCACATCGTTTGCCAGATGAATTCAATAAATGCCAGTCTAGGAGATACAAAAAATGGCAGAAAATGAGGTGCTTGATCACACCCATATACTCTAACGATTTTGGAATTATCATAGAAAAAGAAATTTCCAAAGTTATGGGTGAAATCCCCCTCTGGATACATTACCCCTTGAGACCTACAACTTCTTATTCTTAAGACTTTAATGATGCTTTGAGGTAATCTAGGCAGTGCAACCCTCAGCATTAATAAAACCTTCATGACAAAATGGTCAAAGAATATGCAATAGTCCCCATATCTGGACCCCTTATCCCAGACCTGGGTCCATCTTTGCACTGGCCACCCATAACCTATATGTGGATTGTTGATCCTTATTTTTGTGTTATACGGTATTTTTGGTGGTGTAGTGTGTTGTAGTTGATCTTGGCATGATTTCCGGTAGATGTGATCGTTTGGGAATTTGAACTAGGTCCATGCTATGTAATGTAAATCATTATATTGGTCCGGTGATCGATCTTTGTATCATATAATGTAATTTTGTAATTATGAGTTGAGGGTTGAGGGTTTAGCCAACCTTGTTATCAAGGTTGATGATTTATATATATAGGTGAGATATTAATGTAATTTGAGTATCAGTATTGTGTCTGCATTCTCACAGAGAGGTGAATGTGCGAAAAAGAGATTTATCATTCAATGAAGTGTTGAGGTGAGATTGGTGTTGTAGAGTAGACAATTATGCTTAACCAAAACTATCATCAGGCATTTGTAGATGCTATCATTGCAGTTCATTTCTTTCGGATTGTAGTCCGAATTATATTGTAAGTTAGTGAGACTTCCCTGAGGGATGTAGCCTTCCAAGCATATATCTTTTGAGTAGTGAGCTCTAGGTAGTGTTCCTGAATGCATGTGCATTCCCCATTGTAATATTTTCACATACTACTATAGAGTATCATCAAACAATGGGTAGGTTTCCACCATGGTTTTTCCCTTAATCGGGTTTTCCACGTCACAAATCTTGGTGTTGTGTGTTGTGTTGTTAATTTGCTTATCTATCTATTTCTGCCGTTTATCAATTTTATTTTGGAGTTTACTTTTCTGTATCCAGTGAAGACTGATTGACCTCCCCCTCTCAGTCTTCCTTCTTGATTGCTTCTAAAAATTGGTATCAAAGAAAGATCCTCCGGTAGAAGCCTAATCGCTTGAGGAGATCTGGGATGGCAGCTCAAGGAATTCATTTCAAGAAGGATAGTTCGAGGTTTGATGGAAGCAACTATATTATATGGAAGATTCAGATGGAGGTGCATTTGAAATGTCTTGGAGAGGATTACTAAGAATGCCTGTGTTGTTCCTCAGAATGGGTCATCTACTCCTGATGAGGTTAAGAAAGCCAAATATAACATCAGAGTGAAGGAAGCATTGCTTAGTGCCTTGACTGATTCTGAGATGACAAATGTAATGGGACTTCAGACCTCACATGAGATCTAGGAGAAGCTTGAGATCCTATATGAAGGTGATAATCAAGTGAAAATTGCTAAGTTGCAGAGTTTGAAAGGAAAGTAAGAGACATTGAAGATGGGAGATGATGAGAATATATATTCATACATGGCTAAGGTGAATGAACTCATCCTTGGTATCAAATGTGCCGGTGGAAAGATTTAGGAAGAGTATATTGTTGCTAAGGTGCTGAGATCTTTGTGTCCTTATAAACATAAGGTTACCACTATTGATGAGATTCAAAGTGTGACTACAGTGACAAGAGATGTGTTGGTTGGAAAACTTGTTGCATTTGAGCTAAGTGAATTTGGAGAATCACATGGAAAGTTTGAGATAACATTTAGAGAATCAATATTTGTATCCGATAAGTAGAAATATGATCCTGATGAGTGTAGGATATCTAGATATGAAGGAGAAATAAGAGAGATAGCAGAGAAAGAAAGAGAGCTTGATGAGCTTGAAGCATTGATTGCTCAAATATTTCCTAAAGGTGTCAGTGAGTATGATGGAAAGTTGCCCTTGAAATGTTTTTCTTGTACTAAGATAGGACATTTTGCTTCTAGATGACCAAAGAGAATGGCTAAGTATGATAGACATGATAAGTTTGATAACCATGATAGGAATGATAGATATGAGAAGCATGAAAAGTATGATAAGTCTTATAAGTCTAATTAGAAGTTTAAGAACCAAAAGAACTCTTATTATCCTATAGATGAAGGTGTTATAGATGATGAATCAAAAGGAGATGATGTTGTGTTTGTTGCCATTAAAGAAGATAGACCCGTGCCTTTGATTCCACTAGTTGTTCTATTGAGGAAATATCTTTGGCTACTAAGGTAGAAGAAAAGGATGAATGGGTGATTGACAGCGGTTGTTCACATCATATGACTAGTGATAAAAACAAATTTGTAAGCATGGAAATATATGATGGTGGAATAGATAGATTTGGAGATGACAAAACCTATGTAATCCATGGGAGAGGTTCTATTTATTTTGATGGTAAGCATAATACTAATGACATCTTGTATGTTGAAGGTTTGAAGCATAATCTTTTGAGTGTTCAACAGATGGTTGATAAGGGTTATGATCTACAATTCAAGGATGGTAAGTGCAAGATCTTAAATGCCTCTGGTATAGAGATTGCATCTAGGATTAAGACTGAAGGTAACATTTTTCATTTGAATGCTGGTGAGAAAAGTTGTTTGATTGCTAAGATAGATAAGAGTTTGTTGTGGCATAGGAGAATGTGTTATATAAACTTTGATTCATTGATCAAGATCAGTTCTACACTAGCTATTAGATATTTGCCTAATATTGTTAAACCTATTAATTCGACATGTAAGGAATGCCAATTTGGTAGGAAAACAAGGATTTCTTTCAAGAGTAAATAGTATACATCTGATGGATTTCTAGATCTTGTGCATATTGACCTACAAATCTTAGAAGTGTGAAGGGCGATAGATACTTTATGCTGCTAATTGATGATTATTCTAGGATGATGTGGGTTGTCTTTTTGAAGGAAAAATCAAAAGCATTTGACAAATTCAAGATATTCAAAGCTAAAGTTGAAACTGAGTCCAGATTGAAGCTGAAGTGTCTGAGATTTGATAGAGGTGGAGAATTTTGTTCCGGTGAGTTCAATTCATTATGTGAGATTTATGGAATTAGAAGACAACTATCTGCTCCTAGAACCCCACAATAGAATGGAGTTGTTGAGAGAAAGAACTATATTGTTTTGGATTCTGCAAGAACTATGTTGATTGAAGGAAACGTTCCGAAGGTCTACTGGAGAGAAGCTATTAGCACTACTATTTACACATTTAATAGTTCATATCAAAGGTGATACTAGTAAGAACCTTTATGAGCTATGGTTTGGTCATGTTCCTACTATAAAATATTTCAAAGTTTTTGGTAGAAAATTTTATAGCAAGAGAGATGAGGATATTGGAAAGTTTGATGCTAGAAGTGATGAATGTATCTTTTTGGGATATTCTACAAAGAGCAAAGCCTACCAGTGCTATAATAAGAGACTGAGAAAGATAGTTGAGAGTGCAAATGTGAAAGTGGATAAGAACCTTGGGAAGGAGATCAGAGCTTATGATGATGGTCAACATGTTGTTTTAGCTCTTGTTCAACCTGAAGAGACTAAGCAGAATGATCCGGTAGAGACTGTTAATCTAGATGTTGTTGCTGCTACTGATGATGTGCAGGAACCTGAAGATCTGAACAATCAGAAGACTCTAAGGTATGTAAGATTGAATCATTCTAAGAATAAGATTATTGGTGATAAGAATAAAGGTGTGATGACTAGAAGAAGGTTAGCTATTGAAGAAGTATGTTTGATTTCTAAAGTTGAACCTAAAGATGTTGCTGAAGCCTGTAAAGATGTAAACTAGATAAGAGCCATGGAAGAAGAGTTAGATCATACTAAAAACATTAATACTTAGGAACTTGTGCCTAGACCTAAGGATAAAAATGTTATTGGTACTAAATGGGTGTTCAGAAACAAGTTGAATGAAGTTGATGAAGTAGTAAAAAATAAAGCTAGAATGGTCTACAAAGGATATTCATAGTAAGAAGGAATTGATTATGAAGAAACCTTTGCTCCAGTTGCTAGAATTGAAGTTGTTAGACTGTTACTTGATTATGTTGCTTATAAAGGTTTCAAAGTATATCAGATGGATGTCTCATATGCATTTTTGAATGGTGATCTAGAGGAAGAAGTTTACATTGAGCAACCTGATGGATTTTCACTATCGAATGATGGAGACATGGTATGTAAGTTGAAGAAAGCACTTTATGGATTTAAACAAGCTTCTAGAGCCTGGTATGCTAGATTAGACAAATTCTTGTTGAAATTGGGATTTACTAAAGGTGCTACTAACAGTAATCTATAATTTAAGATTGGAAATGGTAACATCCTAATTGTTGAAGTCTTTGTTGATGACATTATTTTTGGTGGTGATGATGATATGAGTATGAAGTTTGCCAATGATATGTAGAAAGAATTCGAGATGTCTATGATTGGTGAGATGAAGTTTTTCTTAGGTTTGTAGATTGTACATACATGAAAAGGCATCTTTATATCTCAAACTAAGTATGTGAAGGAACTGTTGAAGAAGTTTGGATTACATGATTCCAAACTGGTTGGAACTCCTATGGTGATTGGTTGTAAATAGTCTAAAAATGATGAATCTCCTAAAGCTAATAAGAGTTTGTACATATCTATGGTTGGTGGACTGCTCTATCTTACTCATACTAGGCTTGACATTATGCATGTTGTGTGTATGGTTTCTAGATATCAAGATGATCCGAAGGAGAGTTATGTCAGTGTTGTTAAGAGGATATTCAGATATCTAAAGGGAACTATGGATTATGGTTTATGGTATCCAAAGAATGATGATTTCATGTTGTGTGCTAACACTGATGCAGATTGGGTTGATGTTGATGACTAGAAGAGTACTAGTGGTGGATCATTATTTTTGGGTAAGAAGTTAGTTTCATGGGCTAGCAAGAAACAAGATTCAGTGTCTTTATCTACTGTTGAAGCTGAGTACATTATTACTGCTAGTAATTGCACTTATATAGTTTCGATGAAGCAAATGTTAAAAGATATTAGAGTTAATCATGATGAGCCTACTATTACATACTATTATAATTCAAGTGCTATAAACATGTCAAATAATTCTGTGCAACATTCAAAGACAACATATATCAATCAAATATAATTACTTGAGAGAGAAAGTCAGTGAAGAGAAGGTAAAGCTGGAATTTGTATCTACAAAGGAATAGATTGCTGATATTTTCACTAAGCCTTTGCCTACAGATACATTTATCTACTTGAGAGACAATTTAGGGGTATCTACCTCTCTTGATGAGAACTAGATGCATTGATTTTCATCGATTCGATGGATTTCAGAGCCTTACTCTTTATCTAGATTGATGAGTTGGTGTTGCTCCTCTACTAGAGTAGTCTATGTTTTGGGAGAGATTTCTGGTTATGTATTTTAGGGGAGAGAGTTTGGTTTTCTATTTTGGATATCTTTGGCATTTATGTCAAAGGGGGAGAGAGATCATGTGAAAAAATGCATTATCCATCTTGATCTTAGGGAGAGTTTGCTAGTGATATCTTCTTTCTTTTCATTGACTATTTTTCACATTCATATGTTGCGATCAATGCTAAAGGGGGAGATTGATGGATATGATTGTTCATTTCTACTGCTAGGATATGTTGTTGTCATTGATGTCAACACATTCCTATGATTTATTTTGGTGAGATTGGGAAGATTTTCTTATCTAGATTTGTAGTTTGGTTTTGTTGATCACTGTTTTGTAGAATCTGGTATTTCCTCTGGTATATTTTGATGTGATTAGATCTGGTGCTGAGACTTTGGGATCTTGTTTTGGATGATCTTGTGTATCTTCATTTTAGATGGTTCATGATTTGGTTCCCCGCAAGTTATCTTTCTTCGTGACAGTTGCTGATTGGTTGTGTTCTTGAGCTTTCAGATGTTGACAAATGAAGATTTGAAAAGTGGTATTGGTGCAAATGTTCCAAATGGTTCTAACATGCCTAGCAGTGTTTCCTAGTCATGTCCTATTTGTTTTAGTGATCTGCATTGATTGTTGTGCAAGTTTTTGGTGATTTCTATCAACCGGTGATGATTTTCATGTTATGCAGTATTTCTAGTGGTGTAGCGTGTTGCGATTGATCTTGGCGTGATTTCTGGTGGATGTGATCATTTAGGAATTTGAATTAGGTCCATGCTATGTAATTTAAATCATTACATTGGTCCGGTGATCAATATTTGTATTGTGTAATGTAATTTTGTAATTGTAAGTTGAGTGTTGAGGGTTTAGCTGACCTTGTTATCAAGGTTGATGATTTGTATATATTTGAGATATTCATGTAATTTGAGTATCGATATTGTGTCTGCATTCTTAGAGAGAGGTGAATGTGTGTGTAGACATCTAAAAATGGTCAATGCTTGTGGAGTCATACTTTAACATTTGCGCATTGCCTTATTTTAGGTTTTTGCGTCGCATTAACATTTCTTCTATGTTGCGTACTTGGTCTTTAGCATTTGCAAGCATCGAGTCCTTCTTCTGCATTCTTCATTTGTCTCACTTTCAAATTTGGTCTTGTCGATAACAATCTTCAGTCATAATTTTGATCGATCTTATCTTGTCGCATCAATGTGCGCGTTAATTTATCATCATTTTGGACATCGTCAATCCTAATTGGGGTTTTGTCCTCTTTTCAATCTTGTCATCTTGCGATCGATTCATCATCGATCCTTGTCCTTTGATCAAAATTGTCATCAATCTTGTCATCTGGTGATCGATTTGTCATTGATCGTTGTCATTTTCAATCTCGTCATTTTGCGATCGATTTATCATCAATCGTTGTCATTTTCAATCTTGTCATCTGGCGATCGATTTGTCATCGATCGTTGTCATTCGATTTGTCATCGATCATTGTCATTTTGGATCAATTAGTCATTGTTCCTTGTCAATTGGCACATTTATCAATCAAATCATTTATCAACATTGGTCTTTTATCAAGTCAGAATCATGATCAAATCGATCCTACATCAAGACCTAATTGTCATCCTTGCATTTCTAATTTATCTTCTAGGGTTTCATGATTTATTCATTTAACCTTGTTTGTCATTTTCTCTCCATTTTCTCTTTAGGATAAATGATTTATTTATTTATCCTAAGTCTTCTTGTCACAATTAAATGTTTATTTAATTGGCTAACTAATTCCTCCCTTTTTGTGAATTAATTAATGAATGAAAAATTATTAGTTAATTTTCCTAATTTTCATCAATTTCTAATTTCCTAATTTCCTAATTTCTAATTCATCTAATTTTCTATTTTCTCCTATTTTTCCCCTAATTTCATGGGAATGACATAGCAAATTTGTCATAATTTGTCATAATTGACAATCAATCAATCCTTGCATAGCAATTTGTCATAAATTGTCATGAATTATCAATCAATCAATCTTGCATAGTAATTTGTCATAATTTGTCATAATTGTCATTCTTGATTTGAAATTTCCTTTCGAATCTCTTCATGCTAATCTTGTCATTTCTCCAATTTGTCTATAAATTGGATGAATTTCTTCAATCAAGCCCCTAGTCGAATCAATCACGCTTCTAGTACCCTTATGCTATCATGCTATCTTGTCAATCTTGCTTTCATCTCATGCGTATGCACTTGTAGGTGAGATCCACAAAACAAACCTATTTGAAGGAGAAAGAAGGACAATGGAGCCACATGAAGGAGACATCTGCATTTGGTTTGCTTAGATTTCATTTTGAATGTAATTAGGATTTGTCATTGCAATTGAGTTTTCATGATTGAACTAGTCCAATTTGCTAGTGCTTGTGATGCTTTCTAGATTCCTATCTACATTAATTGGTGAACCCGACATGAACTAACCCCCTAACCATGCTTTTGAGTGCTTTTGAGTTGATTTGTAGGTGAAAAACCTAAGAAACAGTGTAATTCAGGGCTTTCTGGGCACTTCTGCACCTGTGTAGGAGAGTTCTGCACTTGTGTCAAGCAATTTGCACCTGTGTTAAGGACTTTTGTGCCTGTGTCAAAGGGATCTGCACCTATGTTACTGCATTCTGCGCTTGTGTAAGGCTAGAAACAAAGGTAAAAAGCAGTGTTTTTACTTGCAAATTGCTTTGTTTTGCATTCTGTTTCTACTTTTTGGTTTTTCTTTGGTACTGATTCTCTATGCAGCACCTTGGCATTACGCATGACAAAGACAAAAAATGAAACTACTAACACATTTTATGTAGGTTCGCTAGTCAAAGACTAAACAAATTAAACTTCTGACTTGGTGATTTTGCAGGTTGCCTTATACTCCAACTAAACTTTGTGTTTGTGATTCATAATTAGGCACCTAGTATGATTGCTAAGTAGGATGGAATGAACATGTGTTTTCTTTTATTGTTGAGTTTGACATTGGAGTAGGAGAGTATGCTCTCATCCTTCTTAGGGTGATCAGAAATCCAGATCTTCGATACCAATCTCATGGCTCAGATTGTTTGTTACCTTTAGAGGGTCTGCCTTCCCGACCATTTGCTTTCTTTTGCAAGCAAGTGACAATCGTGAGAAGGGAACGACCCAAAGTGAGCACAGCCAGAGTACCCTGGCATTCTAACTCACTATAAATAAATACCTGATGGGCGAAAGCTTTGAAGGAAGGGTTACGTGGGAATTGCAGTTACTTGGGAAGTGATGACCCTTGAACTCTTTCTCATATCAACATCTAAGTAGGACCTCATGGGCTAAATTGTGCTTGCGCGACTACATTTGTTTGGTATCTTGGTGGGCTTAATGTCTCAATCACGCTTGCGTGACACCAAGGAGTAACGCTTAACAAAAATCCTTACTAAACACCTTGTATTTAGAGGCCAAAAATCCTTCTAGTTGCTTGAGAAGGACAAGTTCAGATACTTGGAAGAGATACTAAGTTCTCCATGGGGAGATTTCCATGGGGACTGATGCTTGGCTACCCTGAGAAGTGAGTGCCATGGAGGGGAGCCCGTGGGGTCAAGCATCTATGTATTCTCCTTGAATCTCATAATGAGTCTACCTCTCAAGTACCTACTACCCTTGCCATCCATAAGAAATGTGTGAATGAGCATGATTGTCTTGAGTCTAAGTTAAAATATCTTGTCTTCTTTACTTGTCAAAAGTTGAGTTGTGTCTCATTTCAAAAACAAGACAAATTGATTCAAAACAAGGTTAAACCCAAGAGTTATTTCATTCAACAAAGTTCAAAACACCTTCAAACATGGTTGTCCAACATTTTTCAAAATCTTGTCTCAACATTCATGTCACTTAGATTTAGGTTCATCCTAGGTTTGCATTTTGCAAATTCATTGTCAAGTACCAAGGTTAGGTTTCACCTAGGTCTTACTCCTTTGCATATCAATAAGGGTCATCCATTTGCATGTGTCCTCTTGCATTAGAGTAATACCATTTCATAATTCAACCTTAGGTTTTGTCTTAGGTTGACATTGTCATATATGTGCATTTGCATCCTTGTCCTCAGAACATTAGGTCACATTTGCATACCCTAGGTCTCTTCATCAAGCTTAGGTCATTATCATATCATATTAGGGTTATTTGCATAGTAATTGTCCCTTTGCATATAGTGTCAAAACTAGGTTTTGTCATACTTGAGTAATGCAAATATTTGATAAACCCTAAGTTATTGTTAGGAAGTCTTGACCTTATCAAACTTTTGTCTTTTTGTCATCCATATCATTTTTGTCAAACCTAGCTTAGTATCCAAGCATATAGGTGAGACATTGTCAATTTGTCCTTTGAGGTCTAGACATCATTTCAATTTCCTAAGGGTCTCATTTTTAGAATTGCATTCAAAAGTTTGTCCAAATCTTGAAAAACAACAAAAACATAGGTTGCATTCTTGCCATACATTACATTTTCATCTATTTAGGTTACATTTAGTTGCATATCATACATCATCCTTTTAAAATCAAAAATCCCAAAAACATTGCATAGTGACATGTCTATTGAAACAAGGTTCCAAGCACCAATGATGCAACAAAGTTTGACATATCAACCGACAATGCAATCACAATTCTATCCAACCCAACAACAAGGCAATATCGATCAAACTTTTTATGATGAAACAAGCCTCCAAATACAAAAACTAGAGGAGAAACTAGCTCAAGAAAATGAGATTTTGGAACAAAGAGTGAAAAACATTGAGAAGAATAGATCACAAATGTCCAAAATGTTTCAAAAATTTCCAGGTCGAAATCCAAAAATTGAGCCAATTG
This sequence comes from Cryptomeria japonica, assembly GCF_030272615.1. Taxonomy (NCBI): domain Eukaryota; kingdom Viridiplantae; phylum Streptophyta; class Pinopsida; order Cupressales; family Cupressaceae; genus Cryptomeria; species Cryptomeria japonica. The sequence continues at coordinate 614,821,791 of NC_081411.1, read as the reverse complement.
ATGTAAGATTTCTTCTTGAATGATTAGACATACCAGCTCTCCTCTCCCAAATAGAGATGATGAAACAATTTCAAGAAAAGAAACAACAACATTATGTGCCTCCACAACAAGAACAAGAAGGTGTTTACTATCAATCAGATTTTCAACCAATACAACCAATGGTTCAACCAATTATTCAACATTTACAACCAATACAACCAATGGTCCAATTTCAACAATATGTCCAACCAACTATACAATGTCCACAAATGGTTCAACCAATGGTGGAATATCAATGTCAACAACCACAACCAAACATTCAAAAACAAAGGTCGCAGCATGCACCAACCCAAGTTTCAAACATGTCAGAACAATTGAACCAAGTCCAATATCAAAACATGACATCAGATCAGAACCAACTCATTGCCAAACAAGTTCAAATTCCAGATACAACTATGTTAAAACCTCAAAAGAAAGGTGGCTTTATTGCAATGATCTTAAGGAAACTACCAAGTGAGTTCTTTGAGGAAGATTAAGATAATACAATTATGTCTAGCAATGCCTCATCCCCCCACAAACAAATTGACTCTCTAGTGGCATCTATCCCTACACCTTTAGAAGTTTCACAAGAACCTTCCATATTGTCCTCATCAAAAAATACACCCAAGGATGAAATTATCCAAGGGCTATCCATAATTCATTGCCAAGATAATCCAATTCATGATGCACATCCTTGTCATGTTTCAAAAATACTAGACCCAATGCCACCATGCACTTTATTGCCATTACCTATTTTAGAGGTCCCCATTTGAAGTCCTTCTTCCTCATGTTCAAGCATTGATTCCTTGCCATAATCCATCACAAATGTTCAAAGTGCATTTCCTTCATGCCAAAACATTGATCCCTTGGCAGAATCCCTCATGCATATCCAAAGTCCAACCTCATGTCAAGAGGATAATTTAGAGAATGAAGAAATGAGTCCTCAAGAAAATCAAGATCAAGATCCTGAAACCTTATCATCCCATCCAATTGTTGACCAGGACCCCATGTTCCCAGACACTCGCAATGATTCCATTATTCCTGTCCATTCTATCCAAGAACACAACACCCTTTCAAATCCCATTGACATTCCACTTCCTAAGAAAGATCAAGATATCCTTTCCATCCTTTATGATGATCCCATTAAAAGTCAAGAGCAAAGCACCTTTAAAGAGGATTCCAATGATCTTCCTCCTTGTCAAGATCAAATTATTCCTTTAAATCCTCCACAAGATCTTTTTGTTCCTCCATCTCCTTGTCTTAATGCTTCATATACACTCCAAGATCGCATTTCTTGTGATGATCCCATTATTTCTCCCATTCCATCTATTGAAGAGCCTATCATTGAACCATGTCCACTACACAATCCTAGTCCCCTTCATGATCCTAATCCCCCTCGTGATTCTAACGTGTCAGTGCAAGATGTTCATGAACCCTCAACATGCATAATGGGTTCTTCCACTTTGGTGCAATCTGATCCACTTCAAGATCTCATTATTTCTCTCATATCATATCCACCTCATAATGGACTCGCGTCTTCTTCCCAAAGAAAAGAGTATCCTACAAGTCAAGATATTCATAAAGGCAAAGGAGTAGATCTCCATAAGCAAGCATCCCTTCATGTTAAAGAAAATATTAAGGCTAATGTCTACACAACTCACTCTCAAGACGTTGGTATCCCTCACAATCCAAACATATCCCTTCCCCATCATCCCTTCCATCCATCTTAGGTCCTTATATCCCTTCATCCTCTATGCAAGATCAACATTGCACACATCCTTGAGTAAATTTCATCAATCCAAAAGAAGTCCATTTCATTCATATCCATCCATGCATTCCTTTCCCCCTCCAAGAAATTTGGATGCCAAGTATAAAAGTCATAAGTCTAAAAATCCACATGTATTCAAGGATCAACATGTCCAATATAATCGACATGTCAAAACAAAGAACAAATTGATCTATAAAGAAATGAAAAAATCCAAAAGGTCACAAAGGCCCACTGAGCAAAATAAAGCAAAGTCAAAATATGTATGGGTTCCTAAATCCCTTGTGCAAGAAATGCACTCCAAGGAACCACAAAAGCATGAAAAAACAAAAACCATGTGGATCCCTAAGCGGCTCCTTGAAGCACAAAAGCCTAAAGAAACATCCAACTTGGCATCCAAAGTTGCTATTCCTCCATCCAAAGCTTCCAAGTCTATTTCTCCACCACCTTCTTCATCCATTTTGGGCCCTTATGTCCCAAAATCCATAGCCTTTCCTTCCTCAAAATCTCAATATCCAAAATACATCTTTCCTCCATTAGTCCATCACCCCTCAAGGTGTGTGCCAATGTCGATCTTGCCAACATTTCTATCCACTCAAGCACAGTTCTTCCAATATCCTATCCATTATCCAATGTATATTTTTCATCCTTCGATCCCTTTGATCCAATCCTTTACATAAATCCTTGCCTTAATTTCATCTCTTTTCCATGTCCTTATCCTACCAACGTCTTTGAGCATACTTTTAAAGGTCATGGTCCATTCTTTTTTCAAGGCTACTATCCAAACAAAAAGATGTTTGAGTCCCTCTTCCATCCCCTATCATGTGTCCATTTTCAACTAAAATGTCAAAATCCCAAAAAAAAAAAAGTGAAAAAAAAAGACAAAAGAAAAAAGAAAAAAAGTAAAGCAAAAATAATTCGTCCACTGGTGAAAACCTAGCAAACAGGTGCCTTGGGCAAGTACCATGATGAAAACCTGGCAAACAGGCGTCATGCATAATCTATGAACTTCTTACACACCACACTTGGGGGCAGGTTTCCTCCTTCATATCCTTTTGTCCTTCATTGTTCCATTATCCTATTGAACCCCTGTCATTACTCTTCATATCCTATTGTCCCTCATGTCCAGTTTCCTCTTTCCACCTTTGATCTTGACAAGGCTGAGGATCATCATGAGCATCATGCATCTTGTTTGTAGCTTTTAGTCTATCATAGCTTTTGGTCATTTATCCATTTTCTTATTACAACCTTTCATCAATTTTCCCAGGCTTATTGCAACTTTCTGTCACTATCCCTTAGCCAATCCTGACCTTCAGTCCATGTCCCTTCTCCATTCTTGGTCTTGCTTATCCTATCCATATCTTATTAGTATCCACACACTCTTTTTCATTCCTTGATCTTGATCTGACATAAGGACGCAAAATTTAAACATAGTTTCAAAAACCTCTTGACATGTCCCTCATGCCATGTTCCTGCTTTACATTGTCATATCCAGTCTCTTGTCCCATCACGCAATAGCCCTTGAAAATTGCATCCGTATTGTCTCCATGATAAAAGCCCTTTGTCTTCCCTCTATCCACCAACATTTCAGCAAGCCTATTTATTCACCTGTCATATTCCTTGCCTTGCTAGACACTGGGGGCAAAAATCATAAAAATTGAAAAATGTCTTGAAAAAATCCAAAAAAATCAAATAATGTCCTGAAAAAATCCAAAAAAATCAAATAATGTCCTGAAAAAATGAACACAAATTTTTTTTTGTAAAAACTTGAAAAGCATTTTGCAATAAATAACCCCTCTGTGCATAGACAGATCACTGAGCATACATCCAATGACAAATCGATCAAACATTTGTGTAGACAACAAACAGATAACATGTTACAACATTGTGCTTTAATGAAATCATGCATTAATAGATAAACTTTTTCAATCAAACCAGACATTCAAACTGATCACAATTATCATATCAATCAAATGTCAGCATCAATATCATTTGTCCTTGTCACATTATCATGGGTCTTATATAGGGTGTGGTATACTCGAAACTAGACTGTGTCCTATCTTAGACAGGGTACCGCATTCCCTGAAACCAGACAACATGATCATACTATCAACACTTTCAAATTTTGACAATGAAGATCAAGATGTTTGTTTGACTTGTTGAAATTAACGAGTCTTATCATTTATTGATTTATCTTCGATCATGTTCCTATGTTGCTCGATGATGTCACTGAGTGATTTAGAGTGATCGGGATGGTTCATGGTCCCTTTCTTTTTTGTTGTGATTGTTGTTTGTGGAATGTTTGTTACAAACTGGGGCAACTATATCATTGGGTGTCTGTGATAAGTACGTTCGCTTTGTGAACGCCGCACATACCTCGACTCTTGATGTATGCACCCTAGGATGCCTCACTCATTCCTTGTGTGCGATGTGTCTGTCTTTTGCCAAAGGGATTGCGTTTCAGCTCTGGCCTTCAATGCCATGATGCTCTGCATCCGCTTTGCTACAATAAATAAAGGTTCTCACCTACTTATGTGCATTTGTGAAAGCAAGTTTTCCTTCATCTCTAACTGTCCTCTGTCTAATTTCTTCTTACTAACATTTCTTCCGTCAATCTTGGCAGTCTGTTTGATCCGTTCGAACCTATCATTTTCTATCATTCTTATCGATCAATTGGCCTCTTTTTTGGATGTTTCTGGCTAATTCCTCGAGGGGGCATGCATATGTCATTATTATTGTTTGGGGCATTTTCATTATTGTTCTTTGAAACAATGCTTAGAATCGCATTGTCTCAAAGAGGGGCAAAATGTAGACGTCTAAAAATGGTCAACACTTGCGAAGTCATACTTTAACATTTGCGCATTGCCTTATTTTAGGTTTTTGCATCGCATTAACATTTCTTCTATATTGTGTACTTGGTCTTTATCATTTGTGAGCATCGAGTCCTTCTTCTGCATTCTTCATTTGTCTCGCTTTCAAATTTGGTCTTGTCGATAACAATCTTCAGTCATAATTTTGATCGATCTTATCCTGTCGCATCAATGTGCGTGTTAATTTGTCATCATTTTGGACATCGTCAATCCTAATTAGGGTTTTGTCCTCTTTTCAATCTTGTCATCTTGCGATCGATTTGTCATCGATCCTTGTCCTTTGATCAAAATTGTCATCAATTTTTTCATCTGGCGATCGATTTGTCATTGATCGTTGTCATTTTCAATCTCATCATTTTGCGATCGATTTATCATCGATCGTTGTCATTTTCAATCTTGTCATCTGGTGATCAATTTGTCATCGATCATTGTCATTTTGGATCAATTAGTCATTGTTCCTTGTCAATTGGCACATTTATCAATCAAATCATTTATCAGCATTGGTCTTTAATCAAGTCAGAATCATGATCAAATCGATCCTACATCAAGACCTAATTGTCGTCCTTGCATTTCTAATTTATCTTCTAGGGTTTCATGATTTATTCATTTAACCTTGTTTGTCATTTTCTCTCCATTTTCTCTTTAGGATAAATGATTTATTTATTTATCCTAAGTCTTCTTGTCACAATTAAATGTTTATTTAATTGGCTAACTAATTCCTCCCTTTTTGTGAATTAATTAATGAATGAAAAATTATTAGTTAATTTTCCTAATTTTCATCAATTTCTAATTTCCTAATTTCCTAATTTCTAATTCATCTAATTTTCTATTTTCTCCTATTTTTCCCCTAATTTCATGGGAATGACATAGCAAATTTGTCATAATTCTTCATAATTGACAATCAATCAATCCTTGCATAGCAATTTGTCATAAATTGTCATGAATTATCAATCAATCAATCTTGCATAGTAATTTGTCATAATTTGTCATAATTGTCATTCTTGATTTGAAATTTCCTTTTGAATCTCTTCATGCTAATCTTGTCATTTCTCCAATTTGTCTATAAATTGGATGAATTTCTTCAATCAAGCCCCTAGTCGAATCAATCATGCTTCTAGTACCCTTATGCTATCATGCTATCTTGTCAATCTTGCTTTCATCTCATGCGTATGCACTTGTAGGTGAGATCCACAAAACAAAGCTATTTGAAGGAGAAAGAAGGACAATGGAGGCACATGAAGGAGACATCTACATTTGGTTTGCTTAGATTTCATTTTGAATGTCTTGTCTTCATGTTTTCATTGTGTAGCGTTGTAAATTGTACGCACTCGCTAGGGTGGTACAATTTCACACCTAGTTTAGCACCCGCCTTAGTGCATTTTGCATTCTGCATTGCATTTCTCCTTAAGCACTTAATTAATCAAATTAATTAGGCCTAAGGTCCTATTTCATCATTCTCTACATCACAAAGTTGGGCCCTTTCACTAAAGCGCGCCCTTCGTATTTTATTCCTTCAATACATCACTTAATCAAAAACCCTAATTAAGTCCTATTCCGAACTTGGGGGCTTGGTTTCGGGGTCAAAACATCTCGAAATCACCTGTAACTTCGGGATTCTCTCTAAAATCATCATATCCGACGGCCCTGAAAATTTGGTGAAAAGTTGTCGGGACCGTGGCGCCCGGTGCACATGGTCCCAGACATTTTTCCCGAAATTTTAGGAGCGCGATCCAATCATAAAATAAAGCTTAACCCCAAGAAATTGGCAGGATATTCAATCTCTAGGTCGGCCAAAATACGAATTTACGACCTAGGGTTTCATACATAAAAGCTCTCTTTCCTCATTTGGGGGGATCGGATTTTTGTTTCCAGGAACTTCATATGCAGCGAAAGAGCAGATCTTTGAGGACTTCAACATCTTATAACATCTTTCTATTAAGCATCTATCAAATTCATTCATCCACTTAGGGCTTGGAAGACATTGAAGAACAATAGGAGATTACCGACTGAAGATTGGCTTGTACTCCTCCCTTGAGGGTTGGGTATGATTTCGTATTGTTTTCATGTCTTTGCATAAGCTTTGATACATCATTTATCCATGCTTTAGATCACATTGCATCTTGATTTAGAGCATTTACATTATCATTTGCAAGCAATTAGGGTTTACTTTCTAGGTTGCTCTAGTTTGCTTTCTTGCATTTTGGACCTTGCACACACACTAGGTCTGCACACACTATACATTTTACAAAACAACTTGGCTATTCGTGGAGGTGGAAATCACCGAAGCGGGGGTTTGACTAAGGCAAAACCCTATATAGCCGCCCCTCCCCCTTTTCAGATATTATTGCAGGTTTCGGGATTCGGACGACGCCACGGGATACAGATCCGGAGAGAGAAGATTGGAACAACACTCTGTGTGAAATTGCAGAGCAGGAGACTGGGACAGGGGCGCTGGGCGCCCTGGTCCTCCGGACAAACAGTTTGCAGACAGTTTCCAGACAGTGTTTCAGAGTGCAGAATAGTGATTTCCGGTGCAGTTTTCAGGACAGTGGCGCCCGCGCCCCCATCCCGAACATTTTCAGTCCGATTTTGACTCCGGGTACATATCTGCATTCTTATTTCATCCTTGTACTTACAGTTGTTCATTGTTTAATCTCAATTCTGCAATCTTGTTATTAGTTCATACTTGCATTTTGAGATTAGGGTTTGAACTTGCATTACTTGATCTTACAATTTCAACAAGGGAATAGGAATCCTAATAGATATCCCGTGGCTCTCTCTTTCACAAAAAGAAGTAGCCAATTGTGCGATATCTCTAGGCTCTTTCGTATTCCGTAATGTGTGTCAAAAGGTAGGATTAGGGCATGATAACCTAGTCTCACGCTTTTTCCCCCACACACATTGAATGTAATTAGGATTTGTCATTGCAATTGAGTTTTCATGATTGAACTAGTGCAATTTGCTATTGCTTGTGATGCTTTCTAGATTCCTATCTACAGTGTGAAAAATATATTTATTATTCAGTGAAGTGTTGAGGTGAGATTGGTGTTGTAGAGAAGACAATTGTGCTGAACTGGAACTATCATCAGGCATTTGCAGATGCTATCATTGCAGTTCATTTCTTCTAGATTATAGTCTAAATCATATTGTAAGTCAGTGATACTTCCTTGAGGGTTGTAGCCTTCTAGGCATATATCTTTTGAGCGGTGAGCTCTAGGCAGTATTCCTGAATGCATGTGCAGTCCCCATTATAATATTTTCACATACTACTTTAGAGTATTGAAGAGGAAAAAAATGAGCAAGGTGGATTAGTTTTGGTTAGCATACAAATCAAACACTAAAAGCATAAGAACATGAAGCATGCATAAAACCACATAAAAATATGAAAATAATGCTTATACCTTGCTATCTTTACCTCTCCCTCGGATTGAGCTTGCTGAAGAAGGCACCCCTTGATGATGCTCCACTTGATGTGCTCCTTTGATTGCTTGATGTGGAATGCTCTCCAAATGCTCAACAAGATAGATTGATGGATTATTGGATTATTGGATTATTGGATTTGAGTGATGTATTATGAATTTGATAGATTTGAGAGAGGAATTAGAAGAGGATGAGAGGAGAATAGAGCATCATGAGGATGCATGAGAAGTGAGATCTCTTTTGAGAAGAATAGGCTCCAATTTATAGATTGGAGAAGGCCAATGGAGGGCCAAGATTGATTTGGTTATAAAGGGTTGAGATTGATTTTGGATAGAAGGCATGGATTGAGGGTGCCTTGGGAAAATAAATAGGAATATAAAATTCCTTTGGAAAAAGGGGGGAGAAATTTGAATTTCAAACTTGAGGAATTAAAAATTCCATCTAAACCAAAGCATTAAATAATAGCTTTATGAGAGACATCAACTAAAAAATAACCTTTAGCAGTCCTCATAGTTAGACTTGGTGAGTGATATGCCTTACCCAATTCTCTCACTAATACATTTGGCCTAAAATTCTGACAGAGATTTCTGACAGAGAAGGTATATTGTGACCAAATTTGATTTTTTTTTGAAAAATTGCCTGAATTCGTCAGAATTCTAGTGATAATTCAACATCTAGTTTTGATGGATAAGGAATTGGCAATGAAATTTGTGTTTTTTTAAGAAAAAGTGCCCGCATTCGTCAAAATTCTGATGACCATGGGCGTTACTTCAAAAAAAAAAGAACAAGACATTTGATAAACATTATTCCCGCCTCTTCGTCCCATCGACCTTTAAGATCACAAAAAAATTGGGGCAAATTAACAAAAAATAGAACTCAGCCATTCTCACGTTGTCGCCCCCAGTAGTGTAATAATGGGCGGGTTTGGCTTAAACATACATTATCATCCATTTCGTTCAAATGAACAGTCTTTAACATTCAAATTCAAGTTATTCTTGCCCATAAGTCTTACCGTATGGAACAAATAGGTTTCCATCCATATCGGTGTTTATTTCCAGTGTACTCCCTGTCTATGCCAATATGGGAGCTTTTGGATAGGTAGACATCCATCAAACCATAACAAAAGGGCTTATCATCATTGATCATGCTCTGGGAAATTTTATTACAGTTGGAAATGCTCTGATAAACATTTATGGAAAAATGTGGAACCATCGATGAGGCATGTGAACTGTTTGACCGAATGCCTCCAAGCAATGTCGGCTCATGGAATGCTATGATTGCAAGATATGCACAAAATGAGTTTACTGGAAAGTTTCCATATGATTTCAACCAAATGCAATTAGCAGGTGTAAAGCTCTGTCAACATCCCCCAGCCTCTGCGAAAATGGGAGCTTTGGAATAGGGTGTGGACGTCCATACAAGATAAATAGTAGAGGAATTTTATTAGTTGGTGTAGCTGCACTTGCCCTGGCAGTCATGCATGCAAAATGTGTGAGATGAGATAAGGCACGCCGACTATTTGACAAAATACCTCAAAGAAATTGCTCCCATAGAACACCTGATTACAGGATATGAACATAATGGGTTTGTGGGAAAGGCTTTACAGACTTTCAATTAAAAGTGATTGTCAGGTATAAAGCTCTGCTAGTATCCTCCCAGCCCATGCTAAATTCCAAGTTTTGGAACAAGGTATGAACATCTATCATAGGATAAATAATAGAGGAATTTTGTCACATGTTGTAGCTGCAATTGCCAAGGTACATATTTTAAAGATGTTTTATATCATAGATAATTGTAGTTAAAATTCACTGTGCCAACTATTGAAGAATATCTGAGATTAAGAAGGTTTATCATAAATGATGAAATGCTTAGGTTGAAATTGATGAAATTTTTATTTTGTCAATTTTTATTATGTGTGAGATTTGTCATGTTATTAAATTGTAATCATCTATGTTCAAGCTAAAGTTATCATTTTATTCATTTAAGTATGTTTATAATGATTTCTTATATCATTTCTCTTGTCATCATATGACAACTCTTCATTTTTAGTGTGATCTTTCCTTCCACTACCATTCCATTCTATTCCCTCTTACTTCTCACCCTCTTTAGACATCCTCTATTCTTTCCATGTTTCTCATACCACATCCAAACCTTCAATACACTAATGAAGTAGTTTGATCAGCTTAAGAAAATAATGGATACTATGCTTGTAGCTCTAATTCTATTATATTAAATATGTGTTTCTTATGGACATAGAGATTGAATTTAATAATTAAATAAAAATAATATATGGCAAAGAACCAATAAAAAATTAATAAACAAATAAAATAAGGAGGAAATGAAACCCTCTTCATTGCCTCTTGATGCTCTTAAGTGCAAAAATACAACTTCTAACTCTTGTTATCTACCAATAATGTAAGAGAAATAGGATTTTCCCTCCATATATATGAAATCAAGGAAGCTTTCATCTTTATGCTCCAAAAATGAATAAGAGAGCAACTTTCATTAATCCTAATGCCATCGTATTTGAAGACGGTACTTTCACATGGGTTGCAAAGAAAACTCAAAATATTTTTTAGTTGAGGTATTAGAAATAGTTAATTAATCTTGGTCTACTAAAATAGAATTGTAATAATCTATTACATATTAAAGCATCTTTCTGCATTTATGTAGTACGCATGGAACATTGTTGAATTCACATAATGTGATGGTTTTTAACTATTCTATCTTATTATTGGTAATAATCAGTGATGTAGTATTTTGGTGCAATTTATATTTTCATTCTTTGGGTGGTATATAGTGTAATAATCACCATGAAAATCAAGAATCATTATTATAAGGGATCCCTTAAGAGCAAATCAACTCACGGATACAAGATTGATTTAAACCTTCACTTCTTATGAAATAGTTGTCTCAAGGTTTCTTAAGTTAGTTTTGGGTAATAGTAATTTTGTTAATCATGTCCCCTACATTAGAAGGCTTGCATATGGGAGGATTTCATATTGATTGGCAATATTGCCCCAATGTATCTTAGAGTGTAGAGATTATATCTTTTCTATATCCTACACATTTAAAGATATGAATATATTGAAGTTTAAGGAAGAAGTGGTGATAAATATGGAAGAAAATTATTAGTGACATCTGATGTTAAGAGCCATTCAAATCCTTTAGGATTTTTTACTATAAACAATGAATAATTGAAACTAGTGCATTGTAAGTTGCTATTTCTTCATAATTTTAATGTAATTGTATGGTAGGTGTTGACTGTTTTCATGGTGATTAGTAATAAGTGGTAAGTAGATGTCTCTAGCATCTCCACAATTCTATTACTTTTTAGATATAAGATCCATAGAGCTTGGCATAGGAAGGATTTATTTCATGGAATAGGTTCCATTACTTGATCCCATAGTTGGTAGTGTCTTGACAAATGTAATGTAGAACCCTAATGCAATAGAGGTTGAATACCCAGTGGATTGTAATGTGATATAGTGAATTCAAGATTTTAGAATTATTGAGTTTTTATTTATCCCTTGCTATTTATGATTTTTTTGGTTATGGTTGTGGTGTTTGTAGGGAGACATTTACAAATTTATATCTATTTTCACTATTTTATGGTTTATGGGTTTGTAATGGTAACTTAACGTTCTTACATATTTTTGTATAGATACTTTATAATAGCCTGTTATGGTGATTTGTTCTATTATGGATGTAATCTTTATATTATATTAATTTCATGGGAAATGTTCCTAATAGAATCCCTAATTAATTAATCTAGAGAAAGATAACACTAAAAAAAGAAATCTAATCATCGCCTTTATTTTTAATTAAAAAAATTGAGATAAAAGACCATTTAGGGAGAATTAAGACATAATATTCTATCATGCAATGTAGGATACATTAATGATAGCAAATAACAACTAAATTAGTTAGAGATCTTGAATAAACGTTTTAATTAGAAGGCCCTTATCTTTAAACCCATCACTATATGAAGAAACTAATAAAGGATTTATGATCAAGTAAAATTCTATTTTCTATCACACTTTATGATAGGTTTTAAAAAAATATATAAAATAATTCATCATTGTAACATATTGATTATGTGACTTAACTAGTTCCAATTCAAAAAGGTCACACTGGAATGCTTTGAATTAGTCTAAAGACTAGGTAATTGGGAGAGGGTCCAAATCCTTATATAACAACCAACTAAACAAAAAGAGGATCTCACAAGCAGTGAGAAAACCAAAACTAAAAAAGAGAAAACCCTTTTTTGAAAGAGATGCTTTTGATTGGAGCATCAAACTGGTAGGAAAAAGGGTCCTAACTTTACATTAGATTAAAAAAATTTAGATCAAAGGGGTTTGGGTAAGAACCCCAAACTAGATTCCAAAAAAAGAAACTTAAGCCAAGACAAAAGTAGCTAAGGGAATAGACAACAAGCAATGGATTTTAAAAGGCTCTCTAAAACCTTTTCCCTATAAGAATACCTTGAACAAAGAATCTCTCATATAAGGAGAGGGATCACCAAGGTTTAAAAATAAATTAGGTTTAGCAGAAACCTAGAATCCATGAAACAATACAATCACCTAGCCATTCCCAAAAAACATTAAGCAAAATGAAGAGTGTAGTCAAGGAATGAACTAGAACATGAATTACCAATGGATTTTGAAAGGCACCCCTAAACCTATTAGTAGCATAAACCCCTACAAACACAACAATTGGGTACATAGGAGCAAGGCAAACCTCACAACCCACCTCAATAGGACTAGGATCACCATAATTGGCAGATGCCAGCATAATAGTATCTGCAAAACTAGCCTCTAATAGGATAATTGCAACTACACCAACTGAAAAAATTCCTCTACTAGTTATCTTGTGATGGACGTCCACAACCTATTCCAAAGCTCCCATTTTCGCACAGGTGGGAGGAGCATTTAGTTGAAAGCATCTAAACCTTTCCATTAAAATCATTTTGTGCATACCTTGCAATCATACCATTCCATAAACCAACATTTCTTGGAGGCATTCAGTCAAACAATTCACGTACCTCATTGATGCTTCCACATTTTGCATAAATGTCTATCAAAGCATTTTCGACTGATAAAAACTCGTAGAGTATTTGTGATTTTAATATTACACTCAATAAGAACCCTCCCTTTACCTTGGAACACATTCTCATTCCTTCTCTTCCAAAGAAACCAAAGAATTTCAATAGACAATAAAATCCAAGAATAGTTAGACTTTTTACTCAGATTGCAGACATACCTGACAATAATTTCAAACCATGAGAAATAATCAACAATATTCCCGCCTAAAATGTTATAACGATTGACAATCATGATTTTTCTCCCGATTAATATCTTCCATGGTTCATTCCCTTCTACAACCTTGACAATCCATTTGGTTTCAAAGGCAATACCTTGTTGCCTGAGGTCTTTGATCCCCAATCCACCTAAGTCCTTACTCAAGCAACACCATTTCCATTTAACAACATGCATCATTTTCTTACCTCTTCCATCTAACCATAAAATTGCACTGATGATAATGCTATGGGTCCGATGGTTTGGTCGTCGATGCATGAAAGCATTGTATGAGTTCTAGTTTAAAAATTACATAAAACATTTTTAATTTATTTGATTGAGTCTTATTTGAAAAAAATATTATCAATGATGTTTCCTTTCTCCAAGAATTGGATCTAGGATCTTTCCATCAGATAATATGTAACATCCAATGACTAAATATTTTCTTTATAGATGCTTATTTTATTTAATCATCTGAGCTTGAATTATAATTTATATTTGTGCAGAAGTAGAAGATACAAGCTAAAGAGTCATGTGCAAGTAAAATTCGTAAAAGAAAGCAAGCATGCATTATCTTGCATGACATGGAAACAAGCTCATCAGCTGCACAAAAGAGAGCAATTGGAGAAAAGTAGAGGAAAGTGTTAAAGGGTGATAAATGCATAGAGAGTATGCAATACAAACAAAAAATGTATGGAGTTTGTGATGTGACGTCTCTAATTTATGTCCAGAGGGACTAACTGGTTTTGGAGTTCCTAGGAAACCTATTGGGCCACACTTGGAGTAAATCAATGTGTTCATGCAAGGGCCACTTTTTTCTATTTTGAGAATGATGCTTTTGCACTGAAGGATATTTGGAAGACAATATCCAAAAAATTCTATAGTGCATGGAACCAGAGTTGGTGGACTTGAAGTACTTTTTGGCTTCCAGAAGACCAAGAGGTTATGTACACAATCTCCCAATAGAAGGGCGATTTCAAGCATTACCTCTCCCCCCAATGACTATTCAGGAAGGACTTCCTCAGACAAAGGAATATTAGCCTCCATGGGATCAAAGAAAAAAATTGAATTGCATGGACTCTAGATGATGTGGTAGTGTCCTTCGTGAAGAGCTCTATACTATAATTGAAAATTAATGAGAGAAACTGCACGATAGTGAACAGAAATACATTCTTGAAAAGTGCAAAGAATGGAACTTCATTTGGGTGGGGTCAGGTTAGGTGGCTCCTCTAGAGGTTGATGAGATAGAAATTATATTAGGATTTGAAAAAGATCACACTCGTGGAACTTCTTGTACAACTGATTGATTGCATTGGCTGGGTAATGCATTCCAAATAGATACAGTTGCATACCATTTATCTGTCTTGAAAGAATTTTATCCTGATGGCATTAAAGTTCTTTCTCTATTTTTTGGTATTGGTGGAGTAGAGGTTGCTTTGCATCGAGTTGGGATACATTTAAGTTGTGTTGTATCTGTAGAAATATGTGAAAAGAATAGGCTTGTCCTTAATAGTTGGTGGACAAAAACCCAACAAACAAGTAGGTTTATTCAGAGGGAAGATGTCCAAGATTTGAATACAGAAGTACTGGAGTTTTTTATTAGAGTTTTTGAAGCCATCTTGAACTAGAGTTTTCATTGCTGCATTTGAACTCTTTTAACACTTCAAACTTTGCCTTACGTGATTTACCTGCTTACTCTACTCTAGAGGATGCCAATCTCAATTCCTTAATGCCATTATCTACTCTTCAGTGTTGCTGACTGGAAGACTGCCACAGACTAAATGAGAGAAGGAGGAAATTTTTTCTTTACTATATTTTTAATGCATGTCAAATTCCTTCCTAAGGAAAATGGTTTATCAAAGCTTAGGTTGCAAGCAACTTTCCACATTTTCTGCAACTTGCCATTGTTGTTTCTCAAGGAGAGGCAAATGATCTAGGAGGATCTGACACTTTGATGGATTTGAATGAAATGGTAGTACTTCATTACATATATTTATTCACCACTACCTTTAGCACATTGCCTAAAACACATGTTCACATTGCAACACTCTTAACTCCATTTCGTTTTAATCTCACAACTTTGACAATGACAATGCTATTTTTGTTTACAATTTTTCAAGAAAACAAAAAGACATGGGACATGAATGGACATAAAGTGAGTGGTTGTGGGTCTTGTAACTTACATGACACTCATTTTTACTCTTGTATAATAATGTAATATAGTTGTTCCTAGACAAAAGAATATAAGACTACAAAAGATAGACACCTGGCAGATAATTTTGTATAAACAATCTTGCAACCTAAAATTTTAGCACAATGTCTTCTCATTCTTGAGTCTCTCTTCATGTTGTGTGATACTGATGTGTGCTCTCTAATACATTTGTATTCATTTTTGTGTGTTTTCTCTGGACACATGTGAGCCCTAGATCACTAACATAGGGTTTGTTGGTATTTTGGATATGTTGATATGGTTTGGTCATTGATGTCAACACCTATTAACACTTATCAACTCTGGCACTTGGAGAATTGACAATGTTCACTGGCAAGCTAGTGACTTATGCACAGTCACCAGTATCTTGTTCACTAGCAGGATATATTGTTCACCGACACTTGGAATGACATGGATTACACTTGGTTATGTCGAAGACATCATTTGGACACTTTGTCTTGGAGATTTGTTCATTGGTATATTCGTGTTTGCATATTTGTTGTTATCGGCAAATAGGTCCAGGATAAGCACTGACAAGCTTATCTATTCCAGATCAGCATGACATGCTATGGAGATGATTTATTAATGTTGTAAATTAATCAAGTCGACATGTTGAATCGGATATTGCACCGGTTATTGTTTTACTTGTAATATCTTTTGTAAAGCTGACCTATACATTTTGGTCATAGGCTTTGGTATATATGTAAGATCTTATTTGTAAGATCGATATGCGATTGGGAAAAATATTTGTAATAAGGTATATGCGAGAATAAGAAGAGATATACACGCAGACATCATTTGAAGGTTGAAGGGAGGTTTTTGTGAAGACATATCAGAACTAAACCGGTACTGAATCTAGCATATGAAGATGCTATTTTGAGCAGTACATCATTATTGGATTTAACCATCCAATTATAGTCAGTGTGACTCCTATTTGTGTTTGAGCAATGAGTTGTGCTTGGCCTTTTTGCATGTGCAGACCCCCTATTGTATACACATACTATATGCAGTAGTATCATCTGATTGTGGGTAAGGTTTCTCACCATGGTTTTTCCCCTTACAGGGTTTCCACGTACAAATATTGGTGTTATGTGTTGTGGATGTTATTGTCTTTCTGTTTCATGCATTAATCTTCACCGGTACTGCAATTAACTGATAAATTGTCTACCGACATTAAGTTTGGTTTACCGGTATTAAGTATTAAGTTTGGTTAAGTTGTTTTTGGTTTAAATTTATTTGATAACTGATTCACCCCCCCTCTCAGTTGTCTCCAGGACCTAACAATTGGTATCAAAGCCTAAAGCTCTTTTTGTAGAAGTTTAATAGCTTGAGGAGATCCAATGTCTTCTAACTATTTCAGGAAGGACAGTCCTAAACTTGATGGAACCAACTATGGCATATGGAAGATCAGGATGGAGACACATCTGAACTGCATTGGAAAAGATATCTGGGAAGTTACAAAGAATGGCTATACTGCTCCTACTCCTGGTCAGCCTAATCCACCAACTTTAGGAAAAGATGAAGAAAATGATTGCAAAGCAAGGGAAGCACTTTTGAGGGTATTATCAAATCAGCAAATCATGGGATTATCAAATAGATCTACTGATAAAGCTATTTGGAACCATTTGAAAACATTGAATGAAGGAGATTCCATAGTCAAAATTGCAAAACTTGAAAGCTTCCGAGTCAGGTATGAAAATATGAAAATGGAAGAAGATGAAAGAATTTTTGCTTTTATGGAAAGAGTAAATGAAATTGTTTTTGGTATTAAATATTGTGGAGGAACCTTAAGTGAAGATGAAATTGTTTCAAAAGTTTTAAGAGGATTGCCACCGACATACAAAATAAAAGTTACTACTATAAATGAGTTAAGAACAATGCCTAATACATCAGTAACTAGGGACACATTGATTGGAAAACTTTCAGCTTTTGAAATTGAGGAATTTGGTCTTGATGCTACTATAAAGACAGATTTAGCTTTTAAAGCATCAACAACAACTCTGATTGGAAAGCCTTTTATGCAAGAGAACTTGAAGAAAATAGGATAGAAAATGAAGAACTTGAAGCACTATTCACAAGGAAAATGCCTAAAGGTCCAATTGGAAGTAAGTATGAAGGTAAAGCACCCTTTAAATATTTTACTTGTAATAAGATTGGTCATATGGCTTCAAGATGCCCTGATAGACATACAAGATTGAAAGAAGCTAGAAGAACATACAACCCTAACCCTGAATATCAGAGATACAAATTTAAGAAGAATAAAGACAAGTCTTGTTATCTTCCTGATGAAGGAGTCACTGATGACTCTGATGAGGATTCGATAGACAATGGATGGGTCTTTGTTGCTATAACAGAAGATCAATCAACACTTATTGTTCAACCGGTAGAGTAGGCCTTGGCAGCTAAAATTGAAGTTAAGGATGAATGGATCATTGATTCAGGATGTTCACATCATATGACTGGTGATAAAAATAAATTCTTGACTTTTCAGGAATATAATGGAGGTCTAGTAAGATTTGGAGATGATAAAGCTTGTTTAATCAAAGGAAAAGGTACTATATCTCTTGATGGTAGGCATAATACTGACAATGTTTACTATGATGAAGATTTAAAGCATAATCTTTTGAGTGTTGGTCAATTAGTTGAAAAAGGATTTTAGTTACAATTAAAGAATGGAAAATACAAAATTATGAATAGAACTAGTTTGGAAATTACAATCGGTAATCAAACTATAGGTAATATCTTTCATTTGAATAACAATGAAAAGACATGCTTGATTGCACATATTGATGAAAGTTGGCTATGGCATAAGAGACTTTGTCATGTAAATTTTGATTGCATTGTGAAAATCAGTACAACTAAAGCAGTTAGAGACTTACCTAAAATTGTTAAACCTCACAATCTGGTATGTAAGGAATGTCAATTTGGAAAACAAGTTAGAGCATCTTTTAAAAGTATTCCAGAAAAATCCAATAATGCTCTTGACTTAATTCATACTGACTTATGTGGTCCAGCTAGAACTAAAAGCTTATAAGGTAATAGATATTTTATGCTAATCATTGATGACTATTCTAGAATGTGTTGGGTTACTTTTCTCAGAGAAAAATCAGAAGCACTTGGGAAATTCAAGCTATTCAAGGTGATGGTAGAGAATGAAACTGGTAAGAAAATCAAATGTATGAGATCATATCAAGGAGGTGAATTTACATCTAAGGAATTTAATACATTTTGTGAAGTAAATGGAATCAGAAGACAGTTATCAGCACCTCGGACACCACAACAAAATGGAGTTGTAGAAAGGAAAAATAGAACTATCTTGGATGCAGCTAGAAGTATGTTATCAGAAGAAAATCTACCACATGTATATTGGAGAGAGGCAGTAAGCACAACAGTCTACACATTCAACAAAGTTTACATCAAAGGTGAAACTGGTAAGACCCCTCATGAACTATGGTTTGGTATTACTCCTACTCTTAAATACTTCAGAATATTTGGAAGTAAATGATATATTAGAAGAGATGAGTATATTGGCAAATTTGATCCTAGAAGTGATGAAGGAATATTTATTGGTTATTCATCTAAGAGCAAAGCATATAGATGTTTTAACAAGAGATTGTAGAAAATTGTTGAGAGTACAAATGTGAAAATTGATGAACAGTTTAGAGGAACTTCAAGGTATATAGACTTTGAACCGGCAATAGAGATACTGACAAATGAACCTACATTGAACACAATAGTACAAAATAAAGATCCAATTACACCGATATCATCTGAAAATTCCACTATAACTGAGGAACAACAGCAAACAAAGACACCCCAGTATGTAAGATTGAACCACTCTAAAGATCAGATAATTGGGAACAAGTATCAAGGAGTTATGACAAGAGGAAGACTGGAAAATGAAGAGGTATGCCTTATTTCTCAAATTGAACCATCATTAATTAATGAGGCATGTGAAGATATACATTGGATTAAAGCTATGGAAGAAGAATTAGAACAAATTGAAAAGAATAACACATGGACATTAGTTCCCCAGCCTAAAGACAAAAATGTAATTGGAACAAAATGGGTATTCAGAAACAAACTTAATGAATATGGTAAGGTAATCTGAAACAAAGCAATACTAGTGTGTAAGGGATATTCACAGAAAGAAGGAATTGATTACAATGAAACTTTTGCAACGGTAGCTAGAATTGAGGCAGTCAGATTATTCTTGGCTTTTGTAGCACACAAGAACTACAAAGTATATGAAATGGATATTAAATGTGCATTTTTGAATGGAGATCTTGAAGAAGAAGTTTACATTGAGTAACCTGATGGATTTTCTTTAATAGATATCAAAGATATGGTTTGCAAGTTAAGGAAAGCTTTGTATGGGTTGAAACAAGCTCCAAGAGCTTGGTATGCTAGATTGGATAAATAACTTTTGAAGATTGGTTTTTCTAAAGGTAATGCTGACCGAAACTTATACTATAGAGTGACTAATGATGACATCTTGGTTATAGAAGTTTTTGTTGATGATATAATCTTTGGAGGAGAAGATGGATTATGTAAAGACTTTTCTATTGATATGCAACAAGAATTTGAAATGTCTATGATTGGAGAGATAAAATTCTTTTTAGGATTGCAGATTTCACAGACTGATAAAGGTATATTCTTGAGTCAATCTAAGTACTTGAAGGAGTTACTAAATAAATTTGGGATGGCAAAATCTACACCGGTAAGCACACCTATGACTACAAATGACAAATTATCACTAAGGGATGAATCTACACCTGTTAATCCAACTAGGTACAAATCTATGCTAGGAGGCCTACTATATTTGACACAAACAAGACCTGATATTATGAATGCAATATGTATTGTTTCAATATTTTAGAGTAATCCTAAAGAAAATCATGAATCAACAGTAAAAAAGATTTTTCGGTACTTACAAGGCACTACAAATCTTGGCCTATGGTATCCTAGAGATGAAAACTTTGAATTTGCAAATTGAGCAGGAGATGTAGATGACAAAAAAAGCACCATCGGCGGAGCATTTTTTCTTGGAAGCAAATTCATTTCTTGGTTGAGTAAGAAACAAAGTTGCACATCTTTATCAACAGCTGAATCAAAATATGTTGCAACAACAACCAACTGTACGCAGGTATTATGGCTTAAGCAAATGTTGAAGGACATAAAGGTAAAATGCAAGGAACCTATAACTATCTATTGTGATAATACATCAGCAATTGATATATCTAATAATCCGGTACTACATTCTAAAACTAAACATGTCTCTATCAAGCTGAATTTTCTGAAAGAGAATGTTGAAGCAAACGAAGTAAAACTGGTTTATGTGAATACTAAAGAATAGATTGCAGCTATTTTCACTAAACCTCTGCCTAAGGAGACCTTTGAATATCTCAAAGATCAACTTGGGGTCATACCCGCACCGGTAGAAACTTAGACAGTTTATGTTTGTCATCAACTGGCAGAACTAACAGAGAAATCTTTTACTCCGGCTTTGATGAGGAGAGCTACTTCAAAGGGGGAGTAGTTGGTATACTGAATAAGTTGATATTTTGTATTTGAACCTGGTTTTTGTATTTCTTTGGCATTTGATGTCAAAGGGGGGGAGATTGATATGGAAAAACACATGTTACTCCTAGAGGGAGAGATTGTTATTTTGGGAGAGATTGATTACTCTCTGTACTTGAATTTTGATTTTTGGTTTTGATCTCTTTTGGGAGATTGTTGGTTTTTGGTATTTGGCATTTCTATTTTGGAACTTTGATGGTTTTTCCATCTTGTGTTGCCATCAATGCCAAAGGGGGAGATTGTTGGTATTTTGGATATGTTGATATGGTTTTGTCATTGATGTCAACACCTATTAACACTTATCAACTCTGGCACTGGGAGAATTGATAATGTTCACCGGCAAGCTAGTGACTTATGCACAGTCACTGGTATCTTGTTCACCAGCACTTGGAATGACATGGAAAACACTTGGTTATGTCGAAGACATCATTTGGACACTTTGTCTTGGATATTTATTCATTGGTATATTCGTGTTTGCATATTTGATGTTACCGACAAATAGGTCCAAGATAAGCACCGACAAGCTTATCTATTCCAGATCAGCACGACATGCTATGGAGATGATTTATTAATGTTGGAAATGCATTTATCCAACACGTCGAATTAGATATTATTTTACTTGTAAATTGTTTTTATTGTAATATCTTTTGTAAAGCTGACCTATACATTTTGGTCCTAGGCTTCAGTATATATGTAAGATCTTATTTGTAAGATTGATATGTGATTGGGAAAAAGATTTGTAATAAGGTATATGCAAGAATAAGCAGAGCTATACAGGCAGACATCATTTGAAGGTTGAAGGGAGGTTTTTGTGAAGACATATCAGAACTGAACCGGTACTGAATCCAACATATGAAGATACTGTTTTGAGCAGTACATCATTATTGGATTTAATCATCCAGTTGTAGTAAGTGTGACTCCTATTTGTGTTTGAGTAGTGAGCTCTAGGCACTTGGCCTTTTTGCATGTGCAGAACCCCTATTGTATACAAATACTATCTGTAGTAGTATCATCTGATTGTGGGTAAGGTTTCCCACCATGGTTTTTCCCCTTACAGGGTTTCCATGTACAAATATTGGTGTTATGTGTTGTGGATGTTATTGTCTTTCTATTTCATGCATTAATCTTTACCGATACTGCAATTAACTGATAAACTATCTACCGACATTAAGTTTGGTTTACCTATATTAAGCATTAAGTTTGGTTAAGTTGTTTTTGGTTTAAATTTATTTGACAACTGATTCACCCCCCCCTCTCAGTTGTCTCCGAGACCTAATAGGGTTAACCATTATGTTCTACAATAGGTTTCTGTTTCAGAACTTCAAATAAACATCACTTAGAGTGAGTCCAACCTATTATAGCCAATTACCATTTTCGGACCTTGGTTTGTTGAAACAGTAGCTAGCCTAGATACCTATTGTAGACATTTGATATATAATGCTCCAAGATGAAGTCATTTGGAGATGCAACACAATTCACATTTCTTCTATCTATTCTGCTAGCGGCGATTCTCTCTAATGTGAACTTGTGCAAGGTGATTACGCAAGGTTGAAGATAACGAAGTTGTCAAAGTATATTGTGAAAATTAGATCAAGACTTCTGATGCTCCTCTTTATCATCTATTGTTAAAGGGCTACATTCAACATTGATTTCTTGAATTGAAATCTGAGTTAAGTCTTGTAAACTATCTACATTTGAGATAATACATAACACATTTAAAGGCTGGGTTTTTCACTTCCAGGAGGGAGGTTTTCCCAAGGTATTGGTGTCTTGTGTCTTGTGTTTTATTGTTGTTACTATTCTCGTGTCTTGTGTTTTATTGCTATAACTATTTATACATAGTCTAATTATAATCAAATTGGTTACATTAACATCTAATTGCTTAAAATTAACATTATAATCAATTGGTAAGCCATTGTCCTCCTTCTCTCATTCGGTCCGTGGCAGTCTTCCAGTCACCAACACTAAAGAGAAGATAATGGCATCCTCTACAATATAGTAAGAAGGCAAATCACATAAGGAAAAGTTTGAAGTGTTAAAAGAGTTCAAATGCAGCAATGGCAACTCTAGTTCAAGATGGCTTAAAAAACTCTCATAAAAAAACTCCAATACTTCTATATTCAAATCTTGGACATCTTCCCTCTAAATCAACCTACCTGTCTATTGGGTTTTTGTCCACCAACTATTAAGGACAAGTTTGTTCTTTTCACATATTTCTGTAGTAACAAAACAACTTAAATGTATCCCAAGTTGATGCAAAGCAACCTCTGCTCCACTAATACCAAAAAATAGAGAAATAACTTTAATGCCATCAGGATAAAATACTTTCAAGATAGATAAATGGTATGCAACTGTATCTATTTAGAATGCATTACCCAAACATTGCAATCGATTAGTCACACAAGAAGTTCCATGAGTGTGATATTTTTCAAATTGTAATATAATTTCTATCTCATCAACCTCTAGAGGAGCCACCTGACCTGGCCCCACCCAAACCAAGTTCCATTCTTTGCACTTTTCAAGAATGTATTTTTGTTCACTATCTTGCAGTTTCCCTCATGAATTTTCAATTATAGTACAAAGTTCTTCATGAAAGACACTACCACATCGTCTAGAGTCTATGAAATTCAGTTTTTTTCTTTGATCCCATGGAGGCCAATAGTTCTTTGTCTGAGGAAGTTCTTCCTGAATAGTCATGGGGGGGAGAGGTAATGCTTGAAATTGCCCTTCTATTGAGAGATTATGTACATAACCTCTTGGTCTCCTGGAAGCTAAAAAGTACTTCGAGTCCACCGACTCTGGTTCCACACTATAGAAATTTTTGTATATTATCTTCCAAATATCCTTCGATGCAAAAGCATCATTCTCATAATAGAAAAAAGGTGGCCCTTGCATGAACACATTGATTTCCTCCAAGTGTGGTCCAATAGGTTTCCTAGGAACTCCGAAACCAGTTTTTCCCTCCGGATATAAATTAGAGACGTCACATCACACACTCCAGACATTGTTTATTTGTATTGCATACTCTCTATGTATTTATCACCCTTTAACACTTTCCTCTACTTTTCTCCAATTGCTCTCTTCTGGGAAGATTGTGAGCTTGTTTCCATGTCATTCAAGATAATGCCTGCTTGCTTTCTTTTATGAAATTTACTTACACACGACTCTTCAACTTGTATCTTCTTTTGTTGCACAGATATAAATTATAATTCAGGCTCAGATGATTAAATAAAATAAGCATCTATAAAGAAAAGATTGTCATTGGATGTTACATATTATCTGATGGAAAGATCCTAGATCCAATTCTTGGAGAAAGGAAACATCATTGATAATATTATTTTCAAATAAGACTAAATCAAATAAATTAAAAATGTTTTATGCAATTTTTAAAAGTAGAACTCATTCAATGCTTTCATGCACCGATAGCTACGCTGTCAGACCCACAACATCTGATCCCATCAGAATTTTGATGACAACTAAAGAAACATCCGACAAGGATGATGTATGTCCGACGTCACTTCCTTTTCGGATGGTCATCGATGCATGGTAGTGGGGGAGCATCAGAATTATGACCGTAATTCGGTGACATTTTTGGCCAGAGGAGAAAACATAGCAGCTGTCAAAAGAGTTCATGGTGTCGTCGGAATTCCGATGCTCAATGGCATCGTCGGGAAGCTCGATGATGAGTTTTCGATGGCTACATTTGTCGGCAATCCGATGTGTTTGTAGTCGGACTTTTGATGACGGGCCATCAAAAATTAGCCCGGAATGTACTAGTGTCTGATTAGCATTGGCTCAACAAATACATTAGGCACCACTAGCTTCCCCAAATTCAAGTTCCAGGAGTTGAACACTGGAGTGGGCCTGTCCCTGTTTCCATAGAAGTAATAGAAAATATTGTTGGCAATATGGAGGAATTGATTATGTGTTGCATTGATGTTTTTCAATTGATGTCAACACTAGCTATTATGTTTGGTTACCGATAGATAGGTTTTGGTTACCGGTAGAAGATCTTGTGTTACCGGTAAGGGTTTAAGGTTTAACTGGCAGAGCTTTTACTGTGAATCTTTGATAGAAAGCACAAGTGGTGTTGGTGCGGCTTCTAGATGGAATTTAGGATACAGAAGGAGATCCTTGATTGTGCCTCGACTGATTGGATTCATCGCTTTGGTGTGGTGGACCTAGATTAGGTCTGATACCTATCTAGGTTATGGACCGCTATTATGTTAACGTGTTCTCTACACATTACCAAGATGATTTATGAATTGGTTATTGTTGTTTTGGTCTAAAGTCGACATGGAATATCATTGTAATATTAATGCACATAATGATCTTATTGTAATATATTTTAGGGGACCAACCTAATTGGTATAGGCCTTAGGGTTTGTATAAATTGATGTAAGATCTCATTACAGATCATAGGTATGGGAATGAAATATATGTTCATGGTCGTGGAATGAAATATCATATATGAAGGAGATTTGGTCGATCATAGGTGATCGAATTGGGTTTAAGTAAGAGGTCAAAGGCCTCCAGTATTTAGCTTAACCAGGACTGTAATTAGGAATGGTAGATGCTATCTCTGACAGTTCATTCTTCTGGATTGTTGTCCAGTTATCTTGAGGTGGTTATAACCTCTTTGTACTCAATGAAAATCCTTTAAAATGAGCAGTACACTCTAGGCAATGTGCCTTCCTGCATGTGTAGGCCCCTTATTGTATCACATACTTTCTATAGAAGTATCATCTGACTGTGGGTAGGCTTTCCACTGTGGTTTTTCCCTTTACCGGGTTTTCCACGTACAAATCATGGTGTTATGTGGTATGGTTGTATTGTGTTAATTCTTCGTTTCATTCTTAACTTTTATTGATTACCAGTATCTATTTTTTCTATTCCGGTGTTCAATATTTATGTGCTCTGGTTAAAGGTTATAAAGTGGTTTGATTAATATAATCTGTTGACAATTTAGTCACCCCCCCATCTCCGTTTTCCACCGGTTATCCTAACAAATATACCACCCGTTGTCATTTGTGTAGGCATCCCTGCACCCTGATTTTTTATCATTGAATGCAATTATGAGGGTATCCTGCATTTTTGAACCCTCAAACAATTCGAGAAGATCTTAGTGTAAGGTTCTATTTTGCCTTGTTTGCCTTTGTGCAAACTCCTCTAATTTATTATCTACCTCTTGCTACAATTCATCATAGGTCATGGCTGGAGCAAGTGGGGTGTGAAGCTCTGCAGATGGCTTTGTCTAAGCAGATGATTCTCCTTTAGCAGAGGCTTGTCTAGGCCTTTTAGCAGCCTTGGGAGTAGGTTTCTTCATAGGAGTAGTTTCTTTAGCTTGTTCCTGAGGGGTCTCATCTTGAGGGTTTGGCTCTTGAGAAATTGGATCCTTAGTGGCAGGAGGCCTAACTACAGTAGGAATGCTTTCTGTAGCAAGAGGGACTTCAATAGAAGATGCCTCTGCAGAGGTCTTTTGAGAAACTCTTCTTCTTTCTTGGGTTGGCCTTCTGGTTTTGGGAGTAGGAGTTGGCTCTTCGGAAGACTCACTATTAGAAACTACAATAATAGCTTTCCTGGATGCTCTCTTCTTCTTTGTTCGAGTAGTTTTCTCCTTTTGAGGGGAGCTAGCTTTGACCTCCATGGATGCTTGTTGTAAGGAAGCTAAGTAGTGGAACAACTTCCTACACTAATCTTAAGAGGAGGATAATGCAAAAACTTTTCTAGATCATCACAATAGCTATAGAAAAGTGAAATAAATTGAATAATATTCAAACCATAACATAGTGATTTATGTGGGGAAAACCCTTTTGGGAGAAAAACCCCACACTTCAAAAGCCGCCCAATATATTATTCTGCAATCAAATTAAATTACAATATACTTTCAGAGTAATCTCTTCGAAGGAGTACCACTAATCAAAGATTTAGAGGTAGCTTAATAGCCATAAGACTCTTACACACAACTTCTATCTCAAACACCTCATATATAGGAGATACAATATAGGAAACTGTCAAATGGTATTACAAAACCATGAGATAAAACCACCCAATAAGGTGTAGCCGACCTTATCTCCCTTCTAGATGCCCTATGATGTGTCCCTCCCTTTTTACAACTCATTTATGTGTCTGATGTATTTTATATTTCCTATTTCAGGAGTACAAACTTTTGGAGGCCATAACTTGAGAACCATGTGTCCTATTGATGAACCGTTTGAAGCCCCAGAAAGCTTGTGAAGTACTCTATTGCCTCGTAAACCTCTATGCCATTTATGCCCAATTTTCAAAGTGTTTTGGGGCCTCTAAAGTCCTCAAAATCAAATTTAAACCTTTAATTGGACCTCTCCAAAATGAAAAATTTAATATCTTCAAAACTAGTTGTGAACTTGTGATGTAATTTTACCAGAATGCTTATCTAGCCAACCAAAAGCTTTGGGGAGAATTTTACACCATTTGATGCTCAAATGAAAAATTACTATAAATAGTAACCTCATGTAAATTCAAGGTTGAGACACCATTCTCCCAACAAATATTTCACTTCTCAAACACCTTGCAAGAGCAAAGGGAGTATCAACACAATATATCAATTGCCAAGGGCCATGAGGCCCATAGAATCCAAACACCATATGAACTTTTTTGTGCTCACAACCTTAGTTAAAGAATCTGCAACATTCATCAAAGTTTCTACCTTAACCACCTTCACCCTGCCATCTTCAACCATATCTCTGACAATATAATACTGAACATTAATGTGCTTGGTTCGGGCATGAAATATTGGGTTCTTAGCTAGGCAGATCTCACTCTGACTATCACAATAAACTGTCATGACTCCTTATTTTATTCCAATGTTTGAACATAGACTCTTAAGACAAATGGCTTCTTTACAAGCATGAGTAGCTACCCTATACTCTTCTTCATTAGTGGACAAAGAAACCACAACTTGTCCCTTACTCATCCAACTAATTGCACCACTAAATAAAGTAAACACATAAGCACTGGTGGATCTTCTACTATCAATATCACCTACCCAGTCTGAATCCACTTAACCATAAATATCAAGGGAAATCATGCCTCCAACCAAATTACCATGATAACACAAAGAATACTTTGAGGTACCCTTCAAATATTTGAAGACTCTTTTGAATTTATCCCAATGAACTCTACCAAGATTAGATATATATCTAGATAGAACTCCCACTGCTTGGGCAATGTCTAGTCTAGTATAGACCATAACATACATCAAAATTCCAACTACACTTTGGTAAGGCACTCTTCTCATTTCTTCCATCTCTGATGGGGATGTAGGACAATCTGCAACAAATAAGTTCGTTCCAACTGTAAAAGGAACACACAATGGTCTACAATCTTGCATGTTAAACGTCTATAATACTGAATTCACATACTTACTATGGCCTAGTCATGGCTTTCTATTCACTCTATCTTTTTTAATTTCCATCCCAAGAATGTGTTTTTCTATACCAAGATCTTTCATTTCAAATTTAGCAGGGAGCTAAGACTTTAGTTCTGAAATCATACCTTTCCCTTTACCAATGAATAACATACCATCAACATACAATACAATGTACAAGAAATGATCACCATTAGATTTATAATAAACACAGTGATCTGATTTAGAACACTCAAATCCCAAACTCAACACATATGTGTCTAATTTCTGATACCACATTGTAGGACTCTGTTTGAGGCCACATGGATTTCTTTAATTCACAGACCAAATTACTTTTACCTTTCACAACATAGTGCTCCAACTGTGTCATATAAATATCCTCCTCCAAATCACCATGAAGGAAAGGAGTTTTCACATCCATTTGCTCAACCTCTAAATCATAAGCAACAACAATAGAAAGCAAAAATCTAATGGATGTCATTTTTGCAACAGGAGAAAATATCTCACCATAATCAACACCCTCAACTTGAGAGTAGCCTTTTGCAACCAACCTTGCTTTATACTTCTCAATGCTTCCATCTGAACCAATCTTTTTCTTGAACACCCATATGCAACCAAAAGGATTTCGTCCTTCAGGCAATGGTACAAGATCCCATGTATCATTCTTTTTTAAAGCTGCAATTTATTATTCCATAGAAATCTTCTAGGATTCTGGATCATTCATACCTAATGTCTCTTCTATAGATTCCGATTCATCCATATTAGTATTCAAAGAAAAAATACATCTCCAATCATCAAGTGAATACCTTTCAGGTGGTTGTCTATGTATAGTAGACCTTCAAACAAGATGACCTAGATGTTCTTCCTCCTATTCTAAAGATTTAGAGCTGGATGATCTCTCCTCAACTTCTTGCCTATCTAGGGGTCTTGATTCAACTCTTTTAGGTGTAGAAGGGAATTGAATCACATCTTCCATTTTAGTCTATTCTGGTTGTAATGTAACAAGAGAGATTTAATTTCTCTAAAAATAACACTTCTACTATGAATTAGCTTTTGTGCAATAGGGTCCCAAAGCTTGTATCCTTCCACACCATAACTGTACCTGATGAAGATACATTTCACAACCTTGTTCTCCAACTTTGTCTGGTTCTCCTTTGACACATGTGCATATGCCTTGCAACCAAAAACTCTAAGATATCTCAATGAAGGCTTGTGACCTGACCATTCTTCCATAGGTGTTTTATCAACAAGAGTTGATGTAGGGGACCTGTTAATCAAGTAGCAAGAAATGGCAACAACTTCAACCCAAAACTTTTGTTCTAGACCAGCACCACTCAACATACTCCTAGTCTTCTACATCAGTGTCCTATTCATTATTTCTACAACTCCATTCTGTTATGGAGAATACGGAGTTGTCTTCTATATATTAATGCCATGGTCTTTATTGAATCTTTCAAAATCATTAGAGAAAAATTCACTGCCATTATCAATCCTCAAACATTTAATTTTCTTTCTAGTCTGCAAATCAACCATTGCTTTAAATTCTTTAAGTTGACTAAAAACTTCATATTTACTCTTTAGAAAATATACCCATGTCCTCCTACTAAAATCATCAATAAATGAAACATAATATTTGGATTTTCCAATCGAAGGAATACCTACAGGACAAAACACATCAAAATGAATAAGATCCAAAACACCACATGTTTTATAAGAACTTGAGTAAAACTAAACGTGGTTTTGTTTTCCATAAATGCAATGCTCACATAAATCAAATTCAAGATTACAATCATTCAAACCTTCAACAAGGTTTTTATTTTTTAAGGTCCTTATACCCTTTTCTCCAATGTGGCCAAGCCTCTGGTGCCACAACAAAGTCTTCTCTATAGGTAAATTTTCCTCAGAAGAAAGAGCACCCTTAGGTACCCAAAAACCATTTCCATCTGCTGAAGGTGAAATCCTCAAATCTTCCATAGATTTACTTTTACAAAAGTGCTATTACACTCAATAATGTATGCGTCTAGCTTATAAAAAGTGTTGAATCTGACACCTCTAGCAATTACCATAGCACCCTTAATCATCTTACATCCTGCTTTAGAAAAGACTACCTGGACTGGTGCAGAGGCACCTAAGCACACAAGCATACCAGGAGGTCAAAAGTCATAATATGAACAATTTATTGTATTTGAGTCATTCATAATGTATTAAGGTTATTTGAGTCAATTGAATCATAATATGTAAGGCTAAATGAGCCATTTTTTCCAAAGATCTCATATTTGGTCCATATTTAAGTTTTAAAAGTGTCCATGTAAGAGTTAGAGTCATTTATGTCAAAAATTGTAAAAATTGCAAAGTTGCAATATTGCCAAAAAGTGCAACAAAAGTGTAAAAATGAAATCCATTGGTTATGAGGTGGTTGGAGTAGTTAGAAAGGAGTTGGAAATGGTTTATAAAACCATTTTTGGTCAAAATCAAGAAGGTAGATCAGTTTGGAGGGGATTTGACAAAGATTATCCATCAAATCCTCAAACTGTCATGAGGTTTTAAGGAATCTGTGGCTGTCATAGATCCATGGAGGATCCCATTTGATGTAATTTTTATATATAGAATTAATTTAATGATAGATTAATGAAATATATTTCAGATCAATCCTTTCTTATGTATTTTTGTGGAGTACTTGGCAAGATATGTTTGTTTTTACAATAATTGTCCAAACCTTGCCAAGGGTTACCCATTTTGGATAAAATGCTTATAACTTTTTATTTAACCGTTGGATCGGGCTGAAATTTGGAGGAAATTTTTATAACTAACATTTATAGAATCTTTCTGGAGTGATTATTTGGGTAATTACTATTTTAAGAGTTATTAATGACTGTTCATGACTATAATTTCATAACCAGAATAGAGTAAATTTCATAGTTTGGACAAATTCTTGGTTTTCATTTGCAAGAAATGAATAGATGAAGGGTTTAAATGATTCAGGTTTAATGAATGATATATTGATCTCTAAAATCATTTTAGATTGATATATATGGAGAATATTTGATAATGGTTATTTGATTGATGTTTTCATGATGCTCTGCATCAAATCGGTATCAGAGCTAGAAGAGCCTGAGTGTGTGGGTAGAGCGCCGAAGGAGGCAATCTACACCAGGACCTAGCCATGAAGGATTTGTTATTTGGTTTTTGCTGATGACTTTTTGGTGCCAAGGTGCTTGTCCATCTAGCTGCAAGAAGGCAGACAAGGAAGGTCTGTCAAGGGCCAAAGGGATGGTCCAGGGCCATGGGATGGTCCATTGATTGCCAAGAGACTAGGGAGAGAGGCAAAGAGGAGAACTCCTAGGTGAGGCAAGGAGGTTGTTGGTGAGGTGATGCAGCATGGAGAGGTGGAATTATGGTTGGTAAAAGCAATTGGGTGGCAGCCACTACAAAATCCATTGGTAGGAATCACAAAGAGATTGTTTGAGAAGGAAGAAGCAACATAAAGAAGATGAGAGCAGAAGCATAAAGAGGCATAAAGAGGTAAAGATGAAGACAAAGGTGAAAATTTCACTCAAATTTTTTCTTGCAGGTCATTGTACCCATGTGATGTATTGTAGCATCCTAAAATTGTGACACTTGCAATTTCGACTGCATTTCGGTCTTCACGATGGCGACGCAACACGCAACCTGAATGGAGACCCCGAAACTTGCTCATGACACTGAAAACTGCATTTTCTTGCACCCTGGCCTGAACCTCCTTTGCACCCTGCTGTCCCGGGAGGTGGGACCAGAGCGCCCAGCGCCCTGGTCCCCCAGGACCATGGCGCCTAGCGCCCTGGTCCCTAGGCCTATTTTGGGCCCGGTCTCCTATGGGGTCTCGGGTCTTTTTGTTTGCAAATTGGAAATTAACTTTTTTGGTCGGCCTAAGGTCGGGAAAATCAGTCTATCAACCCTAATTGGCAAGTATATAAATGGCATTTTCCTCTTTCATTCGATATGATGGAAAAAAGCATGGAAACTATACTCAAGCATTCAAGCATTCAAGCATTCATTCCAAGTCTCCATTCAAGGCTAAGTGTTGCATTCAAGACAAGGATTCAACCATTGAAGAGGAGATCACATACTACATGCTACATACAACATACAACAAACAACAACATCTATACCTTCACACATAAGGATACAAACATCCTTACAACAAGGTATTAGTACTTGTTTTACATTACATACATTGACATTTACAGCATTTCTCATTTCTTGGTTAATTCCAAAACCGGGGTTTGACCTAAAGGCAAACCCCTAATCCCTAACCCCCCCAATCGTCTTCGCTTTTCTGTGTGTAGGTTGCAGGTACGCGGCTGAAATTGAAGATCTGGAATCCTTGTGCAGAGACGAACAGATCCCCCTTCGTTTCGCGGATTTTTCGGAGGACCGTGGCGCCGGGCGCCATCGTCCTGACAACTTTTGCTCAAATTTGCAGGACAGTGCCGTATCGACATTTTACTGCTAATTCCAGGTCCGCAGCTTCATCCTATATCCCTATCTCAGTTTATAAGCGAATCTTTGTCACTTTCTATGCATTCCTAGCTTAATTCTTCTATCAAAATTCTTTACAAAAGAGGGTAGCCTTGCTGTCATAACCCTTGAAACTCATTTAGCATCCAATCTTGCATTGCGTGGGATTGGATCTTGTGGGTTTCAACCCCTCTTTTGAATGTAAAGTCTCTCCCCTAAGTGAAAACCATCAACCTTAGTGAATCTCCCTTCTCTCTCCTTGGAGTTGGAAGAGGGGAGAGCAACTAGGGTTCGATCGCGATTTTCCGCTTTACATGTATATTACCTGTCCAAGGTGTGTTTAGGGTTCCATGAAGGAGATGGCACGTGCATACAAGAGGTTTTTATGACTATTGCAGTCCCAGGGGCAGATTGATTGTTACAGTCAAATGGTGGAGGCTTTGTTTGATATGAAAAAGTGTGTGATGGCCAGGAGGGATTAGGAGAGTGTTGGTTGGTGTTTTGAAAACCTTCCTAAGGTGTTGGAGCAAGTGGAGTGTCCAAGGAAGGGCTTAAACCAATGGGTTTCCAAAGATAGCAGCAGACTGTCATAGTGTGACAAAATGACAGTCACAGAAAATGCATCCTGATGCAGGAGCCATATATCGGAGTTAAACCGTTGGATTTGTCTATATTTTGGATATGTTGTTTTAAATCAAGTTATTCATAATCTCACCACAGCGATTGAGTATTTTGTAACCAATTCAAAAGTTATATACCTTTGTGTATAGGTATATCTAAGAGGACAGCAGGAAGGAAACTTTGGTTTTATTTAATGAAAGTGTTGAGCATTTTTGTTTTATGAACCTAGTTTGAAGTTTAGGGGGTTGTAATGTTTTCAAATGAAATGTGGAAAGAGTATACCTTTGTGTTAGGGTATTGAGGAGGCTTAGGAGTCAAGTATTGATCCTAGAGTTGGGTCCAAGGGAGTGAGTAGGTTATCAAAACCTTAAGAGTGCAGCCTTAGGCAATTGATGAGATGATCAATCATGATCAATGGGAGTTGGAAGGGAGAGTGTGTTTCACCTAGAATCTAGAAGGATCCTCCTGTGTGTGTCTCCTTGAGTGACTTAACCCTTGAGAGGTCTATAGTAGGGAATCCTTCTGCATCAAATTGGTATCAGAGCCCAGCAAAGTATCTGGGTTGTGTGAGAAGATGGCTTTGACCAGGAGTGAAAGAGAATTGGCTATGTTGTTGAGGGATTACCTATATGGTGATAAGAAGGAGAAAGAAGCAAGAGAAAATAAGAAAAGAGAGGAAGATGAGAGAAATAAGAAAGAAGAAGAGAAGAAGAAAAGAGAAGAAGAAGAGTTGAAAAGCTTGAGAAGAGCACTTGAGGAAAGTGAAGAAAGATGGAAGAAGATGGAAGAAGATGGAAGAAGAATTGGAGAGAAGGATAGAGGAAGGAAAGAAACAAGAAGAACAAATGAGGGTGAAGGTTGAAAGCCTAGAGAGGAAAGTGAAGAGTTGGCACTCGAGGGTGCAAAAGAGGGTAGTTTGGCTTGTGAAGAGGCTAATAGTAGCAAAGAAGAAGGCTAATGAGGAAGCCTTGAGGATGAGTAATGAGTTGAGATGCCAAGGTGAATGGCATGAGAGTGAAAGAGAGTTGGTAGCAGCAGGTGAAGAGGATGACCCTGACTTGTGGAAGGAGTTTGAAGCCATAATTGAAGAATGGCAAAGCAATGGTGGGAGTGAACCACTTGAAATGTTGGTAAAATAGGTTCCTATGATGGAAAAAGTTGATATTGAAATCAATGATGATACTATATTTGTTTTTTCTAATCATTTGTATGCAGGTTTGTTGAGTGTTTACATG
This sequence comes from Cryptomeria japonica, assembly GCF_030272615.1. NCBI lineage: Eukaryota > Viridiplantae > Streptophyta > Pinopsida > Cupressales > Cupressaceae > Cryptomeria > Cryptomeria japonica. The sequence continues at coordinate 614,786,871 of NC_081411.1, read as the reverse complement.
GATGACCATGTTGGAGGTGCTTATATTGAGTACCATTTGCTTAAGAGGAGGTTCAATGAGCCACCAAAGCATGAAATTTTTTTTGTAGGATACAAGGAGAAAGTACCTATGAATTGGAAGACTAGAAAGAGGATGCAACCATTCAAGGGGACCTTGAATCTTTTGTCCTCGGGAGTATGGTGCAGGAGCACCTATGAAGACCTATGGAGGCAAGGTGCACTAGGGTCACCGATAGGCCCTCATGAAGAATCAATGAGAAATGAAGTCTAAAATTCTTTTAAGATATTAAAAAAATGTAATCATGGCCATTAGAGCCAATAAATGCAATGAATTGTAATAGAAAGGTCAAAAAGTGTAAAATTGTCAAAATTGGCAATTAGGCCTAGAAAGGGCTAAAATTGGGTTTTGAAGGGTAGAATAGGTTTGTGAGGAATAAAACATGTTTTAAATGTTTGTAAGGTCATATTAATACCATTTTTATGTGTTGGTAGAGTTAGGGCTCCAAGTTGTTCATGTTGACAACTTTGTTTGTCAAATGACAACTTTTGAGAGTAACTTTTATTATCAAAAATGCAAAAAATGACAAAAATAGGTGGTTAGAGGTAGTTGGGTGGTTATGGTTCTATCTTTAAGGCCAAAAGTGCTATAAAAGGTTGTAAAACAATGATATTGAGAGATAATGTGAGTGTATGGTCGAAGGCAATCATTTGGAGCAATAAAAACCATATTTTTATGTGCATTTTCTGAGTTTTCAACATGGACAGTCAGATCTTTAGTTAATTTTGATGCATTTCATGTTTGTGTTTTGAAATATTCTTGTTTGGGGATGATAAAGGAATGATCTAACTTTTTTTTGGAGGTAGTGGATTTTGATTTGGTGTTCATTTGATAAAGATACCAAAGTTTTACTAAAATCTGCCAAAACCTTGAACTAGGGTAACCAGTGGCTTCATAAATGTAATATCTTTTGTTTTTATGCATAACCAATCCTCATTTTGGGAAAGGATGAGGGAAAGGATGTATATTACCTGTCCAAGGTGTGTTCAGGGTTCCATGAAGGAGATGGCACGTGCATACAAGAGGTTTTTATGACTGTTGCAGTCCCAAGGGCATATTGATTGTTACAGTCAAATGGTGGAGGCTTTGTTTGATATGAAAAAGTGTGTGATGGCCAAGAGGGCTTAGGGGAGTGTTGGTTGGTGTTTTGAAAACCTTACTAATTTTTTGGAGCAAGTTGAGTGTCCAAGGAAGGGCTTAAACCAATGGGTTTCCAAAGATAGCAGCAGACTGTCATAGTGTGATAGAATGACAGTCACAAAAAATGCATCTTGATGCGGGGGCCATATATCAGAGTTGAACTGTTGGATTTGTCTATATTTTGGATATGTTGTTCTAAATCAAGTTATTCATAATCTCACCATAGTGAATGAGTATTTTGTAACCAATGCAAAAGTTATATACCTCTGTGTATAGGTATATCTAAGAGGACAACAAGAAGGAAACTTTGGTTTTATTTAATGAAAGTGTTGAGCATTTTTGTTTTATGAACCTAGTTTGAAGTTTAGGGGATTGTAATGTTTCAAATTAAATGTGGAAAGAGTATACCTTTTTTTTAGGGTATTGAGGATGCTTAGGAGTCAAGTATTGATCCTAGAGTTGGGTCCAAGGGAGTGATTAGGTTATCAAAACCTTAAGAGTGCAGCCTTAGGCAATTGATGAGATGATCAATCATGATCAATGGGAGTTGGAAGGGAGAGAGTGTTTCACCTAGAATGTAGAAGGATCCTCTTGTGTGTGTCTCCTTGAGTGATTGAACCATTGAGAGGTCTATATTAGGGGATCCTTCTACATCATGGACACCTGCATCTATCAGTTTTCTCACAAATAAAATATTTCGTTTTAAACCAGAGATATGTAGCACACCATTAATCCTTTTTATTGTACCATCAGAAAACTTGATTCTAAATTTACCTCAACCAAAAATTTTTAAATGTGAATCATCACCCAAGTACACCTTACCTCCATTAAATTATTTATATTCAGAAAACCAATCTCTATTGGTAGTCATATGAAAAGATGTACCTGATTCAATTAACCAGGCATCATTACCTGCATGAGTCACCAAAGCCGCAATGAATGCATCACCATCCTCCTTCCTGGACTCAGAATCAGAATCAAAATCAATCTTCTTCTTTTCCTTCTTCTTTTATTCTTTACAGTCCTTATGGATGTGACCTAGTTTACCACAATTTCAACAAATAACTTTGGACTTTCCAAGAGATTTCGATCTCCCTTTCGATTTGGACTTATCACACTTCTCATTCTTCTTGCCTTTATCCTTAGGTCTTCCACGAATAGTTAGGGATTCCTTCAAACTGTGGGATACCTTCCTTTGCATCTCTTCACCAAGTAGGGCACCCACCATATCTTTAGACTTCAAAACAATAGAAGTACTACTGATAGCCATAACAAGAGAATCCCACAAATTAGGCAAAGAACAAAGCAAGATCTGGCATTTCTCCTCTTTGCTCATCTTAACACCAACATATACTAATTGAGCCACCAACATATTGAATGTTTCCAGGTAGTCGGCAACTCATCCACCCTCTTCCATCTTCAAGGAATACAATTTCTTCCTCAAGAAAATATAATTTAATAAAGATTTCGCTTGATACATTTCACCAAGCTTATCCCATAGTTTCTTTGTAGTGTTTTCTTCATGGAAATTGATCAGAACAAAGTCTGTTAGGCACAGTCTTATTAGACCGTTGGCTTTTTGGTCAACATCATACTGAGCCGTCGCAATAGGATCTAAGGGCCTTTGGAAATTTGCATCAACAACATCCCATATATCTCAATCTATTAGTAGATCTTCCATCTTTAGCTTCCACATCTCAAAATTCATTCCATTAAATTTCTCCACCTCTATTTTTCCTGACAAACTTGCCATCTGGAAATTCCTGCAACAAGATCAAAAAGTGTCTTCTGCATAAGCTCCCACTAAAATTTGCATTAGTTCAAAAAACCCAACAACCCACAATTGAAACCAAAGGTGATCAAGCTCTGATACCACTTGTAAGGAAGTTAAGTAGAGGAACAACTTCCTACACTAATCTTGAGAGGAGGATAATGCAAAAAAAATTCTAGATCATCACAACAGTTACAGAAAATAGAAATAGATAAAATAACATTCAAACCATAACATAGTGATTTACGTGGGGAAAACCCTTTCGGGAGAAAAACCCTACACTCCAAAAGCCACCCAATATATAATTATGCAATCAAAACAGATTACAATATACTTGCAGAGCAATCTCTTCGCAGGAGTACCACTAATCAGAGATCTAGAGGTAACTCAATAGCCATAAGACTCTTACACACAACCTCTATCTCACGCACCTCATATATAGGATATACAATACAAGAAACTGTCAAATGATATTACAAAACTATGGGCTAAAACCACCCAATAAGGTGTAGTTGACCTTATTTCCCTTCTAGATGCCTTATGACGTGTCCCTCCCTTTTTACAACTCATTTATGTGTTCGATGTATTTTATATTTCCTATTTCAGGAGTACAAACTTCTGGAGGCCATAATCTGAGAACCGTGTATCCTATTGATGAACTGTTTGAAGCGTCAAAAATCTTGCAAAGTGATCTATTGCCTCATAAACCACTACATCATTTACGCCCACTTTTTAGGGCATTTTTGGGCCTCTAAATTCCTCAAAATCAAATTTAAACCTTTCATTGGACCTCCAAAAGAAAAAAAATTAATATCTTCAAAACTAGTTGTGATCTTGCGATGTAACTTTACCAGAATGCTTATCTAGCCAACCAGAAGCTTCAGGGCTAATTTCACACCATTTCGTGCTCAAATGAAAACTTACTAAAAATAGTAACCTTATGTAAATGCAAGGTTGGGACACCATTTTCCCAACACTTGTGGGATGAGTTTGGGGTTGGACTCTACTGCAGGGGCATTTTCTAGTGTTGGCATGGGTGCAATTATGTCAATAGGTACAATGTGGGTTATTTCTGGTGTTGCAGAACTAGTTCCTACCTTAGGAATATTTTCAACAAAGGGGACGATAGACTCCTTGGCTGGGGATGCCATTTTGAATTCTAAGGTGAAGAGGGTTTTGAAATTTAATGTAGGTACAAATCTAATAGAGCCTAGGGCACACACAAAAAACATTGCGTACACACAACTAAGACATCTTCACAATGCAGGAAAATGGAGTAGAAATTCACTTACTATTTTTTTCTCAATTGGAAACACTTGAGGACACACTCTTTCACTAAAAATTGCTCTTCTTCTTTGCTCTGTAACTGCTCTGATTTCGCTTAGATGCAAGGTGAGGAATAATACCACTCAATTCTTTTTTTATAGCATCAACATTACTTCATTCATGTTGAGCGAAGTTGGTCATTGGCATTGAAGTTTGAATTTCCACTATTGATTAGGTAAGGAACAACTAAGATCATCCTTTGACTTCCCTTTATTGATGAGATGACGTCCTCTTATGGCTCCTTTGACCACCTTTTAATTCTTCTTGTTCTACTAGAAGTTTATGTTGTTATGTCATTTAACCACACATGACAACAAAATCCTTGATACCTATGTGCTTGATTATCCCACACCACTCTTCACGACCTTTTTCATCTCCGTGGGATAAGCCTTACTTGTTTTTACTTTGTCCTCTTATCCCGCATCACTTGGGGACATTCTCTTTACTAACTAGCACTGCTTGCCCTTGCAGGATAAGCCTTCAAGCTTGCCTACAAAGCTTTCCCTTTATCCCACCTTTCTTATATTCATTTGTGCCTTTGTCACTTCAAAAAAATTTCCTCTATGCATTTGTCCACATGGGATAAGCCTTTTTCCGTAACACTTTCTTATCCTGCGACGTCTTCCTTATCCCCACAAGAACGCGTGGGATAAGAAAATCCTCCTTTATCTTCTTATCCCACAACCTTTAATTAACCGACAAGGAACTTTGCAGGATAAGCCTTTCAACATCCTTTGATCAATCTTATCCTACACAACCAATTTGTGGATTGAAATGACGTGGGACAAGCATTCACACTTGCTACTTACTTCTTCTTTTCTTATCCCGCACTTCCCTTTTGGTAACTTGAAGATGTCATGAGATAAACGTTTCTTCTTTGTGTTGAACCATGTCTTATCCTACACTAGCAAACCTTTGTCTCAAATGTGGTGTGAGATAATGCCTCCTTTGTGAGATGTATTCACCTTATCCCATGCAAACAAGACCTACGATGATTACACATGTGGGATAACATCTGCTCATACATCCCCTTTGATCTGCTTATCCCACACTACTAGGATACTAAAGATGACACTTTAAGTGAAAATTTAAAGAATGTGGGAACTTATGAGGGGTAAAGTGGTCATGCCAGGTGGCCTACCTAGGGAGATTTATGACTAAGACTTAGTCATCAGAGAGACAATATGATCCTTAAGTGACAAATACTTTAGGCAACTGACCCGAAAAATAAACCTACCACACGGGTCTGATAAACCTATGACAGAGAACCCTTCTGATCATGATTTAAAACTAGGAAACTGACAAATGACAATCAACTACAAAACAAAACAAGGCCTAGGGAAAACAAGAGAAAACCTAGCAAAATTAAAACCTTCCAAAAATCCTAAACCCTAGGATTTAAAATACAAGAGGGACATATCTAAAAGCCAAATTTAGCACTTCCAACATAACTAAAGACCTAAAACATGATAGTACAACATCCATATAACGTAGACATTATATTTAGAATCGTAGTTCATCAGCACCAAGAACCAGAGGGATACAAAGTAAGCTTCCATAAGGATATTAAATACTCTTTTCTACATATTGCAACTTCCACTACTGTAGCCTTTCAAAAATACCTCATACTTACTTAACATCACCACTAGACAACACAACAACATCTGAAAACTCATTTTAGGACCATATAATACATCCACACTTCAACTTCATCTTAACTTATATTACCTCAATGCACAATCATAGACAACACATGTTGTGTCATCAATGACAACACCAAACAAGTTTTACATCAATGACAACACACCTTAAGTTTTCAACAAGGAAAACATCACTCATATTGTTGTATCAAATGTTGAGTTTAATTTTCATTTCAGATTTGAAACTCAATTGGGGTTTTATTATAATTCTATATCTTTTTAAACCCTAGTGTTCAAATTTGATCTTGTAGATGTGTAAGTCCCTTTGTGATTACTAGTAAATCATATTATTTCACTAAGTTATCCAAGTAGAGTTAAGAACAAACATTCAAAACCTTGAGGTCATCTTATTTGATCAGTTCAATAGCATATAAGATTTCCTTATTCAAGAGAGAATATGATATACTTTAGGTATTTTATTTTGTGTTAGCAGGAGTGCAAACCATCTCATCAACAAGACTAACACTCAATTACTATTTGTAAATCTATATTGAGCTAGAGGTATTGACAGTAGAAGATACATAGTTGGGTATATAATTTAATTGTTTATTGGTACTATCAAGTAGATGAGTGTGTGCTAGGTTGTGATCCTTTTTTCTAATATAAATGTAGAGTACATGGTAGCTACTCATGCTTGTAAGGAATCTATCTTAAGTTATTGTATTCAGATTTTGGGCTAAGTTGAGGAACTATTATAGTTTTAGTGACTACCAAGGTGTCACATGTCTAGTAAATAACTTGATATTTCATGCAAGGAAATATCATATTGATGTACATTACCATTTTTTGCATGAAATGGTAGAGGATGGGGGGGTCATGCTAGATAAATTTGACTCTCTATAAAATGTTGTGAATGCATTGATGAAGCTAGCGAGCACATAAAAGTTTAGTTGGTTTTATGAGTGTATGGTCCACTTGGCTCTTGCAATTAGCTAATAATTTTAGTACTCCCTATTGTAAAACAAGTTCAAGAAAGATTGCAATATGAACTTAAACTCAAAGTTATTTCAAATATAAAACTAAAGGTTAACCATTAACACAATGATTATAGAATCAAAACAAGAATATGAAAACCATTGCACATAAAACACAAAAATTACGTGGAGAAACCTTTTCTGGAAAAAAATCCACCACTGAAAGAGAGATAAGTATATTACTAATTGAGTGAAGAATACAAAATCAATACACTTCTCTACAAACCTTTGTAAAACTTGGTAGCACTTTGTTACCCTAGAAGTTGAACAAGACTGAATGAAGAACATTGGCTCAATGCACCAATTTATAGGAGTTTATGAGAATGAATACCACTATGTTATTACTAAACAACATGTAACAAATCATCTATAAAAACTCACACCCACCTCCCAAAATAGCCTCTTACATATTATCTTACAATTTTCATGTCATCTCTTATGCATGTGCACTTGTGTAAGAATTTTGTCATAAATATTGTCGTAACCATCATATATTCTCTTTCAAGTCCTGAAAAGTGTCAAAGCACCTCAAAATAGAAGATTCCAAGAGGGGTCACCTAGTTATTTTGTCCTTTTCGTAGAGGACAAACATAAATTTAAGTAACTTTGTCTTTTCAAAGTCTCTTTCACCACCGTTGGTTAAACGATTTAACCTCTTATGGGTAAATTACAATAGACATTTAAGAAAACAATAAATTAAAGGATTTACAAGGCCGATGGCACCTAAATCCTAACACTCCCTTTGATATTGCAAGGTGTTCAAAAAGTGGAACAATGTTAGGAAATGTTTCTCAATCTTGCTCCTAATGTTAAGTATACAAAAATATATATTTTTAGACTAAAAATCATAAAAAAAATTAAATGAAGTTTAGGGTACAGAGTTAGTTTTTGGTCAAAATAAAAAATTTGAATTGTTTGACATTTGTTCTAATGATCCTCATTATGTAGATATTTTTGAGCCCTACATTTAAAAAAAAAAGTATGCCTAAAAAGATTCCAAATCAAAAGGTATGGCCTCCAAAAGTTAGACCTTGTATGTTGGAAGTGTAAAAATATATAGGACATAGAAAAGAGTTGTACGATCAAGTGACAATTGTTGACGAATTTATAACATATGTTATGATGTTTCATAAGAAATATGTGGGCAAAGATGATGAAATCAAAATGGAACACCCAAGTTTGTGAATGGACCATGTTGTTCTTATGACAAGTAGAAGGAATATATTATTTTTATATTGGGAACCTGTCTTGGGATTTGGTGTTAGTTTTTTAACTAGGTGGTCCTATTTTAGCATGTATGGCCTCCTGCATATGGTTCTATTCATCCTAGCTCAATTCCTCATCTCATTTTTTGTTCTCTTTCCTATTTGAGACCACATTGGAGGGAGAAATGTGCCTAGGGAGAATGTAAAGGCTCAAATTACCATAATTAATAAAATTCTAGAAATTTCTCATAATTTTTAAGATAAACATAATACAAGTCTTATAATATACCAAATCTAAAAATTTACAAAATTCTCTTAAGGCAAACCATAATACATCATGAGACCATATAGCTCGAGATACAAGTACATATGACCAAGAGGTTGAAATTAAAACATATAAAAATGATCAATGGTAGATTAAAATGACATGAATAAAAATCATTAGATAATATAAAACTATCTCCACTCACTACGAACTCCTCTCCATCTGCTCCTCTAAGACGAACATGTGGCCCAGGCATATTTTTTGCCCAACCACAAATAAATCGCCTCCTCGGTTCTCAATGAGCTCCTAACCCTTGCATGATGCTCCTAGCAAACTAGAATCGACAGGAGTAATGGGATCCTAGTGTAGCATGAAAATATCTTACATGCATATCACTTATGATTATGTAGTCCTATTTTCATGATAAGGCAGGGAGTAAGAAAAGAAATCAACAAGAATTACATTGATTTAAACACTTTGGCCAAAGATTTATGCCAACTCCATATTTGGCATTCACCCATTACGTACATAAATTCTCTCAAACACAAAAAAACTACTCTCCCTTAGTTAATCACTTAAATATAGATACTACTCTCCATTTTACTATAGATACCCAAAAAAAGATTAATTTTTTATAATCATGGAATTCTTAAATATGATCTAATTATAACAAACAAATTCCTTTAACAAGAAATATTCCTTTTGAGCACACTATTAAATTTAAAATGTTCCACTCTTAAAATTACCACCATACATCTCATAAGGCCAAGACAATGCTAAAAGATAATAGAATCAATCTAAATCAAAACTCCCACTTCATTTTATTTGCAGTGTTCACATTCACAATTAAAAAAAGAGGTACGTTTATTATTTTTCCTAAGGCATTACATTCACTAATTACAAAGGGGGCAAGACAAGGCTTCATCTCAAAATGGTTTGATCAATTCTGCTACATTCACAATCATTATTCTTGTAAGAAAAAAATATTTACTCTATAATTTGATAAAACTATCTCCATGTAGACATTATCGACTAAGTTTTCATAGAGGTATTCTAGGAAATTGGTATGAATAATCAGAGGAGTTTATGTATGCAAGATAATATCATGGTTGATTATGAAATGGTGAAAACTGGACTTGAATAAGGACACTGGAACACAAATCTTGTTGGAACCAATGAACACTGATAGGGTGGGAGGGGGTGAATCAGTGTTCCGATATTGATACATTTTTAATTTGATTCTTAATCAACCAGAAGCACAAATAAGAAATTGAAATGCAAAAACACAAAGAAATCAAACATATAACCATAACACCAATATTTTTATGTGGAAACCCAAAAAGGGAAAAACCACGGTGGGATTTGAACCCACAATGTTATTCCACTATGACTAGTAGCAAAACAATATTATAAAAGGGGAATGCACTTGCATTCAGGCACTTTGCCTAGAGCTCACTACTCAGTTACAAAATAAGGCTACAACCCGAGAGGAAGGATCACTACCTTACGACTGATAGAGAATGATTACAATGATTAATGAATTGAATAAAAGCATCTAATTATGCCAAGTATCAGTTTTGGTCAGGCACAAAGTGACTTGTGGCACTGTTCCAATGAACTTCTCTATTATGCTATGCTTTGCTTACTAGATCAACACAATTTAGGATGCACACCTAAAACTATGCTCAATCACACCAAAATAATCACACACACCATACATACATCAAAAATAATTATTTTAATCGATCATATAATTCAGAACTTAGCAAAATTAATCTCCCACAAGTCGGCTTCACCAAATATGAAATACATAGTGCTACAAGTCAGCTCAAATCCTTTCCAAAACATATTCTAGATCCAATAAATGCGATCAAATGCTTCCCATAAGTCGGTCTAATCACCTAAAACTTTCCAATAATCACTAGAATCAACTCAAGGAATCTGGTCCACATGTTACACCACCGAAAATGAAGAGAACCCTTTTTTTCTGCTCAACCAGATATCGGATCTTATAACATCCTAAAGAATCATCACCAAAGGATAATAATACATAATAATATTCTTCTCACACTCAACCAACTCACCCTGGTCACCAAAACCAAAATATTCTTTACCGAAAATGAGAAATGCTCACCATGACTGTACATAGAGTAATGCTAACAGACTTGCACAAAAACTCCATACCGAATATAATCAATAGGTTGAGTTGCCATCAATGAAAACTCCTAAGAATATACATGCATTAGATATCACCAATATTCATCAGAGCATCACCAGAACAACATCAGATGCCAACAATCTCGCCCTTCGGCATTGATGGCAGCACTATGAAAAATGATAACTGTTCTAAAGCTCCAAAAACTACAAACAATCCAACAATGTAAAATTTGTACACGCAACCAAGACCAACTAAATCCCCCTAAGAATAAAAATAATTTTTCACTACTCTCTTCAACTGTCTCCCCCTTTGACATCAATGGCAAAGGGTAAAAATTTGCCAAAACTTATGTACAAAAGAATGCAATAATTTACATGAATTTGAAAATGTATGCATAGGTAACCTTCAGGGATTGCAGGTACCCATTCCATCCTCTTAGAAAACAATCTAATACATTAATCAGAGCACTGGACATGTATGCATGCACTTTGACTCCTTTGAGATCAGATGGCACCGGTTTACCTAGTGCACCAACTGCATCTTGCTGAGCAAGGTGTCCATTCAGGTAGTAATCAGACTTCTTAGTTCTCCCACTTTGCTCAACATTTTCTCCTTTTATTTATTCAAGCCCTTTATTTTGTCAGCAAAATCCATTATTTGGGCTTCAAGAGAGCTAGGAAAAACTGAATGAGGGGCGAAAGAATGACCAATACTAGCAAGCTTCCCTTCAAAATCTCTTATTTTCTTATCAATGTCAGCAGCAAACTTAGGCAAAATAGACATGATTTAAATATTTTACCGCCTTCACTTAATGCATCTTGTACACTCTTTGCCACAGTCTTCAAAAATTCTCTGTCATCATCAATTACCTTCATATAGGTTTGAAGCTCCATCTCATTGAATTTTTTCAAAACATTTATGTCAGTCGCTTTCTCTAAAGATACAAAATCAGATTCTACCTTATTCAACATAACCTTAAGCATGTGACTGCTTGAATAGCCTTCTTGGTGATTTTATAAGGTTTGTCTAGCCAAATGAATTGATCATGGACCCTATTTAGGACATAGCGGACCCATTCCACTTCATCTAATATGAGAAAATGAATGAATTTCATGAAACCCTTATCATGAAGAATATTATGTTCCGGCTTCAAGTTTCCAAGGTTGTCCGCCAAATGCTTGTTGTAAAGTGTAAGCATGTCAACATTTTTGAGTTCTTCAATGTCATAATGAATGTATGCCCTTATATCCTCATTGTGAAGAACTCTGTATGGTACTAAGGAAAACACTCCTTTTGGATCATCTTCGACCGATTTGAAAGGATGTCTCATGAAAATGGGCCTTGCTCGCTCTGAAATCTCAACCACTAAAGGAGTGGAAATATCACATGTAGATGCCATGAGAATCTTAGGGTTTTAAATGATAACTCGTGAACAGATAAATACCTTTTATTTCACAACCGAGCACAAGAAATTGTTGGATGATCACTTTAAACTTGGTTTTGCTGCCAAATCTCTTTCACTCAGATGCTCTACTCTTTTCTCTTGATCGCATTGTGAAGAATAAGCTTTCAGAATGCCTTTTTAACATAATTTGCAATTATAATAAATGCTCAACCATAAAGCTTTCGATTACACTTTTTTTCATCATTTCATTCACCGGATTGCCGAACCTCTATAAAATCTTCCAGATATCGATTGCATGCATGATCTGAATCTTCTGTAACCTTCTAAAATAAGCTACGGATCTCCGAAAAGGGGTTTTTAAGGATCTGCATGAAAAAATCCCTCTAAGGCCAAAAATCCCTAGTTACCGAATGAGGTTCCATCACCGGATTCAAGTGTGGAGCCATTCTGCATATTCTGATCTTCTTTCATTACCCATATTTTCTTATTTTGATCTCTGATTTCATCAACCTTTGTTTTGGCTTTCTCATCAAATTTGTTCTTATTCCCTAGTGCATTCTTGCTTCTGCAATGCCTTGCAATATGAACTTGTTTCTTACATGCATGACAAACAACATTTTTCTGCATAGGCCTAAAGTTCATCTGATTTGGTCTCATCCTGCATTGGTTAGATATATGCTCAAACATCCCACAAGCATAACATCTTTTGTTCTGAAAATTATTTATCACTGCTCTGCACATGTTTGACTTATGACCAAAATTGTTGCATATGAAATATTGACTGGAAAAGGTAGAACCATTGTTCATCATTCCATTATTCATCTTACTTTTGCATTGATTTACCATATGACCAAATTTATTGCAAGTAAAATATCTACCATTGAATTTATAGGCATTAGACTGTCTTACTAGAGGTTTCATGTTCTTCTGCTGATGATTTTATTTTGCATTGCTATGTCCAGAATCGAAGGATTCTCCTTTCTCATATCCAAGTCCTCTTGTGTCATTCCCATGTCTTTGGCTATCCAACATACCATCTAACCAGGCTGAGCTAGCTTTGAAATTATCTTTGTACTCATTAACAGTAGTCAAGTCATCTCTCATAATTATGATCTGCCTTTCAAGTTCTTGTCCATCATTCTTTGTCAGCACCAACTAAAGTTTTAACTGATCATTCTCATATGTCTATTGGCATATGATGAACTGACATGTTGATATGATGATAATGCATGTTGTCATTTATGTCAATAAGTGTAAGTGAACTGGTATGCAGATTGGAAGAAGTTGGTGAACTGGTGTCGAGGTTTCACTGAGTGTGACTATCGGTTGGTAGTCTCAGCTCTAGGGTTTCCAGTTTGGCAATCTTGCTTATGTGATGCAACCGATGACATTATGTGATAAGTTAGCTAAGAGATGAAGATGGGATCATGATGCCACGTCAGTTTTGTGCACGTGAAGGATTTTCTTGAGGATCTTGCATGAGAAGATCAACTGCATTAAATGTATACCTCGGGAATGAACATTCTTCTTGGTGGTATGAGAAGAAAGCATGAAGAGTTACTGATTTCTATGTGCGGTAAAGAATGGGTGATGTAGATTGTCTTGTGATCTATTTGAAATTGTATTGCTCTATGCAAAGTGTTTGGACGATCAGGATTCGACCACTTGTAATATAAACCTAAGATGCTTAGGGTTTAGGGTTTATGCTACTGACCTAATTGTTGTCTATAAGGTCAATGATGTTTGTTATTGTAAGGTGTTGGCAAATGTTGTGTGTGTATCCAAGTGATGAGATACTTGCCAGACTAGTAAGAGAAAACTGTAGAGTGTGATTGCAGAAGTAGAGGAATTGAAAAGGATCTGCCTTAGCATATAGTATTGTTATCAGATCAAAGCTTTACCTGTTATCTTCTAACCATTTAAATAGAAGGAAAATCCCTTTGTCGAGTGGCTTTAACAGGCTTACTGTAAATCCTCTAACTAGGTGACTCAAGTTTATTGAGTTCTTTAAATCCTCTAGCAAGGTAACCTTTAACAGGGTATATAGCCATCCCTTAACTGGGTGATCTTTAACAGGATCGGTTCCTAGCATAACCTTATTGTAAAGTCTTTAAATAGACTAGGCTCCCAATAGAGAAAGCTTCAAAAGAGTTCAAAAAAAATCTTGTGGGTATTCATCCCCACTGTGGTTTTTCCCATTTGGGTTTCCATGTAAAAAATCTGTGTGTCATGTGTTGTGCATTTTTCATGTGATGATTAAGTGTTCTTTGTTTAAGTGATTATGCATGCAGAGCTAATGGCTATGTTATTGGTGACACACCACATGCACATGTTTATGGGTAAAGTAGCTATCAAGTATTAAATGTATTTGAAGTGTTCAGACTTGCCGGTCTATGTTGTCTGAAGTGTTATTGTGTTTAACTGGTATTGCCATGGTTAAGTTTAGTGATGAAGACAACCGATTAGTATTGTTTTAGCTTGATAATATTATTGGAAAGTTTTTGTATGTACTAATTCACCCCCCCTCTCAGTACCAGTTAGGGTATTTGTTGTTCATCATTATTCATCAATTGGTATCAGAGCAACTCCATGTCCTTGATGATATAAGCTTAACCACTTGAGGTAAAAGATTGTGCCTTAATGATGAAGAGGGAAGGTCCTAAGTTCAATAGAGATAACTTCAAAATATGGAAGGACATACTGAAGATGTATATCAAGAGTTTAGGTGCTCAACACCGGAGCTATGTTGAAAATGTCTATGTAATTCCCACTAGCACTTTAACTTATGATCAGAAAAAGGGCAAGTCATGGAAGCCCTTATTAGCAGTTTATCTGATATTGAGTTCATTGATGTACAAGATAAGGACACTCCTAAAGATGTATGGGACACATTGGAAACTATTTATGGCGGTGATGAACATGTAAAGCAAGATAGGTAAGAGAGCCTTAGAGGAAAATATGAGACATGAGGATGGTTGAAGGTGAGACCATTTAGCAATATGGCATAAGAATCAAGATTGATGTTGGAGATATCAAGAGCACTGGTGGGATAATTGATGATGCTATCATTGTTAGTAAAGTCTTGAGATCATTGTTACCAGTCTATGCAATCAGAGTTGCTGCTATTCAGGAACTAAGGTCTATTGAAAAAATCAAGGTATCCTTAGACTCTATTATTGCAAAGTTAACTGCATATGAGTTGAATAGCTATGATGACAGTGTTCAGAAGACCGAGTAAACTTTTAGAGCATCTGCTGCACCAACCAGAAAAGGAAAAGAAGCAAGTACCAGTTATGAATCCATGCAAAGCATAGGTATGGATGATGAGTAAATTCCAATGGAGTTTGAAGCTCTTCTTGCCAAGAGACTTCCAAAAGGTACTGGAAAATACATAGGTAAGCTTCCTTTAAAATATTTTTCTTGTAATAAGATAGGACATATAGCTGTTAACAATCCTAACAATGAGAATAAGGATAAACCAAAGAGGTTTAGAAAGTATAAAGGATGAAATAGAAGAAATTGTCTTGTTGTAGTGGATGAAGGTGTTACTGATGAAGAATCTAAGGATGAAGAAAATGAAGACATGGTATTTGCAGTTGTAAAGTAAGAAGTGTCTGACAAGAAAGAACTTGTCTCTTGCATTGACAACTCGAATGAGTGGATAATTGATAGTGGTTATTCTCACCAGATGACTGGTGATAGGAGAAGTTTCTATCTCTAGAAGAATATGATGGAGGTGTTGTCAGATTTGGCAATGATGCACCATGTTTGGTGAAAGGTAGAGGATCCACCTCACTAAATGGAAAGAACAGTGCAGATAGTGTCTATTGGGTAGAAGGTCTTAAGAATAACCTGTTGAGTGTTGCTCAACTAAATGATAAAGGACTTGTTCTAAAGTTCAAAGGTGGAGTCTGCAGTATAAATGGTAAAAGTGGTGAACTTATTACCACCAGTAAGCAGACCAAAGGTAACCTGTTTCAGTTGAATGCCAAGATAAGTCGGTGTCTGATGGTGAAGTTTGATGATAGTTGGATATGGCATAGGAGACTTTGTCATATGAACTTTGATAATATTGTAAAGGCTAGTAAGATCAAGGCAGTAAGAGGATTGCCTTTGCTGAACAAACCAGAGAATTCTTTGTGCAAAGAATGTCAACTTGGGAAGATGTCTTCCTCAACTTTCAAAGGTAAGTCTTTTTCAGCAGAAAACTTGATCTTGTACATACTAATTTATGTGGTCCTATGAAAACTAGAAGTATTCAGGGAGATAGGTATTTCATGATTCTTACCGATGACTACTCAAGAATGATATGGGTCACATTCTTGAAAGACAAGTCTGAGGTATTTGGAAAGTTCAAAGCCTTTAGAGCATTAGTAGAGAAGGAAAGTGGTCAAAAGATAAAATGCCTAAGAATTGATCAAGGAGGTGAATTCACTTCTGATGAATTCAACAAGTACTATGAAGATAGAGGTATCAAGAGGTAGTTGTCTACCCCAAGGACACCACAACATAATGGCATAGCAGAAAGGAATAACAGGACTGTAGTTGAAGCGGCCTGAACAATGCTGATCCAAGGAAAGGTTGCTCACACTTTTTGGAGAGAAGCGGTGAGCACTGCAGTCTATACTATGAACCGGGTACTCATTAAGAAAGGTAGAGTTAAAACCCCTTATGAGTATTGGACCGGGAAAACTCCCACTATGAGTTATTTTAAAGTGTTTGGTAGTAAGTGTTATATCAAGAGAGGTGAGCATCTGAGCAAGTTTGATGCTAAAAGTGATGAAGGAATATTTCTGGGATATTCCATTAAGAGAAAAGATCTCAAGTGCTACAACAATAGAACACAAAAAATTGTTGAGAGTATCAATGTCAAGGTTGATGAATCCCCTGAGGAACTTGAGGAAACCTGCAGCGAAGAAGTGGAAGATGAACCGGGTATAGCCTTATGGGAACTGGTTAAAGAAGAAACAAGTAAATATCTTACTGTTCCTGTATCGGTAGAAGCTGCAGTAGGAGAAGAAGAAGAGGTAAATGAAGAAGAAGAGGAAAAACTAGCAGAACAAGCTAGAGTCATTCCTAGGTATGTGAAACTACATCATGATCCGAAGCAAATCATAGGAGATAAAGATGCAGGGATACTCACAAGAAGAAAGGTGAAAGAAAAATCTTGCATGATTTATGAATTAGAGCCCAAGACTTCCACATAAGCACTTACAGATGAAGAATAGATTAAGGCAACATAAGAGGAGCTAGATCAAATAGAAAAGAATGCAACATGGTCCTTGGTACCCAAACCAGAACAGAAAAATGTCATAGGTACCAAATGGGTTTTTAGGAATAAGCTAAATGAAGAAGGCATAGTTGTAAGGAACAAGGCAAGACTTGTATGCAAAGGATATGCTCAGAAAGAGGGAGAAGACTATGGAGAAACCTTTTCTCTTGTGGCTAGACTGGAAGGTATATGAATGATACTTGCATTTGCAGCATTTAAGGGATTTAAGATTTATCAGATGGATGTGAAGTCTGCATTTTTTAATGGAATCCTAGAAGAGGAAGTGTATATTGAGCAACTGGAAGGGGTTAACTTATCAGAAGATAGTAACATGGTGTGTAGATTACACAAAGCCCTGTATGGATTGAAACAAGCACCTAGAGCATGGTATGAAAGGTTACACTCTCATCTTGTGAAGATTAGATTTTAGAGAACAAGTGAGGATAACAATATCTATCTAAAATCTGAAGGTGATCAAATTCTGATCTGTGAAGTATTTGTAGATGACATAATCTTTGGAGGAGATGATAAAATGAGTCATGCTTTTGTAGATGAAATGAAGAAAGAGTTTGAGATGTCTCTAATTGGAGATATAAAGTTCTTTATTGGTTTACAGATTCAGCAAATGAAAGAGGGTATCTTTATTACCCAATCCAAGTATGTCAAAGAGTATTGAAGACCTTTGGCATGGAGGAGAGCAAATCAGTTGGTACATCGATGGTGACAGGCAATAAACTGACTAAGGAAGATGATTCAGCGTTGGTGAATGAGAAGGAGTACTGGTCAATGATTGGTAAGCTGCACTATGTGGTGCACAACAAACCAGATATTGCTCATGCAGTGGGCATAGTAGCTCATTTTTTAGAAAAGTCCAAGAGAATCCCACTTGGTAGCTATCAAGCGGATTCTTAGATATCTGAAAGGAACAGTTGACTATGGATTGTGGTATCCATATAATGGTGACTTTAACCTCAAATTATATACTGATGATGATTGGGCAGGTAATGTGGATGACTGGAAGAGCACAACCGGTGGAGCATTTTTTGTTGGTGGAAGACTAGTCTCATGGACGAGTAAGAAGCAAAGTTGTATTTCTCAGTCTATGGCTAAAGTAGAATATGTGGCAGCATTTATGAACTATAGTCAAGCAATCTAGATGAAACATGGATTGGAAGGTTTCAAAGTACTTGTATTTGAACCGGTGAATATATTTTGTGACAACACAAGTGCAATAAATATTTCCAAGAATCCGATATTGCATGCTAGAACTAAGCACATTGAGCTTAAGTATCACTTATTGAGAGAAAAGGTTTGGAATAAGGAGGTTGTACTAGAACATGTTTCCAGTAAGGAGCAGCTAGCAGATATATTCACTAAGCCCTTACCAAAGACTACATTTACCTATTTGAGAGGTGAATTAGGGGTTCTACCCCTTCATGAAGTCAACTAAAGTTGTGTGCTCCATATCAGTCAGGTACTATAGTGTCAAATCTTTCTGGATTGATGTGTTGAAGGACACTACTCCATAGGGGGAGCAACATAGGGGAGAATGGAAGCTTGTGCCTCCACTTTGGCATTGTTGTCAAAGGAGGGGAAGATATCTAATGTATGGGGGAGAAGATACCTGATGATGCAGAATACACTGGTCTATGATGTCTATAGTTGCAATGCTACACTGAGTATTGCCATCAATGCCAAAGGGGGAGATTGTTAGCATATGATGAACCAACATGTTGATATGATGATAATGTATGTTGTCATTGATGTCAATAAGTGTAAGTGAACCGATATGTAGATTGGAAGAAGTTGGTGAACCGGTATGAAGAAATGCAATGAACCGGTGTTGGGGTTTCACTGAGTGTGACTACCAGTTGGTAGTCTCAGCTCTAGGGTTTTCGGTTTGGCAAGCTCTCTTATACGATGCAACCGATGACATTCTATGATAAGTTAGCTAAGAGATGAAGATGAGATCGTGATGCCACATCAGCTTTGTGAACATGAAGGATTTCCTTGAGGATCTTGCATGAGAAGATCTACTGCATTAAATGTCTACCTCAGGAATGATCATTCTTCTTGGTGGTATGAGAAGAAAGCGTGATGAGTTACTGATTTCTGCGTGTGGTGAAGAATGGACGATGCAGATTGTCTTGTGATTTGTTTGAAATTGTATTCTCTATACAAAGTGTTTGGACGGTCAGGATTGGACCACTTGTATTGTAAACCTAAGATGCTTAGGGTTTATGCTACCGACCTAATTGTTGTCTATAAGGTTGATGATGTTTGTTATTGTAAGGCGTTGACAAACGTCATTGTGTATCTGAGTGATGAGATACTTGCCAGACCATTAAGAGAAAACTGCAGAGTGTGATTGCAGAAGTAGAGGAACTGAAAAAGGATCTACCTTAGCATATAGTGTTGTTATCAGATCAAAGCTTTACATGTTGTCTTCTAACCATTTCAACAGAAGGAAAATCCCTTTTCCAGGTAGCTTTAATAGGCTTACTGCAAATCCTCTAACTAGATGACTCAAGTTTATTGAGTTCTTAAATCCTCTAGTAAGGTAACCTTTAACAGGGTATATAGCCATCCCTTAATCGGGTGATCTTTGATGGGATCGGTTCCTAGCAGAACCTTATTGTAAAGTCTTTAACCGGACTAGGCTCCTAATAGAGTGAGTTTCAAAAGAGTTCAAAAACAAGCTTGTGGGTATTCATCCCCACCGTGGTTTTTCCCATTTGGGTTTCCATGTGAAAAATATGTGTGTCATGTGTTGTGCATTTTTCATGTGATGATTAAGTGTTGTTTGTTTAAGTGATTATGCATGCAAAGCTAATGGTTATGGTATTGGTGACACACCACATGCACATGTTTATGGGTAAAGTAGCTATCAAGTATTAAATGTATTTGAAGTGTTCAGACTTACCGGTCTACGTTGTCTGAAGTTTTATTGTGTTTAACTGGTATTTCCATGGTTAAGTTCAGTGATGAAGACAACCGGTTAGTAATGTTTTAGCTTGATAAAATTGTTGGAAAGTTTTTGTATGTACTGATTCACCCCCCCTCTCAGTACCAGTAAGGGTATCTGTTGTTCATCATTATTTATCAATGTCAATCTGCAACATTCATCAAATTTGTCCTTCAAGGATTGAGTCAAGCTTTCTTCATTCTTCTTCTAGTCTTCAATCTCCTTAGTCAGCTTCATAACAATAGATTGCATCTCATTCTTCAATACTGCATTCTCCCTGACCAACTTTTGACATTCATCAGTCTTGTCTTGTAGAATATTATTATCAACACTTTGTTCTTCTTTTTCCTTCATCTTGTCCATCAGCTCTTTTCTCTTTTCCCAAGAAGTGTTTACTTGATCTTTCAAGGTTTCAATGAAGTCTTTAGCTGCACTCAGATTTATTTTCAAGATACCCTTTTCCTTCATTGTTACATCAAGATCTTCAAGTGACACAACAAGATGTCTTTCCAAACCAGAGTCCATTGATTCAATCGTCTGGATCTTCCTCAAGCTGTTGGGCTTCCTCGAAGGAAGTAGGCTCTGATACCAATTGTTGGAATCAATGAACACTGAGAGGGGGGTGAATCAGTGTTCTAGTATTTATATATTTATTAATCTGATTCTTAATCAACCGAATGCACAAATAAGAAACTAAAATGCAAAAACACAAAGCAATCAAGCATATAACCATAACACCAATATTTTTACGTGGAAACCCAAAAAGGGAAAAACCATGGTGGGATTTGAACCCACAATATTATTCCACTATGGATAATATCAAAACAATATTACAAAAGAGGAATGCACTTGCATTCAGACACACTACCTAGAGCTCATGTTCAGTTACAAAAATAGGGCTACAGCCCCGGAGGAAGGATGACTACCTTATAAGCTGATAGAGAATGATTAAGATGAGTAATTAACTAAATAAAAACATCTAACTATGCCAAGTATTAGTCCCAGTTAGGCACAAAGTGATATGTGACATTGTTATGATAAATTGCTCTGTTTTATTTTTCTCTACTTAGTAGATCAACACAATTTAGGATGTGCACATGAAATTGCGCTCAATCGCACCAAAATCATCACACACCCCATACATACATAAAAAATCATTATCTCAATCGATCATATATATCCGCACTTAGCAAAATTAATCTCCCACAAGTCGGCTTCACAAAATATGAAACGTGTAGTGCTATAAGTCAGCTCAATTCCTTTCCAAAACATATTTTAGATCCAAGACACATGATCACACACTTCCTATAAGTTGGTCCAATTCGCTCAAACTTGCCAATAACCACTAGAATCAACCCAACGAATCCAATCCACACATTACACCATCGAAAATCAAGATAACCCTATTTTTTCTGCTCAACCAGATACCAGATCTTCTAATATGCTAAAGAATCATCACCAAAAAATAATAATATGATAATCTGCTTCTCACACTCAACCAACTCACCTTGATCACCGAAACCAAAAGTTGCTTTACCAGAAATGAGAAATGCTCACCATGACTGTACATAGAGTAATGCTAATAGACTTGCACAAAAAATCCATACCAAATGTACTAAACTCCATATCAGATATAATCAATAGGCTGAGTTTCCATCAATGACAACTCCTAAGAATCTACATGCATCAGATATCACTAATCTTCATTGGAGCATCACCAAAACAGCATCAAATGCCAACAAATCTCATAAGAAAATGTAGCTATTCCTTTTCACCCATTAGGCTAACATTTTAAAGACTAATCCTAAATTCATAATTTCTTATTAGGATATTTGAAATATTACT
Organism: Cryptomeria japonica; assembly: GCF_030272615.1. Lineage (NCBI taxonomy): Eukaryota > Viridiplantae > Streptophyta > Pinopsida > Cupressales > Cupressaceae > Cryptomeria > Cryptomeria japonica. The sequence continues at coordinate 614,764,788 of NC_081411.1, read as the reverse complement.
CAGTAAGAACAATTTTTGTTTTACCGCGTATGTTAGAAATAAGATAAAATATTGACATAGAGCCATTGCAAGCAAGTAGTCAACAGAGACAACAAATGCTCAGAGGCAGTCTGTTGACAATAGTATGAAAAATTTGACAATCAAATATGACTTCAAAAACTATAGAAAAATTTAGAGAGAGTGCATTGTACCTCGAGATGAATGAAAGAAAGAAGACTACAAGTGAAAATCATTAGCAACCAACACTTCAATTTGAAAGGATAAACTATACAGTGGCATAGTAGTTTATGTGGCTTGTTTTAGAGTGAAAGGGAATACACTCATGTTATCCTTAGATGGGTATGAATCTCAACCTTCTTCATTTTGGGAAAGAAGTGGAAAGGGAACATGGAAATTGTCCACCTATTTATTCTCTTTGTGAAGATTGGCAACAAGTACTTGCAAAATTACCCAACAAAAGTTACAGGTTTGCACCCAACACTCTTTAAAGAAAAACTTCAATAATGATTCGACATGCAAGGTTAGAGGGAACATATTTTTGAATTAAAACACATGCTCATGATGATTATGTGGTATGTACTCAACTGATGGTAAAGGTTGAAACTTTAGATACTTCTAATTAGAATGCGAATTTGCAAATAATTGTACTTGTTTTTTTTACGTGCGACCTCTATCTGGACATTAAATGGATTGACAGGTTGGGGTTTAGACATCTACCAAAACATAAAGGTGCATATTTGTAAAATACTCTCTAGTTGTAGCATTATACGCAGGTGCTAGAACATATACAACACCCAAGATCTCTAGATTACTTAAGGAACATGACACCTATTTTTTTTGATACCAAAGAAAAGATTTATGTAGAAATTTACTAATCGCTCATCAACCCATAGCTATCAACATGGTTATATCATTCACAAAGGAAACATAATTCGTGAAAAAAAAAATAGATCATGGCTAAGAGTACTTACTTGGATAAACTTAGACTTAAACCTCTTGAAAGAAATACCTCCCTTGTAACCAATTACTTCTCTCTTCTACCAAATCTTTTGTAAAATTACTCTTAACTCCTTTAGAGGTAAAGAAGTTCCCCAAAATCATAGTTGTTAGTACATATATATCCTTTTTTTTAGAGAAAACATTCCCCAACTAGAATTAAGGGAAAATCCTGTATCCCCTTGGTGCGATGTATCCAATGGATTTAAAATCCTACTTTCCTTCAACTTCCAAGCATTGTGACATAATTTTCCTTAATTTGACCGATTGCTTAAGTGTGTGGTTGGTAGAATTTCTAAATTAATAATAATTTTAAATTCTTACCAAATCTTAAGATATAAATTTTTCTAAAACTAATTCAAGTATTGCATTATTACATCATTTCACGTTAGTAAGGAAAACACAATTGTATATATTCACTTCGACATAAGTAATCAACCCATGTAAATCAAAGTTGTTCTACCAACACAATCATTTTATTTAAAACTTTATGCACTTATGATAAACTATGTGTGTGTGTACAAATCCTCTCACATTGATTGTTGTGATTAAGCTAGGAACCTCTACCTCAACCACATGTTTGTCTTCAACATCTTGCACAAACTCATCACTCAAAAAAAACATCAAATAGTCAACCCATTTGATATTCCCTTTTAAAACATTAAAATCAACCCAATTATCCCATTGTAGATTCATATGACTAAGCATTTTACAAAAAGAAATGAATGATTAAATAAGAAACAAAAGTCGAGACATCACTCACAACAACATACACAAGAGAACACTATTTTTTTTGCCTAAAAACTCATAAGGGAAAAACCACAAAGAGGGTTAACTCTCAATATAATATAACTAGTTATAATATTTTACAAAATGCTCACTAGAAGCCTAGAGGGGTTATTGCTTGAAGCTCATTGTTAGAGAGATCACTGCCAAAGGGTTCGCTACCCACAAGAGAACAAATAGACAAAATGAACTATTATAGTTGCATCTTACATATACATGGAGTACAATTCCAATTAGGTTTAGTAGATAGACTTCACACATTTCATTGGTTGTTCTATCATTTTCATTTGCTTCAATCATATATCATCGCATCATATCACATCCGACCACTATGTCACACATCTACATCATCATTGAAAGAGTATATCACATATATGCTAATGTATATCTAGTCGGCCACACATTCCTTATCTAACAAGTCAATTTCCAAAAATACTTTACATGCTACCATCAAGATGGTTCATACATTTCACCCACATAGGTCGGCTAAGATATAACAAAAGTTAATACCAATTGGAATATACATGTTACCAACAATTCTTAATCATGTCCCAGAACTGTAGGACCAAAAAACAATCAACTGATGAAATGCGGATGTACAAACAAACTATTTTGTTTCTAGAGAAACAGAGCAACTGACAAGTCGAACTATAAAACCATGTATCTCACCTTTCAAAGATCCATAACATGTACAAAATTTAATATAGATACATCTAATATTCATAAGTATACTATCCAAACCGCAAACCCATATATATAACTGTAGAGCAAAACATGACAGACATAATTACAAAATTACTAGAGAAACAATAATATAAGTCAATAAAATTATGTTAACATCAATGGCAACTGGTAGAGCCTATACACAACATTCTCCTTCACCAAAATCATTAATGAAAAAACTCCAACAATCTTCCCCTTTGTGATGGATGGCAATATGCACAAAGTTACTCACCAGAAAGTTAGCCACTTCAATATACTTCTCAAAAACATTGCTCTTCAACAAAATTATTCTTCATCAAAATTATTTTTCAAAACATCACTTTTATACTACTCTCCCCCTTTTCCATATAGTTCTTTACTTCTACTCTCCACTGTAACTTTCCCTCTTCATCACTTACTCTCCCCTTTGTCACATCTCTCCCCATTTTTGCTTACTCTCCCATGTCGTTACTCTCGAATTCTCTCCCCCTTTGTTACTCACATTTACTCTCTCATTTTGCTAAACTTCTCATTCTCTCTCCCTTTTCCATCAAGGACAAAGAGTATCAAAAAAAGGATACCTTCACATAGCTTCCCCCTAACAACAATGCAATTCAGAAAAAAAAAGAAAAATGTCTCAATTACCTTTTTGTGGTAAAATCTCCATAAAATTTTCTTTGAGTTTCGAGAGAAAAGAATTCAAGAAACTCATAGCAGATGACAACATGATGCACTGACTATTGCATTGCATAAGAAGGTCAATAGCACCAATCAAATCATTTGGCACAAACAAACTCAACTTAGCTCACTAATACATTTGGGGTCAAATTCCGAGGGAGGTTTTCGACGGACAAGGAGCATTGTGTGAAAATTTGATTTTTTTTTTTAAAAAGGCCCATGTTCGTTGGAATTCCGACAACCTCAAGCATTTTATTAAAAACTAAAAAACACAATGCATTTTCATTTTGAAATCAAACCAAAGCAAGCGGCGACCCGCATCTTGACTCCCTGCCCCCCCTGCCAGAGCGATCTCTGCACAAGCAAGGTAAGGTTTTTTTTGCAATCAAAGGAACTCTTTGTTTTTCAATGAAGGGCAACTAATTTTTTTTCGCAATCAAGGGCAATGAGTTTTTTTTGGCGAATTAATCCTTTTGGTGCATATCCCGCAATCTTAAAATTCCATGAAATGACATCTCTTTGAGGTATTTCGTCATACAGTTCACATGTCGTGTGTATGCTACCCCATTTTGTGATTTTTGTTATTGGAGCATTTGCAACTAATTTCTGTCAAAAAACCCCCTTCGATTATGCTTTGATGGATGTCCATACCTTGTTCCAAAGCTCCTATTTTGGCACACGCAGGGAGGATGCTGGCAAACGTTGCATTGAGATAAACATGACTGTATTTCATGAGGATTTGAACTCAAAGCATTGGCACTATCACTTATGGCTATATTAGCTTTTTAAGACACTTTCATAGTGCACTTCACCTGTCCTAATAATGGACTATCATGAGATTCTTAAGAATGGAAATACTCCAAACATTCATGCCCTCTATGTTGTCATTGTGGTTTTCAATCATTGCAACTACATGCTTTTCAAGGACCAAGTAGTGTTCTTTTTTCATTGTTCTACTATGCTTCTCAAGCTGCACCAACATAGTTTTATTTAATGGCTTTGTTTTGATAGTGATTTCTCCATGGCTTCCACTGTCTTTTTCTTGGCACATTCAATGCATTGTCATCTATCACTACTATTTATTGTCCTTTTTACCTTTATTGAGGTTGTTCTCATACATGTCATTTACTTTGTCTATGAGTATATCTCAACCAATTCACTATTGTAAGTAGAAATAAAAGATTAGTCTCATCTCTTTTACTATTTTAGACCTTCATAGTAATCTTTGCAATATATCATTTCCTTCCAATTATATGGAATAATGATTTTCTTTTTATGGAATGTGATGAAGGCTTGAGTGTGTCTTCTTGAACTCACTTATTATCAGCTCCTCTATGATTACCTTAGGGGTGAATTCACAAAGCTGGTTCCCACTTTTGCCAACGAAGGAATTTGGTGAAAGTGGGAATTTCGGATTTGCCCATGTTCGAGCGAAATAGGAATGTTCGCTCGAACTACCCCTGGCAGTCCGAGCGAACCAACCTTCTGACTTGGGTTTGCTCGAACACTGCGCAACTTTTGGGTTCGAGCGAACCCATTAAAATATTAATGTTTTAATTGGTTCGCTCGAACCCCCCATTCGCTCGAACCCTTTTCGGTTAGGGTTTTTTTTTTAAATTTATAAATATAAAAAATGACAGTTAAAAGGTCATTATCAAATTTGACTTTTTCTGTCTGGTGGGGGTTGGATCGAACCAGTCGTCAGCATCACGTCACCAAACTTTGTCTGCAACAGTTAGCATCTTTCCTATTTCAGTTTTCGACCTTTGTTATATCAGGTGCACAAAATAACCCTTTGTTTGGTTTAATAATGTTTTTTTTAATTAAATTTGTAAATAATTTGTTTGTTAATTTATTTTTTTAATTAAATAATTGTATATAGTTATTGTTTTTCAACATTTTAGAAAAATGTTTGATAATTTATTGTTTTTCATTATTTTAGAAAAATGTTTGATAATTTAATGTTTTGATTGAAATGTGTCAATTTGTTTTTAAAATTACATAATTGTATAGATGTATATTTTTTTCGACATTTTAAAAAATTGTTATGAAAAACATAGAAAACTAACCTGTAATAAATTAGAACTTAGAAAAACATTAGCAAAAAAAGAAAAACATTAGAAAAATTAATTTAAATAAACATTAGAAAATTTAGATAACAAATTTAAACAAATTAAATTTCCTCTACAATGTGACCCATTTTCACATCCTATTACACGCACAACATGACCCCTTAAGACCACATATGACACTATACGTTCCCTTAGGAGGTCATAGAAGATCACATATAACATAGTAGTGTACATGTATGACATTCCCTTTAGGATCACATCTAGTGTCCTAAGGGGTCATACGTGGTTCTAAGGGGTCACACATGTGTTATAACACATGTGTGACCCCTTAGAACCGCATATGACCTCCTATAAAATTGTAGTGTGAATGACATACCCCTTAGTCCATCAAATAGTGTCTTAACACATGTGTGACCCATTACAACCACATATGACCCTTTATAAAATCCTAGTATGAACGACATACCCCTTAGTCCATCACATAGCGTCTTAAGGGGTTGTATGTGGTCCTAAGGGGTCACGCATGCATTAACACATGCGTGACCCCTTAGTAGGTCACATAGGACCCCTTATAACATCCTACTATACATATGACATTCCCCTTAGGATCACATAGTGTCATAAGGGGTCATATGTGGTCCTGAGGGGTCATGCATGTGTTATAACACATGCATGAACCCTTAGAACTGCATATGACACCTTATAAAATCCTAGTGTGAACGACATACCCCTTAATTCATCACATAGTGTCTTAACGGGTCGTATGTTGTCCTAAGGGGTCACACATGCATTAACACATGCGTGACCCCTTATAACATCCTATTGTACATATGACATTCCCCTTAGGATCATATAGTGTCCTAAGGGGTCATATGTGGTTAGAACCACATATGACCCCTTATAAAATCCTAGTGTGAACGACATACCCCTTAGTTCATCACATAGTGTCTTAAGGGGTCGTATGTGGTCCTAAGGGGTCACACATGCATTGACACATGTGTGACCCCTTAGTAGGTCACATATGACCCCTTATAACATCCTACTGTACATATGACATTTCCTTTGTGTCTTAAGGGGTTGAATATGTGGTCCTAAGGGCTCACGCATGCATTAACACATGCATGACCCCTTAGTAGGTCACATATGACCCCTTATAACATCCTACTGTACATATGACATTCCCCTTAGGATCACATAGTGTCATAAGGGGTCATATGTGGTCCTAAGGGGTCATGCATGTGTTATAACATATGCATGACCCCTTAGAACCACATATGACCCCTTATAGAATCCTACTGTGAACGACATACCCCTTAGTCCATCACATAGTGTCTTAAGGGGTCGTATGTGGTCCTAAGGGGTCACGCATGCATTAACACATGCGTGACCCCTTAGTAGGTCACATATGACCCCTTATAACATCCTGTTGTACATATGACATTCCCCTTAGGATCATATAGTTTCCTAAGGGGTCATATGTGGTTAGAACCACATATGACCCCTTATAAAATCCTAGTGTGAACGACATACCCCTTAGTTCATCACATAGTGTCTTAAGGGGTCGTATGTGGTCCTAAGGGGTCACGCATGCATTGACACATGTGTGACCCCTTAGAAGGTCACATATGACCCCTTATAACATCCTACTATACATATGACATTTCCTATGTGTCCTAAGGGGTTGAATATGTGGTCCTAAGGGCTTACGCATGCATTAACACATGCATGACCCCTTAGTAGGTCACATATGACCCCTTATAACATCCTACTGTACATATGACATTCCCCTTAGGATCACATAGTGTCGTAAGGGGTCATATGTGGTCCTAAGGGGTCATGCATGTGCTATAACATATGCATGACCCCTTAGAACTACATATGACCCCTTATAGAATCCTACTATGAACGACATACCCCTTAGTCCATCACATAGTGTCTTAAGGGGTCATATGTGGTCCTAAGGGGTCACGCATGCATTAACACATGCGTGACCCCTTAGTAGGTCACATATGACCCCTTATAACATCCTGTTGTACATATGACATTCCCCTTAGGATCATATAGTGTCCTAAGGGGTCATATGTGGTTAGAACCACATATGACCCCTTATAAAATCCTAGTGTGAACGACATACCCCTTAGTTCATCACATAGTGTCTTAAGGGGTCGTATGTGGTCCTAAGGGGTCATGCATGCATTGACACATGTGTGACCCCTTAGTAGGTCACATATGACCCCTTATAACATCCTACTGTACATATGACATTTCCTATGTGTCTTAAGGGGTTGAATATGTGGTCCTAAGGGCTCACACATGCATTAACACATGCATGACCCCTTAGTAGGTCACATATGACCCCTTATAACATCCTACTATACATATGACATTCCCCTTAGGATCACATAGTGTCATAAGGGGTCATGCATGTGTTATAACATATGCATGACCCCTTAGAACCGCATATGACCCCTTATAGAATCCTAGTGTGAATGACATACCCCTTAGTCCATCACATAGTGTCTTAAGGGGTTGTATGTTGTCCTAAGGGGTCACACATGCATTAACACATGCGTGACCCCTTAGTAGGTCACATATGACCCCTTATAACATCCTACTGTACATATGACATTCCCCTTAGGATCATATAGTGTCCTAAGGGGTCATATGTGGTTAGAACCACATATGACCCCTTATAGATTCCTACTGTGAATGACATACCCCTTACTCCATCACATAGTGTCTTAAGGGGTCGTATGTGGTCATAAGGGGTCACGCATGCATTAACACATGCGTGACCCCTTAGTAGGTCACATATGACCCCTTATAACATCCTGTTGTACATATGACATTCCCCTTAGGATCATATAGTGTCCTAAGGGGTCATATGTGGTTAGAACCACATATGACCCCTTATAAAATCCTAGTGTGAACGACATACCCCTTAGTTCATCACATAGTGTCTTAAGGGGTCGTATGTGGTCCTAAGGGGTCACACATGCATTGACACATGTGTGACCCCTTAGTAGGTCACATATGACCCCTTATAACATCCTACTATACATATGACATTCCCCTTAGGATCATATAGTGTCCTAAGGGGTCACACATGCATTAACACATGTGTGACCCCTTAGTAGGTCACATATGACCCCTTATAACATCCTACTATACATATGACATTCCCCTTAGGATCATATAGTGTCCTAAGGGGTCATATGTGGTTAGAACCACATATGACCCCTTATAAAATCCTAGTGTGAACGACATACCCCTTAGTCCATCACATAGTGTCTTAAGGGGTCGTATGTTGTCCTTAGGATCATATAGTGTCCTAACATATGACGTGTTAGATCTCTCTATTCTTGAATTTTTTATGTATGTCAAAGATTTAAATATATACACATGTTAGATCTCTCTATCTCTCTGAAATATATGTTATCTCTAGATCTGAAATATATGTTCTCTCTCTCTCTCTCACTGAAATATTTGAAATTTTTACATGTATTTTTTGAAAATGAAAATGATCTCTCTCTCTCTCTCATGAAAATGATCTCTCTCTCTCTCTCTACTTACATATTTATTTTAACTTTATGACATGTACCTAGATAGATGGCATCCCAGGATATACCTTCGCAGGCTCCTGATCAGGATCCACCTGCGCAGGCTCCACATCAGGATCCACCTGCACAGGCTCCACATCAGGAGCCACCACAGCAGGATCCTCCACAACAGGATCCCCCCTTGCCCGACATTGCTACTATTTTTCATTACAGTGATCGGGAGTTGCATAGGTTGAGGGCCATACTAGATGACCCTCGTACTGATGGCGTGTACAAGAGTATGTGCACGTCCATTTTTGACAGTTTGCGGACATTGAGGGACTGCTTAGCATCTCATACCTCATTCTCACCTGAGGTTATAGAGGATATATATAGACAGTTGAGGAGTGAGGTGAGGGGTCCTCATTCTTTTGCTGATGTGGTGGGGGTGGTCTCGAAGGAGACCATCAAGGAGAGATGCTTCCCACAATATCAGGAGAAGAGTAAGGTGAGGGGATATCAGGTTACCAGATGTATCGACCCACAGGTTGCATCACTGATTTACCCACGATTCTTAGCAGCCCATGGTCGTTATCCTAATAACGACCAGATTCCATCATACTTTGCACAGCAGGTATTTGCTAAGGTTCATTGTCAGATGAAACCAAACTACCTTGATATTCTGGGATATTATGGACAGGGGAGGGGCAGGATTGCTGATAGAGATGCATATCGTAGGCGTGATAGAGCTCCGCCTAGACACAGGGACCTTGTTGGCCAGAGATTTCCTGCAGTAGTCCCAACCATGGCACCCATAGCGGATCACATTGTGATTGCTTCTCAGAGAGAAGCAATTGATAGGATTGGACAGATTGCATCAGTAGCAGCCACCATATCTTCTGACAAGGTGGGCAGATATATGATGAGTCGACCACATTCGCGATCATCCATAGATCATGCATCTTCTAGTCATGGGGGGGCTTCAGATTCAGATGATCGATATATTTCTGCTGGCATCCCCTCCCTAGATGAGGTAGCAACTATAGTCGGAGGTAGTAGACATGTACAGATGTCGCAGTATTTAGCCGAGGACCTACTACATGCTTATAGTTTTATTTCATCTCGACTTGGGATACCATTAGGTGATGTTAGAGAGGAGATTCTCAGAGATGGTCAGGCTACAGTGGCATCGACGCATGCCCCGAGGCAGTCACAACATTCTCATCACTCTACGCATGCTCCAGACACTGACCCACCTACAGATCACTCTGTTGCTATAGAGGAGGAGCTATGAGCTGATCAGCTCCATATCACAGATGAGGGCCGGTTGGATTCATTTGAGGAGGAGATACGAGCTGATCAGGTACATATCACAGATGAGGGTTTGGACTCATTTGAGGATCAGCTGAGAGATTTGAGCCATACTGGATTTATGGACATTCTACTACAGTCAGACACTTCATCCACGATGCCCACTCATCTAGTTAGCCCCTTGCACTCCTCAGTGATACATACAGCTAGAGAGAGATATGCAGGCACGAGTGATGTTGTTGATATGATCACGGGACAGGATTAGACTATACAGCCTACTCCAGGTGATACACAGGTATGTACATGTACATGTGCATTTAAAATTTTAGAAGATATGTATACATACATTGCAAATTTGTACCTGATAAATCTATATATATAGATCTCATGTTTAATAAATAATCTAGAGTTCTAAGTTTTAATTTGTAGATCATTTAAATTGATTGTGGACTAATCCTTAAATTGACAGTTAGCTCATGTCACTCCTTCCTTGAGCTCTGAGCATGTGCGTAGGAGAGATTCTTTAGATGCTGTTAGTGTACAGGTTAGTTATGGTTTTTGGTATATATATTTGATGTACATGTGCACGTCTAGAGAGATAGATATATTATATTTAATATTTAAATAAATTCTACTTTTGCAGGACTCCCCCTCAGATGGTCGCTCAGTTCGTAGCCGACATGATCCCTGTTGATTTGCTCCAGACTTTATACCTCATTTACATTTATCTTTTTATATACTTTCATATTATATATATTCATGCACGTACATGGAGTTTAGACTCTAGATTATACTTTATACCTGGTTTGTGTTTGACTCTAGATTATACTTTATACTTTATACATGGAGTTTAGACTCTGGATTATACTTTATACCTGGTTTGTGTTTGACTCTAGATTATACTTTATACTTTATACATGGAGTTTAGACTTTAGATTATACTTTGTAAGTTTTATACATGTTTGATTATATTAGATTTATACATGTTTGATTATATTCTAGATTTATGTACATGATGTTTGATTAAATTAGATTTAAATACATGTTTGATTAGATTGTATATTTCATGCATGTACAATGACTTGTTTAGACTCTAGATTATACTATATACCTGGTTTGTGTTTGATCAGATTATACATGTTTGATTATATTAGATTATATTAGATTATACATGAAATGAACAAACAAAACTTAATAGGTCATGTATTGAATAGTTCACATCCAATACATTGTAGGTATGTGAGCTTCTAGGTATGTATATTGTAGTTAAATAGTTCACAGATCATGTACATGTCCTAATTCCATATTAAATATCAATTTTACAAATGTTCAAGTTACTTGAGATCTAGAATTTATCTTGATTGTATTAATTAGATTTATACATGTTTGATTATCTATTAGATTTAATTTATACATGAAATGATTTTCAAATGTAAAAGAGTATGTATGATTATACATGTTTCAAGATTTTCAAACAAAAGAGTATGTATGAAATGAACAAACTAAACTTAATAGGTCATGTATTGAATAGTTCACATCCAGTACATGTATATTACATCTAGGTATGTATATTGTAGGTATGTGAGCTTCTAGGTATGCATATTGTAGTTAAATAGTTCACAACATGTGCATGTGCTAATTCCATATTAAATATCAATTTTACAAATGTACATATTACATTTTAATTTAAATATGCATTTTTTAATTAAATACAAATACAATTACATACAATTAAACATGTGTACATTTAAATACATCCTAATTTGATATAATGTATAAATAAACTTAAAAAATATTTATCCTTTAGTTTCAAATGTTCAAGTTACTTGAGATCTAGAATTTATCTTGATTGTATTAATTAGATTTATACATGTTTGATTATCTATTAGATTTAATTTATACATGAAATGATTTTCAAATGTAAAAGAGTATGTATGATTATACATGTTTCAAGATTTTCAAACAAAAGAGTATGTATGAAATGAACAAACTAAACTTAATAGGTCATGTATTGAATAGTTCACATCCAGTACATGTATATTACATCTAGGTATGTATATTGTAGGTATGTGAGCTTCTAGGTATGTATATTGTAGTTAAATAGTTCACAACATGTGCATGTCCTAATTCCATATTAAATATCAATTTTACAAATGTACATATTACATTCTAATTTAAATAATATGCATTTTTTAATTAAATACAAATACAATTACATACAATTAAACATGCACATTTAAATACATCCTAATTTGATATAATGTATAAATAAACTTAAAAAATATTTATCCTTTAGTTTCAAAACAAGTTACTTGAGATCTAGAATTTATCTTGAACTTACATTAAAATTCAATTCATGTGGATTACTAAATGTATATATAGTTCATACCACATCAAGTGGTTCACAACGCTCTTCAATAACACTTAATATTTTGTCATGATCTTCACTATCTAGTCTCCACTTTTGAGACCGCCCTCGACATGGAACTGTTTGAAGAATTAGGCCAACAACAATGACCAAGTGACTATACTGATATACCTTGTTGTCAATTTGGTATTCAATGAAATGAATCCCATGTTGAACAATTTTAACTTGTTTGAAATATGTCCCTTGCACTACAACTGATCCTGCATGTACATGTATATAAGAAACATTCAAGAAATTAAAAAATTTCACATAAGCAATTTGTACATGTACATGTACATATTCAAATCAGAACTCAAACCTGTGGGAAATGACATTCCATCACTCATCTCAGATTTTGATAACTTCTTTCTCTCTTCCGTGCAATGCAATAAATAATAACTAACACCTTCTATATTTCCATCTTCTGCTATGACTGCAAAAATATCTCCTGCAATTTGACACAAGTTAAATAAATTCTAAGTTATATGTCATTTTTAAGGAAATGTTTACATGTGTACGTCATGTATGTACCTTTTTTAATCAATCCTGAAATATGATCGTAATCAACATAAATCAAAGGAATGTCTTCAAAGTTTTCATCCTCATTTGAATCCTCGTATGTGTCAGAAACATCTAGTGGCACCATTTTCCATTCACTAACATATCCAAGCTCTTGGTTCTTGCAATCAACATAGTTTTCGAAAATGCATTCAGAACAAAAACATGAATAATCCCTAGTGTATAATGTCCATGGGCGATTATCTGTACTCATGACACAATGCAAAGATCTTGTCCTCTCCACACTCTTGCATCCATGCATTGATTTTCTATCTACATCTGCAAAATGTACATGTGTACAAGAATGTACATGTAGATCAAGTTGTTAAATTAAAAAAAATTAAATAAAATACTAAAAGAGAACACGTACCAATTATCTCCCAAAGCACTCTATATGGAATGGGCTTATATGTTCTCGATGATGATTCCCCAGGATAATTCGGTTGCTCAGAGTGTTTCTTACACCATTCAACAACATCATGTGCATTTTCTATACATTCTCCTGTGTACTTTATTTGATGCTTTCTTAGAGCACGTTTGATACAAGCTCCTGCACCATCATGTTCACCCTTTCCATGACCACTCTCAAAAAAACTCCAAACATGTGGTATTTTGTCATTTCGATGATATCTACATAGTGCATAAAATGGCCTCGAAGATTTAAATTGTGCCACACATCCATCAGACCAAACAAAATGTTTAACTATTGTTATGCCTCTATCTTTCAAATATTCAAAAAACTTCTTAAAGCAATGTTGTACAAAAAGTGTGTCATGCTCCTTATCATCACTGATATAGAAGTGGTACTCTTTCTTAATGACATGATTTTCAAATGTACTATCAACACCATCCAAATTCATCTGTGCATGTCGATAACACACATGCACGAAAATAGTGATTTGCTTTGAAAAGTAATACTCTGATTGAATCTCTTTTTGATGTGCAAAAGAGTAATTCTCTGCGAAGTCAACTACAGATAGAATAGTTCCAAGTGGGAAAGTGTCTCTTAATCTTTTAAATTGTTCTGCTTGCCACTTGGCAAAAAAACCATGGCATATGTATGGTTTTATCAACTTACGAAAATTTTCCATAAATGTTCCAATAGGTATTTCCTCTTCTACATAATCTAGTCTTGTAGATTCCTTTCCAGATTTTGTTTCAAATTTTTGGTACTTGTAACTCTTGCAATTTACCATCTTCCTCATGTCAGTATCTTCATCTCTCAAAGGCAATTTAGCCAATTCCCCGCATGTTCCACAAATTCCTCTTATGCAATTTATTTGACCGGTTGCATTATCATCTGATTTATCACATAAGATGGATGCTATGAATTGACTTGTTCATTTAGGAGGAGCATTTTCATAACCATCATTATCTTCTCTAATCTTTCGAAACACCTAACAGTACAAGTCAAATTTGATGTGATAACGACAACAACAAGTTTCGAAAACTTTGTTTAACTTCACATAATATGGCCTTAACCGTTCAAACATGGTTTGTCCAATCTTTATATGAGGGTTTGTTTTAGTAAACCATACATACAATTCATGTTTTGTTGTGTCTATCCAATGTTTTACATGGAGATCATAACGATCAGGACCAATCCTTTGCTTGATAACATCTCTACTATTTGATGAAGGGCGAGTATTATCATTCCAAAAACTTGTCACAAAGTTCCTAACAACATCTTCAATTCTATCAGAACGAGGAGCTCTACACATAATTGCCCAATTCCCTTCTGAGGTAGTATCATCCAAAATCTTTCTCCTTTTAACATATTTAGATATTGTCCTTCTACTAAAACCAAACTCAGATGACAGTGAAGAGATTTGTCTTTTTTGAGGCAATCTTTCATTTACTAAAGATGTCAACATCACTCTTCTTGAAATGGTCTTATCTAGTTTTCGAGATTTTTTACCAATGTTCACCAAACCTTTCTTAACATTATCAACAATAGATTTTTGTAGCTGAGAAGATTTCCTCTTTTGACTTGTTGTATCTATACCCAACAATTTCATTGGATCTATTAAGTCTTTATGAGTAAGTACAATTGATAACAATTGAGCTTTTTCTAGTGTAGTATCAAGATTGTTGAAATGCGACATTATTTCTTTTCCACTTTTATTCATTGACCTCCTTTTAGTATGTCTAGGTTCTTCACTGAGACGTTTCAACTCATCCACATCCATTTCAAGTAAATGATCTAAATTTTTATAAGAAATATTTCTCTTCACCTGTTTAGCTAGATCCACAATATGCTCATCCATATCAGTGGTAGGAGGTAAGGAGCCTGACCCCTCTCCTTCAAAGGTCTCCATTGGTTCAACTTGGACAATCTCCTCCCTATGTTCATCAACTATATTGTGTTCTTCAACAGGTTCGTTTGCCCGTTCTGCACATAATTTAAGAGTTTGTGTAAGGTTTTTGAATTAATTAGAGATTATTCAATTAGGATTAAGAATAGGGATGAATTTGGCTTAAAGCTTTACATGTTAAAATTAGCTTGGATTCAATTTGGTTTATTAAATTTAATTACTTTTAGGACCTTATTGAACTTATAACTCTAATTAAATTACATGTTTAGGTTTAAAGTTCAATTTGTTCTCAGGTTAGGATTAAAGTTCAATCTCTAATTTTGAGCACTAATTTAACACATAAAATAAAATTTTGATAAATTAGAAATTCCAATTTTGAAAATTAAAAGTACAAATATTTTGATGCATGCATACGATAACTTAGGTGACCTCATATTAATTTGTTATGGACCATAATGTAAGTGCACTATAATTTGTCACATGTGTTTATATTTAAGACCTATTATTGCATAATAGACCTCCTAATCTGAAATGTTTTTGCATGTACGTGAAGTTGAATATAAATAGTTCACCTAAATTATTCAACATGTTTAATAGGTTATAAAGTTATGTCACATTTAAGACCTATAATCAATGTAATAGTCCTAATAGGCCTTATTATTAAAATCAATAGGACCACATTTGAAAAAACATTTCACAATTAATATACTTAACTACCCTTAAGATAGATATATATTATGTGATATTAAAGGACCTATCACATGAAATTACTTGTACATGTAGATTAAGTATTCAATATATATAATTTAGAACCTAGAAATTATGACATAATACCTGTCTTATGAATTTTATGACTTAATAGGTCTTATCTATTATAAATGAACTTAATTAAATAGGAGAAAAATACAATTACACAACAAGCAAGTTGATGGAATTTGAAATTTGCAAATACACATGTATTATCTCAAATTAATTATGCTTTCCAATTAAAACAAAATTATTTTTAATCCTATTAAAAATATTAGATAAAAAATATTGAATTCTAATTAATTGATACGTAATACATATTAAATTAAAAATACATACTTGCATCATGATATCTTTGTCTTCTTTGTTCTCGATATCTTTCTTCCGTTTTGAGAGAATAATTCCTTGAAGTCTTATTTTGCCTTCTCTTCTTGTTTCCCATGCTTTTACAAAAAACCTTCAAATTATTGCCTTCAAAATAATTTTCAAATGTCTTCTTTCATCCAAAAATGCGAATTATTTTAATCATTTGGGTGATAAAAAACGAAAAAAAATTATGGATATTTATACGATTCCACAAATGAAAAAAAAAAAAAAAAATGCGTCGGCCAGAGTTCGAACGAAAGCCGACAGTTAAAAATTGTTGGGTTCGCTCGAACATGGCAGTTACAAAAATGTGCGTGCCAAAATCGAGCTCATTGGTTCGAGCGAATGGGGGTTCGCTCGAACCATTTTGGGTTCGAGCGAACCCAATTCGCTCGAACTTGTGTTCGTTCGAAACCGCAAACTAGGGGTTTCTCCCAAAAAATTTCAGAGTTATGAAGAATTAATGACTTTGGAGCTCTGGATCAATACACGAATGAAATAATCTTGATAACCCAAAAATATTAGATAGTAGTACTCGAAGCAAGCTTTCTAACGAGTATAATTTTGTTATATTTTGAATTTATTATGTTCTTGTTTTTTTAATTTTATGGAAAATTGGTTTTTCATCGAATATGAACTTCTCTGTTCAACGCCTTGGGAAAAATAAGAAACTAATTCAAAAAAATTCTGAAAAATATCTAAGCCCCTGGTATTGATGTCTTCTTTCTAACAAAAAAAAAAAAATTGAATTTCGATTTATATAGAATAAGTTATGTGTTCAAACATAAACCTATGTTTGAATTATGACTAGTCGGACTTCAAAACTTTATAAAATGAAAAATATTGAACATATCACTATAAAACCAAATGCAAGCCCTGGATATTGATGTTACAAACCAAAATTCAAAAGAATTGAGTTTTTATCATTTATAGAAAAAAAAAAGTTATGCGTTTCGGGAGGCACTTCACTCTTAAAAAATGTAGTTTGTTGTAAAAAATTACTTTTCGAGGGAGATGGAAATTTTTTTTAAAAATCCTTCAAAAAAATTTGAAAAAAATGTATATAGAATCTACAAACAAAATGCTAGAAATCACTAATTTACATCATCTTCAAATTTTTAATAGTTTAAAAGTTATAGTTCTCAGAAGTTGAAGATTATTTTAAAAATGTACATCTCAGTGTCAAAAGTGGCAAAAAAGTGGGAACCATTATTGTGAGTTCACCCATTTATTATAGGCATGTTGGATGTAGATCAAGATGTTGTCATTCCAAGTCACATGAATGCATTTCTCATTGTAGATGACATGCAATAAATAAATGTGTGTGTGATACCATTTTTTTTTTGCCACTATAAATATGTCTAGTTGTGAATCTAGCATGGTCCACAAATCTTACAAATTTATAGTGGCTAACAAATTATGGTTTGTGATAAAAAATTATGGATGTTGGTAAAGATAGAATGACCCAAACATGGTGAAGGAAATAAATGTAGTGGTATACTTTTAGTGAGGATTTTCTAACATGTGACCATGATGGCCATATTGGATAATTCATCAACCATGATTTTTTTTGTTGATGGATTCTCTAGGCCATGTCAAAAGTGAGATAGAGATGTAAACTCCAAGCTTCCTATTGCAAGATTTACAATGCTATAAGGAATGCAATACCCAATGTGGTCCTCAATTCCTACATACATATGAGGCATTGAGGAGTGTTAATGAAGTGTTATCATTATTCTAGTCATGTTGAAGTGTCTAGTTATCTTGGCATAGTACAATTTCTAAATAATCTCTAGCATGATGTGCTATTGGGAACACAAAGATTTTAAAGAATGTAGATTAGTTTTTCAAATAGGTAATATTCACCAACTTATTTTTCTTGTGAGATCTCAACATAATTCTATGTCAAATCTACATATATGTTCCATAGAGTGACTCCTAATCAATGAATTTATGTTCATATATCAAGCACTTTGATGGGTGATGAATTAGTGGTCAATTGAGATATTTGGTTACCTTATCTTTTCTCTTTTTATGCTTAATGACTAGATAAAACTACAAGTATGTCATCTATTTTACATGTTTTCTAGTTTTATTATAGAATAAAATAACTAAAGCAATATACAATTTGAATGGGCAATCATCTCATTTCTAAGGATGTAGTGATATCATTTCTTGATTAATTGCATGATGATGTACAAATAATTTTTGTGACATTTTTATAAATAGAATAGCATTATAACATGTTAAAATTCTTTCACTAATGCATGACTAGATGTCCATAATCTTTTAGTATAGTGCCAAATAAATTGTAGATGCATTAGTCTATATCTCAAATGGATGTGTATTGGCAAGCATTGTTTAATCCCTTTAAAAGCATGATTTTGTGTAGGTGCCCATGAGAAAGGTGCCTTGGCATGCATAATCTCATTGAGTGACCTAGTGATATATGAGAAGCCAAGTTTAAACCCATAATAGAAATTAATGCTTTGTTGATATCAACATGTATACCATATTTATTTGTTATGTAGCCCAAGTATTGGAATTTCATGGTGCCAAAAGTATATTTTTCAATGTTGGAAGCTTGCAACTTATTTTAGCATAGTGTATACAATACATGTGAGGCGTATTTGACATCCTCTTTCCAAGTATTTTTGTAGATGAGGTTTCCATCCAAATGGATAATGAAAAATTAGTTACTAAAGGATCATGAGATGCCATTCATTAGGTGCATGAATGTGACCAAAACACTAGTTAAGACAAATGACATAATAATTTATTCAAGTATGATCCTTAAGTTTTGAAAGGTATTTTAAAAATATTTTCAATATAAAATTATACTTGATGAACTATGCTAATTTGAGGTTAATCTTGGTAAAGTATTACACACCTCTAAGTTAGTCAAGAAAGCCATTAATGTATGATATAGATATTTTTTTCATTGTGATCTTGTTCATTATGTGATAGTTTATGAATATGCACAAGTGTCATCCTTCTCTGGCATAAGAGCTATCGATTTGTCGCATAATAAATATCTATGCTAAATGTTACCTTCATTGAGTAGATCTTAGATCTAATCCCAAACCTAATTATTTTACCATGCAAAACTATGATATAGTGAGCTATTTTTTGAGAAGCATTTTAAAACCAAATCAATATTTTACCATACCACATAATATTTTAGAAGAAATTTGTGCTTTATAAAGTCTTATACATACCACTATAGTACCTTATTGGACATTTATTACTACAATGGACAAGATAGGTGACTATGTACTGCTATTGCTCTAGAATTTTCTTGTGCAAGTTTCTTTGAGTGGGCCACAAGAAACACAAATTTTTACATGTGGGAAATAATAATGAAACACAATTTTGAAAATACCAAAGCTAGTTTGACCTATGATTTAGACTCATGGAGGATTAAATATTGTTTGTTAATGTGCATTATCCATTATTATGGTTTAAAATGGTAAATTTCATCTTATTCATACATGTATGGTCTTCCAAGTAATATCTCAAAGAATTTTAGAGGCATGGAATAATATTTTATGGTTTCCTATGTACTTGAAAATATATTATCTAATTCACATTTCATTTAACACATAATGAGTGGGAGCAATAGAGTGCAAGGAGGTAGGGTTTTAGGTGGGAGCGAGGGTGCAGAGGAATCGTCTAAGGATGAAGATGACTCTAACCTAGATAATGAGGAGGCATACCCTCTCTCATTTGGGGGTCATATTTTGTGGTGTGGTTTTGGGCCCTTTTCTCCCCTATGTCTGTCTCTGTCTAGTTTGCTTTGCATGCTTTATCTTTGAAGGTGTATAGCGGGGATTGCAAGGGCGGCCTTGTTTCTTCTTTTGGCTATGTTGGGGGATATCTTCTGCATTTGTGTTCTAGGTTTATGCCCTCTTTTGGGGGTATGTTCTTGGAACTCTCTCTATTGTTTGGGGCTTGGTCTCCTTAGCATTTTGTTGGTTTATTTGCTTTCCCAATCGAGCTTGGTGAGTTCCTTAGTGGGGCTACGACTGGTGGGGAGGACGTTGGTGGAAAAACCCTATGCAAGGCTTTGTGGGTTTGGCATTGTTGTGGGCTCCCTATTTCTTGTTTCTGTAGATCCTAATCATGGGTGTTGTGGTTTTTGCCTACTTGTGGTTGTTTTCAAGGGCTTGGGCTAGCCATGGTTTGTTTTTGGTTAGGTTTTTATTATCTTGGGGTTTTGTTCATCCCCATTGTTGCCCAGTGCCTTATGCTCTTTCTTCTTAAATGAGATTCAATTGTTCTTGGTTGGGTTCTTCCCCATGTGGCTTCTATCGAGATGGAGTTTTTTCTTATGGCTATGGTGTAGGTTTCACTCATCAAGTGCTCCCCTCTTCCTCTTTCACAGTTCCTATTAAAGTGATGGAAATGCCTATGGAGGTGGTGATTTGTCTGGTGGGAGAGGTTGGTCAGTGCTCTTTGTGCTCTACCTTTGGCTTTGGTTTCTTGGCTATGGGGTTGAATCGAGTTTGACTCTTCCAATTGTTGGTCCATTTCTCTTATGCTCCTATTGAGATGGGTTCCTTTTCTATTGAGGTGGAGAGGAGTTTCGTTGGAGGGGAGATAAATTTTTGATAGAGAGTCTTTGCTGGTTTTAACGATGGTTTTGGGAGCCATGTCTAAACCCAATTTGAAGGTTTTGGGTACCTTGCTAAAATCCCATGTTCAAGTTATGGGTGCCTGGAAAACCCCTTGGATCTTGATGTAGGTTGAGGGTGGCTTTGTAAAACCCTTGGTTCTTGGATCTACTAATGTCTGATGGCATATAATAGGTGGGTGGCTTTGCCTAGCTACCTTGTTGTTGTTTGGTTGAAGGTTAGTTGTTGCAAGTCTTTGTATGTATCTTTTTATAACATTTTGCTTGTGGAATCTGGAGTCCTGTTGATTCTAGAGGGTTTATGGTCCCTTCAAAACCTGTTGTAAGGGGTTTTAGGTCCTCTCAAAACCTGTTTTATTCCTATTAAAAAATATATCATCTAATTACACCACGTATGTCCTTATTATGTTGCAACCATCCTAAGAGTAGGGGCTTGGATGCACCATGATAGTGAGACATATTTTAGATTGTATGATGTGTGCTAATGTTATTTTAATTGCCACTATTGATGATGATGTTGGCAGGTTGTTCATCAACCCATGCTAGAGTCCTTGGTGATTCCTATTGCACTATGCATTGAGTGCTTGCCTCTAGTTTGAAAATAAAATTCATATTTTTAACATTGTGAAGAAAATATTCTTGTAATTAGTGAGCTTATTAATAGAGAAGTGGACTTTGAGCTATTGAATCTAAATACCTTACAACTCTTGGCATAAGTTTTTTCTTTAAACATAAAAATATCTAGATTTACTTGGAACACTTAAAGGGTTAAAATATTGTGTGATTTGTGTAGGATTTTGTGGTGCTAAATGATGGTGATTAATGAAGAGACTAAATTATATAAAAATTTCATTCAATGTTTATAAATATTTTAGAAGTGCATTTGTTGGCTATTTCTCTTTGAAGTTTCACATTGTACACATGCATGGTTTGATTGGGAACTTGCATAGGGCCATAATATGCATAAGAAATGTTGTGTAATTACATGTTAGAACTATACATAGATGCACAAGGGCAATGTCACATATGGTTACACAAAGACTTTAAAGTTGAGTGTGTTGATGAAGTTATAGAAGATGATGCATGAAGTCGTGCTTAAATCAACACAACTATGTGAAAACCAAATACCAATTTTTAATAGCCAAAACAACATCTTTCAAAGTTTCTTCGTCATCTTATAGGTGAATCTATAATGAGCCCAATAGGGAGAATGTTATAAATGTGTGCCTACAAGTAATTTAGTATAAATTTGGAACATTCCTACCAATGGAAGCAGCTTTAAAATCCAAAAGAGATATTTTTTCTACTTAATGAATTCCATACTACCAAAGGGTGGTAGATGTAGTTTCAAATGTGAAGGAGATCTCTAAAAATGTGTCCCCTTTGTCAATCCATTTTTTATGCAAGAGCATCCTAGGAGGCATTACCATATTTCACCATTTTAATGTGAATTTGGCTTGTGAATACCAACAACAACACATGCATACCATATTCAAATTTTAGAGTATTTGGATCAATTTTTTAGAATATATTGCTAGAATAGAAGATCTCAATATAGAAAAAACAACATAGATTTTATCAAGTGACATGTTTGGAACCCTTTTGTATCTTGTGACATCAAGTTTGATACATCACGAGGTAGACTATTACTAGAGAAACCTTAAATTGGGACCATAGAATTTTTTGTTAATTCTTAGAGCTTCACCATCGAGTCTAAGATGACCTACATGTTTCATGAAACGTCAGGTGTTGCATAAGCTTGTAGATGACACAAATCATCTATAAAGATTGAAATGGATATATAAGGATCCCTCACATTCAATTAAAAACAATTTTTAGCTAGTTAGAAGGTTAGGGGTTAAACTTAAGAATTAGAATCTTAATTTGAGTTTTTCATAATTTTGCATATGAGCTTATAATAAGCCTATGGCATCCAATGAGCCAATCTATAATCTACACATAATAGGAAAATAAATATTTTTTAATTATTCCATTTTTTGAATCAATAAGACTATCATTTACGTTCATGATATTTTCAATGCACTTAACTTTAGGCTACACAGTTGGACTATCTTATCTCTAGACCCTCCATATGTCACTACATCATTTTATATTGTCGATTATATGGAATCAATAAGGAATGACGAGAGGGCATTGTTATAACATTGAGTTTTATTCCACTATAAGTCAGATCCAATGGTAAGATAAAGAGTGTCCAAGCATGAAATAATTTAAATGTAAAAGAATCATAGTGCCCCCTTAAAGTGAAAAAGAAGTTGTTCATATTAGCCTCTTTAATAAATCATCATAAAGAGATAACCAAAAGATTATGTAGCAAGCACATATAAAGAAGGGATAAGAGAGTAATCTTTCTTAATGGAGCAACAAAGCTAAAAAAAAGTTAGAGGCTAGACACCATTAATGTAGAGAAAAATAAAATCATCATAAAGAAATAGTGCACATCCTACATGAATAAATTACATCAATAAAAAACATTTCAAATAGAAAAAATTACAAGAAGCTTTTGTAAGGCTATATGCATCAAATGAGATAGTATTCATGTAGATGAATTATCCATAGAGAACTTGGATTAACCACCATCATTGTCTTCTACTACTATCAAATTAGCTACCTAACAAAGGACATTGATGTGGAAGGACATGGTTTGTTAGGAAAATAGAGTGACACTTGTAGGTGAACTATCCTCTTAGTGATTCCTTGTCACTGAATAGGTTGTGGGGTGCCTAGAGGGTTGAGAACTCATAAAAGAGGTATTAATAGCCATGTCATAGCTAGGGATGACCACCAACTAGGAAGAAGAACCAAAAGTTTTAGTATGTCCTCTTTAATTCATTTCTAGCTAGGATAATAGTTGCTCATTCTTCTATACAAACTAGACTCTAGGTGGAGATTCAATAGGCTTAGGGTGATTAGTCACAACTAGTTTTTTACCATTAACTATCACCCACCTAAATTCTTACAAGAGAGGAGAAGAAGCACCCTTTGTCATCTTAGCTTATGGCTTTAGCATTTAAGTGGATGATCCTTGATTTAGTGTTGACGTCTAATGCATGTATTAAGGAGGTTGATATCTAGGTGACTTTTTATAAGAAACATAAACCTAAAATCTTAATAGATTCTTTTAGATTTGAGGTGAGGTTTGCCTCTATTTAAACTCTCATGTTCAAGCTATAAAAAAATTCTTTGTTGTTTGATTAATAAAGCACCCAAGAGGTTGGATAATTTGGTGTTGGAAGGCCAATGCAAGAATGATACTTTTAAGCAAAGTTTGTTTTAAAAATTTCAAGCCCCAATTCCAATGAGGATAACCAATAAGATGTTTCTCATGCACCAATAATTGAATTGATTGAAAAGTATATTGACCTACTAAGGGTTATGAAATGTGATTAAAAAAAAACCTTAAAATGTTCTTAACCCCAAATAACTTAATGTCACGAGGCTTTGAAGAGTTTCTAACCCAAGAAAGCAAATATTGTTCAAAGGATACTACCTATATACTAAGCAACACAACCATAAGTCTCATATCAATTGCAAACAAATTCAACAACAATTACAAACAAAATAATATTGGACTCCAAGAAGTTACCACATCGCAACCATTTTAGAACATGTTTCTGGACACTTTTAGCAGTCATTCTCATAACCAATCACTACAATTATAAAAGACACAATTTTGATTATTTATATGACCCTAGACAATGTTAAATATACAAGACCTCTAAAAAAATTCTAAAATAATATGATAATTAAAAATCTTAAACAATCATACATTATAACTAACCATACTATAACGAACCAAACTGAAATTCCCTTTCCTTCATAATTTTTCCATTTTTTTAAATAAATTTCATTAAGATCCAAGCCCTATTTAAATTTAGTGTGAGATGTACTTGAGGGAACATGGGACCTAGCTTGGGTTACTCTTAAGACTTGTTTAGCACGCTAATAATTTTATAAATATAACCCTTGTAGGAGGTGGATTTCCAAGGTCCTAATCACAAAATTAAAAAAACGCTGGTGGCAGTGAGGAGGCGAAAGGAGGAATCTTGGGGAAGAAATTAAAGTGTATTTATGTCTCAACGTGAAAACGCTCTCTAAGAAGAAAACAAAAAAAAGTTTCTTACCATTTCATTTGCTCCCACCAACATGCAGCGGAATGTTTTGATGGAAACGGCGGGCCCCTGAGCAGCTAACTTCGATTATAAATACACTCATTTCCCCCTACAATTTTAACCATTGCTTGCACCTGAATTTTTCCTGTCTGTGTACCAGAGGCATGGAGCTCTGTTTGGAAACAAGATTTAATATCCAAGATCTCATTCTCTACCCTTCAATGGGACTCGATCTCATGACCTGCGATGATTTCGTGTTTTGTGAGCCGGCAGGCATGATCACTCAGTTCAATGACATGTCTGCGGGGAACAGTTTTTCCTATGGTGTAACTGACGTAAGTGACATTAGTTCATGCTGTACAGAGGCTTATCAGCAAGGCTTCGTCAATTCTGAGGATGCTAATAATTTGATCAATTTTGCCTTGGATCTCGAAGACCGAATTCCAGCAGAGCCTGTAGTATTACATGAAACTCCTCACATAATTCTTCCCTGGCAAATTTTAGACGAAGCGGAGAGCAGCAAATTTACAGTGGAAAATCTGTTGAAAGCCTGGGCCGAGGCTCTGGAAAGGGAGGAGTGGGAATTGCTCAAAGTCATTAGCAATCGTCTTCGACGGAGGGTTTCGGTTACCGGAACTCACTTAGAAAGAGCTGCGTACTACTTTGCTAACAGTCCTCCGGAGGCGCCGGAAAGTGCAGGACACAGACTAATGGAAGAGATTTGTAAAGAGGCCTCTGCAACGGCGTTTCAGGCGCTTTACGAGCTCTTCCCTTACGCAAGGTTCGCTCATTTTACGGCGAACCAGAGCATCCTGGAGTGTTTTGCCTCCAGCAATGCGAAGAAAATTCATGTCGTTGATTTTGATGTGAGGGAGGGTTTGCAGTGGCCACTATTAATGGAAACTCTGGCCGCTCAGAGCGGGAAAAGATCGTTGCAACTGCTTCAAATAACGGCCGTGAAATGGGAGGACGACGCCAGCGTGGGATTCAAAGCGACCAAAGCGACTGCTCGCAGGCTTTCCGGCGCCGCTGCGGCTCTCGGAATTCCTTTCTTGTATGAGGAAATCAGATTACAAGACCTCCGGCAGCGTCTTCTGTGGGAGAAGCCTGATTTTTGCTTGGTATTTAATATGATGCTTGATTTGCCTCATATGCCGTGCCAGCGAAGCGAAGAGGAAGCGCTCAAGTTCCTGTCACTTGCCCGCCATTTGCCCCTCCCGCCGGCAATTCTGACATCAGCATCGCCGGTTATCCACGATGGCCACGTCAGCGACACGGTGGACTACTTCTGCGCCATGCTGGAATCTCTGGAATTCGGGCTGCCCGGCGAGGGCTTGGCAATGGCCACGCGTGTGATGGAGCACATCTTCATCGCTCCCAAGATCCGGACGAGGGTTTCGGCTTCGCACGGCAAAGGATTAATGGAGGACAAGCTACGGCAACTTCCGATTCAGTGTGGATTCAGCAGTACAGGCGTTGAGATGAGCAAAGAGAAGATGGCACAGGCTTGGGAGGTGGTCGGATTGAACAGAGGATCGCAGAATTACACAGTAGATAACTACAAGAATGAAATTATTCTGAAATGGCACAATACGCCTCTGGTATCTTCTTCCGCCTGGAGAAGTCAATGGTGATGGATCGATTGCAGGGTTTTGAACTTTTTCCGGCGATCTGATCGCAGTTTGAATCTTCTTCAGGTCTGTGATCCGATCAATACTGGAGCACTCGTCTCGAGCTTCGAGCTTTGAGCTTTGAGTTAGGGTTTGTGAGAGTAGCCGTCATGAACTTTGAGCTGAGTTAGGGTTTATACGAGTAATCCTCCCGAGCTTTGACACTGAAACCATGAAACCCTGACCAGAGATTGACAAACATGCAACATATATACATACGTGTACATGTCTGTAACAAGATTCCAAGAATTTTTGCTGTAAATAGTTGTAACGTAATGATTTCTTGTTATATTCGCCGAGCTGTTGTTTATCACAGAGCGCGCACACAACTCTAACTTCTCGACTTCTATTTTAATTAATAAATTAAAATGTGTATCAGGCGAAAGGACCCACTACTTGTGGGCCGCGGCTATTGTAGCTCCAAAACAGACCTTTTGTACAGCGTGTTAGTGATCGGTTAGTCAATCACAGCCGTTAATTGCAAAATCGATGGTGTAAAACGCGCGACTAACACACATGTTAGTCATTCCGTACTGCTTTTTGGACCCAGAATAGACGCGTCTCTAGTTGTGCACCCTAACTTCACGCTTCTCAAAATCTTACGTGGAAATTTCAAATCACTCCAATTTTTTTACAGCAGCTTACTTGGCAAGTCCCCTGCTTATAACTAAGGTTTCAAGGCCACATCATCAAATATGATGCCACATTAGCATGCTTTTTGCCAAGGTGTCCAAAACAACCACAAAAAAAAGAGACAAATAGATGTACAAAAGGGCCCCAATACTTGTGCAGCTGATGTGGCATCACATGATTGGTTACTTTTCACAACAAATGGTATATTTCATTCAATTATTGGTACTTCTCATACAACTATTGGTGCAATGTTATACAAATGTTGGACATTAAATCAACAAGTATTAGGGTATTAAATCAACAACTTCTATCGCAATAATTGGAACGCATTCAACTATTGGGTCCTTTCCCCTAAATCTACAGGTAGGACGTGAATTTGAGAATTTGATACACATATTTTCCCGTAAACTGTAGTTTTAAATTAGTTATTTTCCTTTCGCTACTTCGGATTGATGACCTCAATTTGGTTTTGTTTTTCTTGTTGGGAAAGAAATTTTCATCTTTTCCCAATATTTCTTTAGGTGTCCCTTATTCTTATTTTATATGGCATAGGGGATGGGTTCTGGTCTACAATGTGTCCCTCTTTAAAAGAATGTTTGGTCTTTGGTTACAAATTTTCATTTTTTAATATTTTATTAGTTATTGTTGACAAATATTTACCTAAATTGAACATGATTTTATTTCTTCTTATTTCTTCACTCCTTAATTGTGCTTACATTCTTATGGACTATTTTTTTAGATAATCCTCATCAATGAAGAAGATTTTTTTTTGTATCTTAAGAAATTTCAGAAATTTTTCATCCAACGTAATTGTGATATTGGATAAGTATAGTAGTAACGATGTTCATTTGATTAAATGTGATAATGTTGTACCATGAATGATTCCACAACTCTCTTCTAATTATTTTCTTGACACCCCATGTCTCTATATGCTTCCTTCTAAATTTGTTAATATTTCTTCTGCTTATTTCAAATTATTTGTTATCAGGTTAGGAGTTTGAAATTTGTTTCTTTCTATTACTTATATGTATTATGGTATCCCTTTCTTCTATCTCTTTTGTAGCACCCACATAGGTGCACGCACTATTCCTCTTTTTTGCATTATCTATCATCTTGTTGTATATCTCATCTTTTTCAGTTTATTTTTTATCTCCTTTCTTCCCTATTCTCACTTGCCATGTTTAACTTTCATGTCAATGTAACTTCTTCTCTAAATTCTTCTAGTTTCTTATTATCTCATTTAGCCATGTTTGTTAGTGATTCGGGATTACATTAGTCCTTTTATTCACCCCATGGTAGTTTACATACTAACTTTGATCAATCGCATATTTTTAGGGATCTCTTTTGGAGATCCCCCTTTCCATTTTATATCTCCTAGATGCCTAACCCTCTCTCATGAGGTTGTTACCTAGGGAATTTAGTCATAAATTAAAAGAAATTTTGCATAGATTCCTTTGTTATCTTTATTTTAAATCTAAAATTATGGTTTTATGTTATATTCAGTTCTTTGTTTCCTAACCAGGGTTCCAATAACAAAAATTATGCTAGCAATAAAAGTGAGTTACATGTTGAAGTTCTAAGCCCAAGTAATAATCTATATAAGTTGTATTTACACCCCAGTAAAAACAATAGAAAAAATTATCAGAGTTTGAAATATAATGCAAAGTTTATGCTAAGTCACCAACATGAATTATAGAAAAATACTCATCAAATAGTAAATATGGTATCACAAAAACTATTCACAAATCTCTAGTATTATATCTTTGTATTTGTATATCATTTTGTCCATTTTATCTTCAATTATATTCTTTATCACTTTCTTACACCTTACTTCCACAATATCTTCCTAGCTATGCATATATGTATGGTTTGGGATGTGTCCCTTACAAAATGCATATCTCCCTATGAGACTTAGTTGGCCATATGTTGCATCCTCTTTGCAGTGGTTTGTTGTAAGCTATATTATTTTTATGTACCTTTGTTCTACTTTATGGTACTTATCCTTGCAACAATAAATTTATAATACGTCTTGATGACACTAAAAAATTTAGGGTAATAATACTGATCATAAAAATGGTTCATAAGAGCTAAATTAACAAAGATTAAATATCACACATGACTAGTATTAAAATTGAGGAAGTTAATTATCCTTGTGGCCGCTTTTCAAACAATGGAAATTAAAGTATTTCCCACCTAGAATAGCACTCAACTCATAACTCATACATCGCCTCTTATAAATAAGTAAAATGTGGGTCATTTTACTCACTTTGGATTTAGGTATTTTATAGATATCCTTCATACACTTTAGGATAAAAATAATGTGCTAAAGGACTGTACTAAGTGAATGAGGGTCTTTTGAAATTTATTGATAATATTCTTCTATAAGAGAGTAGGCAAAGGTTCATACATAATATTTCCTAGATTGTATTATGTAGCTAGAGTATGCAATAACATAGCTAAATTAGATTGACTTGGAATTTAAAACTATTTTTCTTGCTGATATTTAATTCTTTCCTCATATTCAACTTTAATAACTGTGGTAGGAAAAGTATCACCTTTTCCAACTCTAGTAAGGGAGGTGATGAGGTGATGAGTGCTTCTCAATCATATTCAAGATAAAGATTAATGTATATAACATTCTCATTGTCCAAGGTTGAGTTTAGAAAGAAGCATTTAGACTATAGATTAAGAGAAGAAATAAAGAAATGATGAGAAAAATAATGCATTTAGACTATAGATTAAGAGAAGAAAGAAAGAAATGATGAGAAAAATAATTGATTGGTAAAATTTAAGAAATCAATTTGAAGGTTCTCTAAAATAGTAAAATTTTTATGATGAACATTTCATAATACTTGAATTTATGTCTAGCAAAGTAACATGGTTGTCATTATCACATGTCATGAACATAGTGGAATCCAAAGAAGCATTTTGTGATAATGTTAATATTCACTTCCAAATAGATCCTCAAATTTTATGTTGTGCAATGGAAGTTATGCTAAGACAGTAGAAAAATGAAGAAAAATTAAAGACCTGATAATCTATTTGGTCTCCAACATCCACTTATAAACAAAAATAAGTTTGCTTTTTACTACAAATAATGGGAGTATAAAAATGATATTGCTAAGACATGCCTTTAGAGACTTCTCATAATTATTCTATCACATTACACCAAGAAACACAAATGATAATTTATACAATAATAGATAGGTGGCATAACTTCTAGTGGTTAATTGATAACAATAATAGATCGAAAGGAACAAAATGGGAAACAAGAATGTGAAATTAAGTGATTTGATAATTTCACAAGTAAACATCTTGCTTTTTTTAATAATGTATCACAAATTTAAAATTAATTATATACAAATGTGACCCAAAGAATAGTGGTGGTGTGTACATTATAGAATGCACTTATGGAAGATATTACATTGTCGAAATCAGTACATCCATCTAATGTGAATCCTGTAGCATGACATAGTTATTAAACAGGAAAAGTGAAAATAAACCTTAGTAAAACATTTTCTTGTAGTTCAAAGCATAATGTGTGTATGCTAAAATTCATCATCAAATTAACTAGAAATAAAGGGAAATCACGAATCCCTATCTAATCAAAGAATTTTAAAACAAACTCAATGAAATAATGCAAACAAGCAATAGGAATGTAAAATAAATCAATTCAAACTCCCTATTCCATGATCGCATGTAGCTTCCATTGTTCTTCTCTTCTTTGTGGTATGATGGCTCTCAGATATTGCGCTGGCAACCTTCAATTGACACAAAGATTCGAAGTTCGTGATTTATCGTGATTGTTGAAAATGGAGATTGAATGTTGAATTTATAGATTATTGGAGAGGATTGATTAAGAGGTGGAACTCAGGTGAGCTCACATGCTGATTGATAGTTGAACTGCTAATTTGGGAGGTGAAACTCAACAGATTGAATAGATAAATTGAGTTAATTGATTGAGAAAAAAAACTGATTGAAAGATGAAAAAGAATGATTGGAGGATAATTGAGAAATGACAGAAAACTTTATTTAGAAAAAGCTAACTAGAAGATAGAAAAATAATGATTGGAGAGAATTAAAGAAAAGATGTAATTAATCAATTAATTGAAATGATCAATTAAAATAGATGGAATAGTAAGCTGATTGAAAGCTGATTGAGATCTTTTTGGAAAAAAATTAAGTGGAAGATAGAAATAGGGATTGGAAAGATAATTGATTTAATTAATTGATTGATTGAATTAATTAATTTAGCATGTGCTTTCACTTTGACTTTGATTTTGAATTTAATCTTTGCATGAGATTTAATTCAAATATTGAATTTTTTTAAAATTCAATTTGTTATTTGAATATATTTAAAACTTGACTTTAGAATTCAATTCAATTTTTGAAATCATGCACATGTATTTGAAATTAGGAGAAATTAGAAGAATTAATGAAATTAGATTAAATTAGAATTTGGGGATTTGGAATTTGAATTAGAGGAAATAATTAGTTAATTAAATAATTTAAAGAAACTATATAATCATTTAGAAATTGAATTTAATTAAATAATAAAGATTATTCAAATTAAAGGATTAAAATCATAATTAATTAAATAATTAATATTTAGAAAAAGGGTTAATGATTAATTGAATAGAGATAGAAATTGAAAATGGAATTATTTAAATAATAAAGATTATTTAAATTGAAAGATTAAAAATCACAATTAATTAAATAATCAATATTTAATTAACATTAGAAAATGGTTTAAATGATTAAATGAAGATAGAATTGAAATAGAATAATTAGTAAGATGATGAGGAAATATGAGATTATAAGAATAAGAATAATTAACTTAATTAAATAATTAAAGAATTATTTAATCAATTAGACGAATAATTAGCACATGATCAATGAGACATTTTTATGTGTTTACATTTGCCCCTCTTTGAGACAATGTCGATATGACATTGTTTCAAAGAAAACTAAATTTGTTTGCCCCAGTAATACTTAGGATGACTTTGTACAATGTAAATATGCCCCCTCGAAAAAAGTGGTCGGAAAATTAAAAAATTGAGACCATATTTTCAATATCATTATAGTGAGCAATTGTGTGAAGTTTCATGCGATTTTGAGATCATTTGAGTAGCCTACAAGTTCATTGAAGTTCACGGGGACCACGAGCGTCGAAGTGGAAAAAACCCTAACTTTGAGCTATAAATAGTGATTTTGGCCTTTCGTTTGCTCATTTGCATTGTGTTGAGTTTGTGGAGATCAATTCGAGTCGTTTGCTTTCCTGCGAGTATTTGATCATCATGGCTGGCTATAGGCCACGAGTGCACTTGTCCGAGCGAGTACGTTCATATCAAAGACCTCTGGGGACTGGCGGCATGGTATGTTTCCAAATTTTTGCTTAATTTTTTGCCTGTTTTTGTCACTTTTTCGAAATGGTTTCTAGAGGTTTAGGTTTTAGCCATCACGCATACGCCTTTCGATTTTCACGCATTAGCCTTAAGTGTTATGCAAACGCCTTAAGTGTGCCACAAGAGTGTAAGTGTTACACATATGTGCTTAGTGTTACACATAGGTGCTTAGTGTTACACATTCCTTTGTTTGTTTATGCATTAGTGGTAACTTTTACACAGAAGCTCTAAGTGTTACACAGTAGATTTAAATGTACCACAAAAGTGTTAAATGATATGCATAAGTGTGAAACATGACGCATTCATTGTAAATTGAAGTTTTTTGTCATGAGTTTGATAAAAAATTTATCGTGGCATTCGAGATCTAATATTTTGAATGTTTTTCCTATGCAGGAGAATATTGGAGTGTTATATTGCCGACAGAGTAGATCCAGTGGTCTTGATCTTCGATCCGAGTTACTTGACAAGGAGGTTGCACATATCCGACATCTGGGATTATATCATGTTTTACATTTGCCAGAGATTGCGGCCAATAGGGCCTTGATTACGATGTTAGTAGAGCGGTGACATTCTGAGACATGTACCTTCCATCTTCCTACTAGTGAGGTGTCCATTACTTTAGAGGATGTTTGGCATATACTGCATATTCCCATCCATGGTGCGAGAGTTGTATATGATCATGACGATGGTGTCGCTGGACTGTGTGCCCTTTTTGAGTGTGAGGAGCAGGATTTACAGATCAGTGGTCATTATGATATCTCTTGGGCTCGCTTGGACTATGATGATCTTACTATAGTACTATGCAGTATCGTAGGTGGTTTGTTGATTCCTGACAGACGAGGCCATAGCTTTCCAGTTGGATGGGGCAGAGTGCTCCATGATATGATTGTTCATCATCGAGTATATGCCTGGGGTCCTTGTCTCTTAGCCATGGTTTATTATCAGATGCACAATATTGTATACTTGGGATACCAATCGATCAGTTATGGTGTGCCATTACTCTTGACTTGGGCTTGGGAGTACATTTCTATCTCGAGGCCAGTTATTCATGTCGACTTGCATCCTGAGGAGCCAGAGGGAGAGAGATGATGCAGTTAGATGGATGCAGATGGTTCAAGCTACTTATGATCAACATTTCTCTCTGGGTACCGATGCACGCAGATAGTCTAACAAACTCTATTATGCTGCACAGGAGGCCTTTTATTACCAACAACTCTACCATGATATTGTACCTGAGGGACAAAGAGCTTCGAGATTTAGTGAGGTTAGAGGTTATTCTGGTTCTAGTAAGACTTCTAAATGGACGACCAACAATGTTGGTGTTATGGGTCCACCTCAACATCCTGGGGCGGGATCTAGTAGGAAGGATCCACCTGGAGATAGAGGCAGTGTGGGTTGATACATTGAGATCATGTTATCTGACCCTTTGGGCATGTTTTATGATTATTGTATTCTGACACATTACCATATTTGAGTTATATATATGA
This sequence comes from Cryptomeria japonica, assembly GCF_030272615.1. Classification (NCBI taxonomy): domain Eukaryota; kingdom Viridiplantae; phylum Streptophyta; class Pinopsida; order Cupressales; family Cupressaceae; genus Cryptomeria; species Cryptomeria japonica. The sequence goes on along the minus strand of NC_081411.1, from coordinate 614,730,350 downwards.
TATGTAGTTTTTGGCAGTGATCTTTTATGCTTTGTTTTCCATGTATGTTGTATGATGCTATGTGTTATGTGATGCATGTCTATATGATTTATAAATAATTTTTTTTATGAATGCAATGGTTTCTACATGATTTGTGATGTGATGATTAATTTAATGCAACTTTAAACTATATGGATACACTTTACACTATATGGATGCAACTTAAAACTATATGGATGCAACTTTGTTTTTGTATGATAATGTCACAATATTCTTTTAACTCATATATACTTTGAAGAAATGTTAGTAAGATGAAAGAAAGAAGAGATTGATGAAAGAATAATGTTAGATGATAGAAAATGATTTAGAAAGAAATGGGAAATCAACAAACCATCAACAAGCAGATGAGATAAAAAATGAGAATGATTGATTCACGAGCCCATGTCATTATTTATTGCGCAATATATATTCATCACTGAGCCTTATTATGGAACAATGGAGCTTAGCACATCAGGGTATAAGGAACCAAGATTTAAAGATATCTCATTGAAGAAACAAACATGTAATAGACAAAGAGTGAAACCCTCCATTTTGGGAAATACACTAGGGGTCGAGGTATGTGTGGCATTCACAAGCTGAATGCTCCTATCACAGACACCCACTAGATAAATTTCCCTATAACTTCATTGGTTCACACCACAAACAACAAACAAAGAAAAAGATAATGCTTATCATGGCTCCTCTAGTCACTTGTGGACATCCTTGAGTAGCATAGGAACACAATCTGTCGCCAAATGATAAAAGATAAAGACTAACGCAGACAAAATTCAGCAGCTATATCGATCTTGTGCCTTTGTTCTCGATTGCTTGATGTGATAGTTGATAATGTCTGATCTTAGAAAGTTGCAGACCCTGTTTAAGACTGAGCTGTCTGATTTCGAGTGTATCCTCTTTTGTTTAAGACAAGATAATGATCACTTGATATGGATATGATACGATTGATAAGACAACTTGATCAGTTGATTGCAGATGTTTGATTGGATAGTCGTATCCTTTATTAACTTCGTGTGAAGTGTTTGTTGGCTATTTGCCAGGGTGTTTGATTCTTGCGAGACATTTTATTGCAAGTTTTTTGATTGATTTTTTATTGTTTTTGGACTTTTGTGGATTGATATATGAATATTTTTGGTTGATTTTTTCAGGACTTTATTTGAATGTTTTTGGATTTTTTACTATTTTTTGGATTTTTGAAAGATTTTCCAAATGTTTTTCATTGTTTTTGGATTTTGTGGATCGATATTTGAATGTTTTTTATTGTTTTTTATTTTTTTATTTTATTTTTTTTAAGGATTTTTTTCAGTTATGCCCCCAGTGTGCAGACCTATATGACATGATGATTTGCAAAATGCATGTGAAGACAATGAATTTTTGACATGACCTATGTTAATTTCAATATGCATGATGAAGATGCATTTCATATTCGAACAAGGATGACTATGTTTGTTTAACATTTTGTAATACACCAATTGAATTGGAGGTACAAAACATTTCATAGATAAGCGGTCAATCGATCCTTAAGGCCCCTTGGAACATCCAAATTAACACACTTAGTGACTAGGATTTACAAATGGAGACGCGAAAAAATTCCCCATTGGTTCTTGAAACTTTGATCTTATTTTGCCCATGTGTGTGCAAATGAGTTAATTCCTGCTCTTGTGTTCACTAAAGATCCTTAGCATCCTATATGACTAGCTACGTGGATTATTCCAACTTCAAAAGAATCTCGAATAGAGCCTCGCTGCCAGCAAGATTTTAGAGCTCCGACAAGGTTATAGACTGTAATTTCTCAAATATTGCTCCATTGCCAGTAGGCGTTCATAGCCTTGATGGAGTTACTCGCATGTTCCCATATTCAAGCTTTTTGTCACACTTGTATGTGTGATATTTAAATTATATATCATTGCTCTTTTGCCTTGAGATGAATATTTGGCATAGCAATTTTTCTTTTCTTTTTAAATTTTCTTACCTTGACTTGTAAGTAATGAAACCTACTTGGGTGTGACAATTACAACGACGCTAAAGTAGAATTTTAGATTTTTCACTAGTCATATGATCAACTAGGTGCCTAGAATGAATTAGAGATTTTGTTAATGTGTTTGAGATATATCAATTGATAGATTTTGGGTTAACAAGTCTCAAATAGTGAAATCACTACCCAACCATAAGTAAAGCGTCATCATAGGGTAATGTTGAAAATGTATGACCTTAGGACCTCAAAGAATTCATGTCCGGATATCTAAGGAAGTAGATGACCCTTGTTTCTCTTGAATGCAAACGGATGGTAAACTTGAACAGTTGCCTTATTTTATTCATGTTGCTATATGTAAATGCATAAATTTTGCGAATGTGATGTATTTAAAAAAAAAACTATATGTGATGCAATGCTTTGAATAAAATGAGATGCAATGCAGAAAGAAAAACCTAAACTAACCCAACCCTTAGATATAATATCATTTAAGGTGCATGTTGTTCATAGGGTCGGGGAGTGGATCTCCCTCCATGGTAGCCAAATTGTATGCTCCATTTCCTATAACCCTTGTTATGATAAAAGGACCTAGCCAGTTAGGTTCAAACTTCCCTGGATTTTCAGATTCTGCTTGATTCCTTTGGTTCTCCTTGAGAACTAGATCTCCCACTTGAAAATTCCTTGGGCGTACTCGTTTATTGTAACTCCTTCTCAATCTGTTATGGTAACCTTGCAAATGATTTAAAGAAGTTTGTCTCTTTTCATTGAGTATTTCAAGCTCTTGTAATCTTGCCACCCGATAGTCTTCCTTTGATATAATGTTTTTTAAGGAGACTCTTAAAGATGGTAGTTCTATTTCAATAGGCAATATTAAGTCTGCACCATAGACCAATGAATATGGAGTTGTTCCTGTAGGTGTGTGTACCCTTGTTCTATAAGCCCAAAGAGTGGGATTTAACTAGAGATGTCAGTCCTGTCCTGCGTCAATGACAACTTTCTTTAGGATCTTTAATATTGTCTTGTTTGTTGCCTCTGCTTGTCCATTGCTTTGCGGATAATATGGTGTTGCAAATCTCTGTTGTATTTGAAATTTTTCACACAATTCTCTTATTTCTTGATTTTTGAATGGACGTTCATTATCAGTCACTATGCACATTGGAATCCCATATTGGAAAATAATGTAATTAAGCATGAATTTCTCTATTTGCTTACCAATGGTGTATGTAAGGGGGATTTCCTCTACCCATTTAGTAAAATACTTAGTAGCCGTTAAGATGAATTTGTGCCCATTGGAAGAAGTAAGATTAACTTTACCAACTAGATCCAACCCCCATTGTGAAAAAGGCCATGGTGATGTAATATGTTGAAGATCCTGTGTCGGTGCATGAATAAGGTCTCCATGCATTTGACATTGTCTACATTTTTGCACATAATTATTGGCATCCTTTTCCATATTTGGTCAATAGTATCCAGATCTTAATAATTTCTTTGATAGTGGCGGGCCACTTTGATGCGCCCCACAAATTCCATCATGTACCTCTTTTAGGGAAATTTGTGCTTCTGCTTCATCAAGACGAAGAAGAAGGGTTCCATCAAGGCCCTTTCTATACAATGTGTCAACAATAATAGTGTGTCTCGATGCTTGACGAATAAGAGTTTTCTTTTGATTTCTAGACAAATCATGAGACATATACTGAGTATGTAAGTATGCGTATATCTTATTATACCATTGGGATTCAAGGCCCATAATTACACATGCATATTCTGACGAGGGAATCTCATATGTTGGTATCATCAATTGTTCTACAATAAACTCAAAATGAGTTTCATTATTAGGCATATTTAGTAGAGACCCTACTATAGCCATGGCATCGGTTGTCTTGTTTTGTATCCTTGTAATCTGTTCAAAGGTGATGTTACTGAAATGTCCTTTGTAATCTTCTACCATTTGTTTATAAGGCATCAATTTATCATATTTTGTATTATAGTCATCATTGACTTGATTTACAATTAGTTTTGAGTCACCGTAGACTTGTAATTCTTTTATCCTCCATTGTACAGTGGTACGAAGTCCTATGATGCGAGCTTCATATTCAGCAATATTGTTCGTACAGGGAAAATTGATTCTAACCAACTTAGGGATAGAATCACCTTGAGGGGTGATGAAACAATCCCAACTCCAGTTCCAGTTCCATGATTTGTATAGGATCCATCAAAGTATAAAAATGACCATATTCCTAAATGAATATTTTATGTTCATTTCTCTATTTAATTAAATCCAATTTAATTAAATTATCCACATTCCTCTATTTAATTAAGTAAATTACTCAATTTATTTAAATTAAATTCACTATACCCATTTAATGAATAAATCATTTTATTCAATTAAATCCCCCCTATCCACTTTTAATTAAATTCAAATTTAATTAAATAGTTATCCTAAATTAAATAAATCTAATTTATTTAATTGCAACCAAATTGAATTAAATTAACTTTATTTCAATTAAATCCTATTATCCCTCCAGCCACTTGCAAAATCCTACATCTCCCACTTGCCTTCCTAAACCCCTTTCTAATCCCTTCTAGACTCTTCTAATCGCTTCTAATTAGCCTAACCCATCTTCTAAACTTTGTCACATCCCTAAGCAAGGGGAGGTCACTTCTCAAATCCTCAAAGTCTTTGATAACCATTAAAGGCTTCAAGCCTTCAACCACTTAATTCCTCAAAGTCTTTGATAACCATTAAAGGCTTCAAGCCTTCAACCACTTAATTCCCCAAAGTCTTCATAACCATTAATGGTTAACTCAAACCCTCTTACATGGTTAAAGAATTTCTTTTAACTCAACCTTCATCCAACCCAAGGGTCTCATCAAGCCTTTAATGCTTTGACCATGATTATCTCTTAATCATTTGCACAAGGGTTTATCCTTGGATTAACTCTTAATCCAATGGGTAAGCCTAACTTAAGCTTAACCCTTATCTCTGGATAAACATAAGGTCTTCTCAGGCATTTAATGCCTCCAACCCCTTCTCTCAACCCAACCCTATGTTGACACTTGTAACCATTTCATTGGTGCAAATTACAAACATGGATCCCCAACTTTCAAACTCAACCCTTGATCAACTCTTTCAATCCTGACCATCCATTGCCCTGATTTTGCTATAAATAGAGCTCTCATTCCTCCATTTTAAATCATCCCCCAAATTTGTAGTATCACACTTATGCTCAAATACATTCAAGCTTTCATATCTCATTTTATGCTCATCATTTAGCCTCTCTTTTCAATAGGAATTAGTCTAAATATGCATGTTTAGAATATTTTCTTTATCATTTAGCTCAATCATAGACTAAATATATCATGTTAGGATAGTACTCATACTAACCTTGTCAATCTTATCATCTAGTTTATTGCATTTCTAGAATCATGCATAGCTTAGGGTGCATTTCATTCTAAAATCTATCAAAGCATCCCTCATTCTTACATTTGCCATCCCTAAACCATTTTGCTCAGTGATCTGAGAGCAAAAACATTGGTTTGAGGGACATTGTAAGATAGAGAACCACAGGACCCACCTTGGGAAGCTAAGTGATACTTCATTACTCCATAGCTTGCACCAAGAAGTCCTATGTGTGTGTGTGGACAAGTCTTTTGGAATATTTTCACATATTGAGTTCTATTGACCCGTTTTTCCTGCATACACTAACTGAACTGCTATAATCTACCCTTTGATTGCATTTATGTCCACTTACTCTATATCAAACTCACTTAAAATCATGACCCAATTATCCAATCTTCCAGTCAATGTTGCTCTGCTTAACAAATATTTGAGTGGATCAAAACGTGCGATGAGTTGGGCTTTGTGACTCAGCATATAATGTCTAAGTTTCTTAGATGCAAAGATCACTGCTAGACATGCTTGTTCTATAGGAGTGTAATTGAGCTCATATCCAATTAGGGTTCTACTGATATAGTAGATTGCTCTTTCATTTTCTTGATCATCATGTTGTGCTAACAGGGCTCCTAAATATGAGTTTGTTGTTGATATATATAGTAATAGGGGCTTTCCTTGAGTAGGTGGAACTAATACTGAAGTATTCAGAAGATAATCCTTTAAAGCTTGAAAAGATTCTTGGCACTATTCTATCCATTTGAAGGTGAATCCTTTTCTGAGTAAATACTGAAATGGATAACATTTATCTGCTAGTTGTGCTATGAACCTTCTTATAGATTGCAGTCACCCTTGTAACCCTCCTAACTGCTTAAGTGTTGATGGAGGATGCATATCCATTATTGATTTGATCTTTGTTGGATCTACCTCAATTCCTCTGTTAGACACAATTAAACCTAAAAGTTTTCCTGTTGTTACACCAAACACACACTTTTTTGGATTTAAGCCGACATTGTATTTCTCTAATCGATCAAATATCTTTGCAAGGAATTCAAGGTGACCTTCTCTTGTCTATGCTTTAGCTAATAGATCATCCACATAGTCTTCCATTATATTGTGGATCATGTCATGAAATAGTGTTGTCATATCCCTCTGATATGTTGCTCCTGCATTCTTAAGACCAAACGACATGATGTTACAGCAATATGTTCCCCATGGACAGGTAAATGTCATCTTGTGTTGATCTTCTGGTGCAATCCAAATCTGGTTATATCCTGAGAAACCATCCATTAATGAAAGCATTTCGTTCCTAGCAATTAATTCAACTATCATGTCTATGTTAGGTAATGGGAAATCATCCTTAAGATATGCTTTGTTTAGATCTCGAAAGTCAGTACGGATTCTTATGCCCCCAATGGGCTTAGTCACAGGAACCAGATTGGATATCCACTCTACATAGTCAATAGGTCCCATGAAGCACACATCCAGAAGCTTTTGGAGTTCTATTTTGACCAGTAATGCAATCTATGGATGCATCTTTCTTAGCTTTTGTTTGTACAGTTTAATTCCTGGTAGCAATGGCGAATGATGTAACACCAATTCTGGATCTAGGCCTGGCGTATCTGTAGAGGATCAAGAGAAATTGATCGAACGTTGTTTGAAAAATTGTAAGAATTTATCCTTTTCTTTCTGGTTAATGATTTTGCTAAGTGGATATTATGTACAACTTCTCATTCTGCTATATTGACTTCTTTTCTTTCTTCCATGAGTAATGTTAAATTCTCTTTTTCAATAGGGAGGTTGTCTAACTCACTCTTTCCATTGCAATCACTTTGATCCATATCTTCTATCACAGAGGCACTTGCATCTCCAAAGTATGTTGTTCTATCCAAGTCTACAACAAATCTTGTCTTGTGATCACCTTGTGGACACCCTTCTCTGAAACCAAGGAATTTTGCAATAGCTTCATCATTCTCAAACCAATCTAGAGTTGGTTTTCCTTCTCATCCCCAATCAATCAAATGTGACCGTATAAGGAGTAATTCATTGCTTCCTTCTATTGTAAAAGATTCTGATAACATTCATACCTGGTTATTTGAGTGACCTAATATATTTTCATCATTGGTCAGTGATTGGTGATCCTCTGTCGTGTCTATTGCTTGTGGGCTGACATCATGATCAGATAGGAATTCATAGTCGTGAGAATCTGTCACACTTTCTATGTATGTTTTAGTTTCTGAGGTTGTATCACTTATCTCCTCTTGTTCTTGCATCTGATTTTATTTTGTTATAGATTTGCGGGCCCCCTTTGTATGGTGCTCACCCTTTTTAAGCCCGATATAAGTCGTTGTAGTCTTTCTTCGTCTGATTCATTGGGTGGAGCTTGATTTTTTTCCCTTGGCAGAAGTATTGACAACAACCAAGGATTAGGCTCATTTACTGGTGCTAAGCATGTGTCTGTTACCATATTTGCTTGTGCAGATGTTTGATATATTGTATTGTTGGGTGACTCGATGCTAGGTTCTTGTAGTAGTTGTCTCATATCTTCACCATTTGATTCCATACTAGGAGATGTTGGTTCTTTCTTGCTTCTCTGAGATGAAGAGGGAAATACTCATGTTGATAACTGACTTTGAGGTATGCATTCTGATGGTAGCCTTGGTTTGTTCAGTATATCTAGTGTACATTGTCTTTCTTTTGTTATATTTGGTACATGTTTATATCCTAACCTTTGATTCTTTGGGTTTTCATTCGGTAAAACAGGTTCTAATCTTCCTTGCTTTTGTAATCCCAAGCTTGTGGTACCATCATACCCATGTTTTTGTAGCATCTTGAATTCGTTGCCATATTGATCTAAGGGTAACCTGGGTATTGTCATGTCATCTTCTTCTCTGTATATCCAATGATTGACATCTTCATTCAGAGATTCTTCTTGTAAGTCTCCCCACCTAATTAAAGAGCATGAATCTGAGTATCTTACTATTTCTTTTCCTTTATCTTGTTTCATTACCATGTTCTGAGGCTTCCCAAAAGACCTAGGAGAAAGATATAATTGTTTTCCATTTGAGGTACGCGAAATAGAGTATTCCCCACAACCAACATCCTTAATCTGCAAAGAATATGTTGTAGGTGTATTCTTTTGTATTTATGTGATCGTTAATCTCCATTTGTGTAGTGAGGAGTGCTTCTTGATTAATGGGTATCTGGTTATCTACACTTTCCTTTAAGTGATTACAGTGTTGGAATGGATTTGGATCACCCTTTATGGTGATTTAAATGCCATTGTACATGAATTTAACACATTGGTGAAATGTTGATGGTACGACTTGCATGACATGAATTTATGGGCGGCTCAATAACATGTTGTACCCTAGTTCTCTGTCCAACACTTGGAAAGTAACCTCTATTGTTATAGATCCTATTTGCACTTGTAGCATAGCTACACCTTTTGAAGGACGCTCTTCATCATCATATGCTTTGATGCTTATTCTTTTTGAAGGATCAATATGAAGCTCAGAATATCCCAATGCCTTAACCAGCTTTAATTTACAGATGTTAAGACCAACTCCTCCATCTATAAGTACTCTTTTGATTCTTCTCTTATGTATTTAAGCTTCTAGATGTAGTGGGTCATTATGAAGAAGTCTACCACTGGGAACATCTTGTTTTGTGAACGCAATATGGGTACCATTAGCCAAATTCCCCACCATGGATTGAAGGCATTTTCATCTATATCTTTGTCAACTACTGAGTCTTGAAGTGCTTTTTCTAGGATAGCTTTATGATTTGGTGATATACACAATAGTTCAAAGAGTGATATATGGGTCGAGGTTTTCTTGAGTTTCTCAACAACATTATAGGTCCCTATTGCTGGTGGTGGGTATGATGGTACTCCTTGTAAAGTTACTTTTGATCCTCAAGTAACTACTGCACGATCTCTTTCTCTGGGATTTATTGTGATTGTAGCCACTGAATTATCTCTTGTAAGGGAACTGTCTGCAACATATGTTGTGTTATCAAGGTTTATTTCATACCCCTTCCTATAGTCATTATGTGCAATTCTGATATCCATGATATGTTCTATAAGTTCATCTTCAAACCATCCTGAATAAAATGGTTCTTCATGCCACCAGTCCATAAGACAGAGATTCTTGTCTTCATCATATTTTGGTGCTTCTGACATCATGCAAATTTGGTTATCATAGTCATAAGTCTCTTGACATTTCTCATCATTATCAAGTGCTTCTTGTGAATAATCATTTACTACATCCTCCGAGCTAATGGCATGAATAGTATAGTCATATGAGACTTTTGTGTAGTTAGTCGTGTTGTCTTGTATTCCCAATGTAGATGTTTCCCCTTTATCGTGTTTTACAATTGGATCCTTAAAGATGGTGTGATTCGTGTTTGTTGAAGTTTTGTTGGTATCAATTGTGATGTCACATTGAGCGATCCCGTCCTGGATTAAGTTTTTCAATTTATAGCAACTTGTAGTTTTGTGACCTTTTGTACAATGATATTCATAGATATCATTATCATTCCACCATGTAGGTTTGAAAGGACCTAGTTCATATACTCTCACTTCTGGAAAAGTGATCATATTTGTTTGTATTAACTTTTTTAATGTTGATTCAATAGGTCCCCTAGAGGTGTGTAATTCCTTTTTGGAGCACTTACCCTTTGGAATTTCGTGTTCGTAGTTTGCGCAATGTTTGCGTTGGTCGATACAGTATTATTCTCTGTATGTGGACTAAATGATTGACTTGGGCCTTGTAAAGACAAAATCGGCCGAGCTCTATTCACTGCACGAGCGTCTACAACACCATCATTGGTCACATTTTTGTTTCTTGACCAAAACTTGGATTTATCATTGTTGTTGTTATTGCCATATTTTATGAGACCCTTTTCTACTAGACCTTTCTCACACTTTAAGGTTTTTTCAGTGATTTGTTTAAATGTGGTCAAACATTGCATTTGTATCAGGTACTTAATTTTAGGGATTAAGTTTTCTGTAAACATGTCAACTTGCTATGTTTCGGGAATAATAATCTTGCATCTTCTGTAGAGAGCTCTCCATCTTTGTATGAAGGACACAAATGTTTCATTCTTATATTGTTTTGCGGCACATAAGTCCATCAAAGTAACTGGGGTTTCAATGTTATGCGAGAAGTTAGCAATGAAATGTTCAGCTAATTCACCCCATGATGTGATAGTTGGTGGTAGATGAGAAAACCACTCCAAGGCTGAGCCTCCCAGACTTTTAGGAAACAATCTCATTAGATAAGTGTCTTTAGTTGCAACCTCTATACATGTCATGAAAAAATCTCTGATGTGATCTCTAGGATCACCTTTCCCTTGATATTTGTCAAATTTTGGTGTTTCAAAATGTGGTGGGAAAGGCGACATGTATAATGTGTGATCAAAAGGATAAGAGCGTAAGTCCTGCATTGCATAACTCTTTTTATCATTACCGGTTTGCATATTTATCATATGTTGTTGCAGATTTTGTACCTGTTGGGCCAAAATATCTGTTTGAGTCAGGGGTACACTTTACGCATGTATATTTCCCACGAAAGGATTCGTGGTAGTATAACTAGGAGGTTATTGAAAGGTACCATAATTATAATTCTGCATGTTATGAGTTCCGCTAGGTACTTTGAAATAAGTGAAATGTGAACCCATGTTTGACTGGGTTGTACTCATTATATTAGCGAAACTTGGGTTTGTATTCTGATGACTGTATGTAGATCCTATGGAATAGGAAACTGGAGGTTGAGTCACACTTGTTGTATGAGAAACTTGTGTTTGAATAGGTATCAAGACACTTGACATTATTGGTATGGTGTGAGAAGCTAGGATAGCCTTGTTGGTGCGCTAACATTTACTGTTGAGGATGATGCACTTGATTGAGAAGTCACATTTGAAATGACATTTGTTTGTATAGATGATGTTGGTGAATTCTAAGAGAAACTTGAGGTCATCGCTTGTGTTTGTGTCATATGTGGTATTTGACTACTATTTGGACCTAAAGTAGTTCCTAGTGGTAATATTGTTGTGATATCAAAATCTTTAAGTAACTTGGCCCCATTTTGTAATAACAAGAGATATTTGTCCCTATCATTATGTATAAGAGCATCTAGGATCATAAGGACATGTGGGTCTTGTTGAGTTGACTCAATCTCTTCGCGTGTTAAATTTTGTTGTAGCTCGTGTATTGTGGGCATTGCTTGAGGATTTGGCCATTGACTAGTTGATATGTCCATGTTCCAAGTTGGATTAACTGACAGGTCGTTGTTTGGGTCCATCTTACTTTTTGCCTTTTGTGACCTTGTGACGGGCATTTAAGACTTCTATATGAGGATGGTTTAGAACCTAATGCAAGATGACAATAATGTAAGACTCTAGACCTAAATACAGAATATGCAACACTAGACTAGACTCTCTATTGGGCAATTTTATACTCTCTATCTAGCTCGTACTCGACTCCTATGTACTAAGGTGCACTTGTCTTTAATTCCCAAGTCAAATTATCTAAATCGTCAAGGATTTCTCATTGACTATCATTTGGGCACTAGATTAGGTTGCTCGAAAGGGAGCAAATCATCACCTGGGAGACCCATTAAGACGCATGCTATGACTTTCTAAGATGATTATGCAAATGATGAAGGACTAAGACAGATGTATATGAGGTCTAATAAGGACTAAATCCAAAGACCTATATGAGGACGATAATGAGGACGTAAATGAGGACTATGCAAGGATTTATTCCAAGGACGTATATGAAGACGATAATGAGGACGTAAATGCAAGGATTTATTCTAAGGACGTATATGAGGATGATAATAAGGACATAAATGAGGACTATGCAAATTCTAAGGACGTATATGAGGACGATAATGAGGACGTAAATAAGGACTATGCAAGGATTGCCTATGATCACAAGTATGTAAAAATTTTCAGTTTGTAGGACTGTCTGATGTTTCAAGATTAACTTTGTTTCTAGTAATTTTGTTTGTAGGACAAGTTTGTTATTTTCCAAATCTCTAAGAATAGTTGTTTGAAGATAGGTATAGCTGACTGAACTGTGTTCTGACTAACTTTGAGAATTCAGAGATAAGCAAGGTAGGGCCTAAAATAGCCCAAATACTGACTCAATACTGGTATGGTACAACGATACACATAAAAGTACAGAAGACAATATTAGGCCAGAAAGTGGAAACCATTCAATGAGGCCCTTACAATAAAATATTGTAACAAGACAAATAGATAGAAACCATTCAATGAGGCCCTTACAATAAAATATTGTAACAAGACAAATAGATAGAGAGTCTGGCAGCACTGGCTCCACTCCATGGTACACACTTCTCGGGCATGCTAGTCTCTCTTACCCTGAAGATCCGAAGATCTTATCACTGAGGAATTTTGGTCTCATAATGCAAGGTACATGAAGGGTATCTATGGGGTATGATCCGCACTCCCAGAATCACTGAATGTGGGATTTGGGCTACCAAGTTGGTTCTTATTGTAAATTTTGAGGGATCCTGATCCAACGACGGATTCTCAGAGCAAGCCACTTAAGACTTTAGTTAAGCTTATTGGTGCAGGGAAGGCCCCCACATACGTCGAATTCACTCAACACTCTAGCTGCCTGACCAGTATATTTATATACTAGCTCAAAAAACCCGCTTTAGAATACGCTAGGAGAGATGATATCCCCAACACATCCTAATTCAAAGTACCTCTATGGGGTGATGGAATCCCTAATCAAAGATACCCCTCACTACTAAAATAAAAAATTGGGTGTTGTTATCACCTTCTCCCTTTCTCCCAAGACCCAGAAGGCGGGTGGAAATGTAGTTGATGCAGCAGTAGGTCCACCCCAAACACGATAAAAAGTTCTTTCCTTTAAAAAAAGCAAAGTGTGAGTTATTCTATTGATAAGCCTGATTCACGTTCATTTTAAAACCCAAACTTAGGTGTGAGATACGCACGTGCATGTCACTTTAGAACACCAAACTAAAGTGTGAAAGCATACATGTCAATTTCGACCAAGTTTATTTTAAGCTCAAAAATAAAGTGTGATAACATGCATGTCCATTTTAACTAGGTTTATTTTAAGCCCAAAACTGAAGTGTGATAACATGAGTGTTTATGATTCAGTAATAATCTGATCTTCTCTATAAATTTGCCACATGTTGCAGACAGATAATCAGTAACACAAGAAAATCCACAGAAAATAGAACTTAACTATGAAATATACGAATGCATAATGATATTTGAGCGAATGTGTGATACTGTATGAGCGATTGCGTGATAATGGCAGTGCGAGTGCATAATTCTGACAAAGCGAATGCATGATACTGATAGAGCGATTGCGTGAAAATAGCTAGGCAAATGCATAAATCAGAGACAAACCAAACAAACAAAAGCAATACAAAGTCTAACATTGATCCGGAACCTGCAAAATAGATTATGATGCCCTAGCAAGATCTCTCATCATCCATTCTATATTAAGGAAATCATATTTCACTCTATATGAGAGAACTAGGTTGTTGTATCTATTAATGGCTGGTTGATCCTCTAGATCTTGTATCTTATTTTCTGCCTTTAGGATTTGCTGTTAATGTCTAGCTTGCTTCCTTTGTTCTTTTGTCCTCTTGGCACCTAAAATCCTGAATTGTACCTTACGTGCCATAAGATCTCATAATTAAAGCATGCAATAAGGGTAAACAATGTTTAGATTTAACAAATTTAAAACAGAATCAAGACAGAACAGAGTGCAGATAATGAGAATAATAAAATAAACAGAATGCATAAACCAGTTGATGAATGCATAAGATGATTTGATCATAATATTTTTCTTAATGAGACAAAATTGTTAGCCAAACAATATTCTTACATAATAAGACTCTTGTGGAAATTTATTGACATAATGCAATAACATCAATAGGGATGGAGATTGGATTATAATAAATTCATGGAAATCTTATATTCAGAATCTCAGACAAAGGAAATAATTTACATAACTAAACCTCCTATTCAACTTGAATAACTCATTTATGACCCATTTATTAGGGCATGTACAAAGATGGGCAACCAAAAATTTGCCACAACCACTTTTTCGTTCATGGAAACAAAAATGGCCATATTATTTGCTTGTCAAAATTTAAAAAGAAATAGGCCAAGCTCTTTTGAGCCTGGCCTCATTTCTTGCAAGAACTAAAATTAGCAAAGAAAAGTCCAAGTAGGTTTATGATACCTTGGAGTGGACACAAGATAGCATAATGCCACTACAACATGCACGAGGTCGAGGAGAAAAGGTTTTTTGATTTTGGATATGTGAAGTAAAATAAAATTTGTTTACATTTTTTTAACTTCAGGAGTTTAAAATGCCTCAACAACCCAAAACACTAATTTTTAAAACCATGTGTATCAAATTCCTACCTAAGATAAAGTAGAAGCTAAACCTCTTGAAAATCCATATATCCCTAGACCTCCTTGCGAAACAAAACAAAACAAAAATTAGGTCAAATTGAATTGAACAAGCATGAACTCCAAACATTGTTTGATATATTAAAAAATAAATACAACTACTTCACATTAGAGAGCCCTTGTGTCATTGTTGGAATATATCAATTCTCGCATAGATTCCATTAGTAGCCAAATAATAGGGAGAATGCAAGACTATTCTACTCTAAAAAACTATCATATAAGAAATTAAAAGAGAAAAAATTACTTTTGTGCATTATTTATTGATCTAATAACCAATTCACCCTACACGAAATATTTTATAATTGCTAACACCAAGGAATAAGGGAAAAAATCGAGATAATTGGTGTAGGGTTTTTTGTAATGCCCCATACAACAACAATGAGGTCCCACAATATTCCTTGAGGAAACTTGATTGTAGTATGTCCCAAATTACTTTTACATGTGATATTTCCAAGATAGATGAAAATAATTTAAATAAGATATGGAGAAAGTACATGATGCTCTATACCATGTACTGAGACCCATAGGGAAAATAGACATTCCACATGAGGAAAATAGACATTCATTATGAAGGAGAGGTTGACGTGGAGACTGAAGTCAATCAATTCCCTAACACAAACCTTAATATAGCATAGCAAACCATTGTCATAGTTTTGAGCATGAGACTTTAAGGTATTGATATTCACCTCACCTTTAACACAATTATGGATTTATCTATTAATATGGGTTAAAAGATGTTGAGGACACACATAGTACAAGGGATGCTCCAAAGTTCACAGGTATGATAGACATGACCATGAGGAGGATACATCTATATTAGAAAAAATATGTTAACAAATGAGCTACTCAATAACAACTTTGGCATTGATTGATGAGTAATTTATAATAAGGTTCTACAATTTATTATTATTTTATTTTGAAATATAATATTAATTATATTAATCTATGATAAATAAAAATTAATGTAAATAATTATTTGTAATAAAATTCTAAGCTCAAAGCATTCATCTTGCATTTGTCTACCCTTTAGCATTTGATTGTGCGGCCATCTTGAGCCCATAAGCATGTAATTTGTAACAAAATAGCAAATATATTACATAAAAGTTATTTTATTTTAATATCAATCGTAATCTTAAAATTGACATTTGATGATGAACAAGTGGATTTCAAACCATCAACAATAACATCAATTGGAGGTAATGGTTGTATGTCAAATTTCACTAAGGAAATTTTTACTATTTTTAATCATTATGTTTTTCAATAGTGTCAAGTAGATTTTGGTCAAATATAATTGTTCTATTTTTAGTTGATGACATCAATTTAGACCCCTCCTAATATTCATAGCACAATGGAGGTGGAAGTTGTTGCAACAGTTTTGTCTTCAATGCCTTTTATAGAGTTATGAGTCAATAATGTAGATTTTATTTTGTATTCTTATTTAATATCACATTATTTAGAGCAAATTTAAAAGATATTCATCTTTAGTATAATTTATTTCTTCATGCTCATCACAAGTGGTCCAAACTATAGTTCTTACACCTACCCCTCAAATGGACAAAAAGAAGTAAAGAATGATTGAGGTGGATTACTAGTTTGTAGTCACTCACTATTCACTTATTCATTGTATTTTTTTTTTAAATTAGTGTACATATTTTTGTATTGTATTAATAGGTGGTCATCTACAAAACTTTAGACAGGAGGTCTAGTGGGTCAAAAGAAACAAACAACAATCACCTCTCCATCTACTTGACAAACAAAAAATTATTGAATCTCCCATACCATAAGACTAACATAGTACCACATTTTATTGCATTCCTATATGGCTTTTTTGTATGTATATTTTTAATTTACCAACATGTAGCATTGTATGCATGTATGACTTTGTTGCATATTCACAATTGTTTTACCAATGTATAATATTGTGTGCACCTATATCATTTTGTTTATACATTTATTGTATTCATGGAATAATGCATTCACTATATGGCATTATGTATATAAAAAATTACATTATATATAGATGTCATATTTATTATGTCTATACAATGCTATCATATTTCTATGCGGTTTGATGAGCGCAATGAGTGCATAGAAAGAATGTATTAGCTAATGTGAGTTAATTCATTTATATAGATTTATTCAAATAAGAAAATTAAGGATAACCCTTTTATCTCCTTAAAGCTAATAACCTTCATTGTGGGTCAAGGAAACACAAGGATCTCATGACAAACAATCCAAGACATTGATAACCTAGATGAGAATGGTGATAGGGTTGTATGAAGTGGTTTAGGACACCAAATAGATAAGTAGATAGTCCTATTTAGCATATTTATGACATTCATATCTTGATATGAATCCATATGTATATTCCTTATTTCATTTCATCAACCTATAGAAATTCTATAGGGTTTTAATAAGCAATCTCAATGAAACCCGGTAATCATAGTTGCATTCTTGGGTAAGACATAGGCATGATAGCATCAAGGGTTGATTATTGTCCCCTCAATTTTCATGGTGCAATGTATCCTAGAAGGACCTTGATACCTATGCAATGAATTGACGCCTCTGGTAGCATTCACCCATCCACCTTGATGTGCTTGTTGGAATTACATATATCAGTTGTCATTGATGTCAAAATTGGTGATCTGGATTGGTCTGGATTGATGTGTAATATAAGATTGGTGTCTGCAAAATAGTGGAAGATAGGTATGTATGCATAATTGATGTTGTTGTTATCGTAATTTTTTATATGATTAATGCTCCAGAATTTTGAGGACATGAGTATTTAGATGTTAGAGGTTTTGGTGTTGGTTGTGACATTTGGTCTTGTGCTCTGGAAGCTATTCTTTGGATGTTGAGATTCAGTTATATGTTTGGATATGTTGTGATGAGCGAATTTCTATGCTTCAGTTTTCTCCATTTTCTATGATTTATGATAATATTCATTTTGTGGTTAGGTTCTCACATTTTGAATCATGTAATGTTGACTTGGATTGTGATTATTGTGCCCTAGAATTTTTGGTCTTAGCTATGATCTAGTTGTTCCATTTTGTGCTCAAGTAATTGCGGTATTCTGGTAGCGTGTTGTTTTGGTACTTCGAGGATGTGTTTATTTCTAGTTTGGACAACTTTGAAGACTTATATTGATATTCTAATTTGGTGATTGTAGTGTGTATCCTGATCATTAAAAATTGAGTTCAGTATTTTAGAGGTCGACTTGATGTATATTTCCAAATTGATACATACATACATACATACATACATACATACATACATACATACATATATATATATATATATATATATATATATATATATATATAGGATCTCTTTAGGTTGAGTGTGTGTGGAAGTGTATGTATGAAACATGAATTGATTATTTTGCGAAGAAGTAAGTGGGAATGAGTGAAGGATAGATGTGGCAAGAGACAGAGTCAGAGAGTTGTTTTTAGTATGAGCAGATTGGTGTAGTAAGTTGGTGAAGTATTTTGTAAAGGTTCTTAACCGATTCTGCTGCAAGAAGTTAGTGTATTGTCAAAGCTTTAATTATAATTGATTTCATGCATGTGTAAATGCAATTTTCTCAATTCACTCTTTTTGGCAGTAAGCCAATAGTATTTGAGTAGTGAGCCCTCTAGCAATGAGACTGTTTTTGTAATCTCATATAACTAGTTATATTATCTTGAGAGTTAACCCTCTCTGTGGTTTTTCCCATATTGGGTTTTCCATGCATAATAATCTTTGGTGTCTTTTGTGTGGCTGTGTTATGTTGTGGACTTCATTTCAATCTTTCATATCATGTCAAGGATAATTAAGTTCAAGTTAAGTTTCGGATCATCAAAATATTACTTGTTTCAATTTTAAATTCTAGAGGAATACTAATTCACCCACCCTCTCAATATTCTATTTTTTTCAACAATTGGTATTAGAGCTTGGTCCCTTGTTGTTAGCTTAACTACTTGAGGGAGATCTTGATTTGAACAGATGGCTCCTATGGAAATGGATGGAGAATATCAACTAGATGAAGAATTGAAGACAACCCTTGAATATCTTTAAAGCATGGAATCTGAGAATGAAGAATTGATAGAGAATATGAAGGTAGTGAATGAATGCATGCAAAAGCTGAGAGATCAAATCTGGAAGTTCAAAGCAAGGCATTAAAAATTTAGCAAGGAATTAAAGCAAGCAAATGAGACTATTGTGAATCTAAAATTGCAAATAGAAGAAAGCAAGAAAGTGGAAGAAAGCTTGAAGAATACAGTTAATGTGAAGACTGAAGAAAATGGGAAGTTAGAATAAGAATTGCTAAAGCTAAAATTAGAAGCTAGAGTTACTGAAAGCAGTGCATTATTGGATCAACTATTGTCAATGCCAAAAGAACACAAGGATAAGGAAGGATTCGGATTCACTGGTGATTGTTCAAAAGACAAAGGTAAAGGGAAAGAAAAGATGGAGATTTAAAAGAAGACTGAAGGTGCTTAAACAAAGTTTGGACTCCCAAACCTGGTACATACAGACTTCTGGTTCAGCAACCTAATGCTCAAAGGTACTCATCATTGAATGCCTATTGTTTTCAATGCAATTATTTTGGACATAAAGCTATAAATTTCAAAAGAAATGTGAATCATAATATTCAATGCTTTAGATATGGAAATTTTGGACATAAGGCTAACAACTACATTAGTCAAGTTAATAACAAAATCTATAGATCGCTTGTGAATGGAATGAATGGATCACAAGTGAATATGTCTTTTCAAGGTCATTGTCGCATGTCATAAATTTGGTCATAAATATAATCAGTGCAAACTCATAGGAAATTTAGTGAATTCGGGACAAGAAGGTGAAGTGTTATAATTGCAACACATATGGACATTTTGCTAACAATTTTAGGAATGAGAAGGCTTCAGTAAATAAACCTAAAAAGAATACTATGGTATGGAAAAGGAAGGAATCTACTGAGTCCTCTGCACCCGAATCCATCGTGGGTGCTTCTTCCTCCAGAAACTAATCTGATAATTAGTGCTCAAGAGGAAATACAATGAAAAATCTATTTGTCCCCTCTGTGAGTAGGAAATGCTTGTGGCAACACAAGCTAGTGTTGATATTGTTGGTTATGTATGTTTTAGTAGATTGCATATGCAGAAGAGTAAAGTTTTGGCTAACATCATTTTGATTAGACATTTTTGGCACCTAGGCACTCCAAGTAAGATAAATATTCAATGTTTCAATCATTTTTGCATCTTGTGTCGAAGAAAAAGTGAAGAGAAACAATAAGAGAAAAGAAGAAGTTTTATAGTTTAGTTCATTCACAAGGTATTTTTCATATCTCTTCCTATGGATTCTAAGATTGTGATTGTTCTAATAATTGAGAATGTGCATCTAGATGAGTATAATCATGAGAAAATTAGGAAATTGGGAAACTCTTTGTCAAATGAAGGTATACAAGAAATACAAAATTTAGTGCATAAGGATTTAGATCTTTGAAATGCATTTCTTTGGTTCGAAAATCAAGACATGATAAAATCTCTCTTGAATTGCATTGAGGATGATCAAATGATTTTGGACAATTCGTATCTGATTTTTAAAGAAGCTATTTTTTCTATGTCTATTCATGCGATAATGGACCCCTTCCAGTAAAGAAATCAATCAAAAACAAAGAATTTGAAACCCTAACCGACATTATGGGTGATCAATGGGCACTCATAATTGATAATATTTCTAACCCTGTAGTGAGGTATGTTGCTTATGGAGTTTCTTATAAAATTTACTTCAAAAATAGAGAAGGTTCTACTTTGGCTATTGTTGTATACATTGTACATCAGATGGTGAGAGAAGATAAGAATTTTGATTTATGTGAGTTGTTGAGAACATAGTTAGTAGAGAATATCAAGATGACTAAGGAACATGGTTATCCTTTCTAGTTTGGTTCCTTGATTGTATGTTTGATGCTTCACTTCACAAATTCATAACCCCTGAAAGAAAATATTACATGGAAATCGAATATTTCTATTGGAAAACAAATTTTCAGATATTTAGCTTGTTTGGAAAATAAAGATCTGGCATGCAAAGAATATTTCATAGAATTTCAGAAGAAGTTTTTCTCTGATCTGGTTCCCAGTTCTGTTAGTATTCTTGAAGGAAGTGACTCTGGTAGTAAAAGTTTAAAGAGGAAAAGTGTGGTGTCTCCTCTGGGATCAATGAAGAAGACAAAAAGAAAAGTTGTACATGAGGTTATTCCTCTGGTTGATCCGGAATCATCAACTGTGATTAAGGATAAATATGTTGCTAAAGAAAGAAAAGATGAGGAAAATGATCCATGTATGTTGATAACATTTTAAGTTTGCTAAAGGAAGAAGTTGGATTGAAAAAGGTTGGTGAATTGTGGCTTGAGAATCCCTCCTATGATCAAGATCAAATTGAGGAACTTCTACCTGATCATTAAGTTTGGAACTGTATTTCTCTAGACAGTATTGTAGACATCTTGTCAGATGTCCTGGGTGAAGTTCTTAAAGATTGGATGAAGGAGTCTGTTAAGGAACCAGATGCTAAAGAAGATATTCAAGATGACATGGAGAAGAAATGTGTGTATTCTTAGAATAGATTATCTAAAGACATAAAGCATATGAGAGTTTGTGTGGAGGAAGCAAGCAAAGTATACAAATATTGTTTCTTGTGGCCTGCAGTTGTGGAACAATTCAAAGCAAAAATTGAGTCTATTAAATCTGAGTTGTGTTCTTTGGGTAAGTTGTTTGATATTTTCAATGATCTTGATGGTGCACAGAGAAGAAAGATAAACTCCTTGTAATCAAATCTTATATTTTATCAAAGATGAAAAGAAGATGTGGTAAGTATATTCTTGAAAGTAAAAGAGATTTTTGAAGCTCAGTTAGAGTATCTTTCTGATATTCTCTTTGAAGCTATGAAGTGTGAGTGGAATATCTCTATTCCCAGTTTGTTATCAGATGCAGTTGATGTAATTGTGCAGAATGATAGTTTGAAATTGAGTATCCATCTAACAATGAACTCATGGAAGACTCTCCTTCCTGAATTGCAAGAAAAATATAAGAGGATATTTAAAAAGTGAAAATGAGGTATTTTGACCACCTTTGTCCTTGATGTCAAAGGGGGAGAATTTTGGTTTTTGGAAGCTCTATCTAAGGGGGAGCTTTTTTGACAAATATTTTTGAAGTGTTTTACCATCAATGAAAAAGGGAGAGATTGTTAGAATTAATCATCTGAGTTGTCATTGATATCAAAACCAATCTGGATTGGTCTGGATTGGCGTGTGATATAAGATTGGTATGTGCAAAATAGTGGAAGATAGGTATGTATGCAAAATTATTATTGTTGTTGTTGTCGCAGTTTTCGATATGATTATTGCTCCAAAATTATGAGGACATGAGTATCTAGATGTGAGAATTTTTGGTGTTGGTTGTGACATTTGCTCTTGTGCTCTGAAAGTTGTTCTTCGAATGTTGTACTTCAATTATATGTTTGGATATGCTATGATGAGTAGATTCTTATGCTCCAATTTTCTCTAGTTTCTATGATTTCTGGTAATATTTATTTGGTGGTTTGGTTTTCACGTTTTGAATCGTGTAATGCTAACATGGATTGTGATTATTGCACCCCAGAATTTTTGGTCTTAGCTATGATCCGATTGTTCCATTTTGTGCTCTAGTAATTGTGGCATTTTGGTAGCGTGTTGTTTTGGTACTTCAAGGATGTGTTCAATTCTAGTTTGGCCGACTTTGAAGACTTATATTGGTATTCTACTTAGGTGATTGTAGCGTGCATCATGGTCATTAAAAATTGAGAAGTATTTCAGAGGTCGACTTGATGTATATTTCCAAATTGATACACATATATAGGATCTCTTTAGGTTGGATGTGTGTGGAAGTATATGTATGAAACATGAATTGAATATGTTGTGAAGAAGTAAGTGAGCATGAGCAAAGGATAAATGTGGTAAGCGATAGAGTCAGAGAGTTGTTTTTCAGTATGAGTGGATTGGTGCAGTAAGTTGGTGAAGTGTTTTGCAGAGGTTCTTAATCAGATCTGTTGCAAGTAATCAGTGTATTGTCAGAGCTTTAACTGGAATTGATTGCATGCATGTGTAGATGCAATTTTCTTAGTTCGCTCTTTTTGGCAGCAAGCCTTTCTAGTAGTAAGTCAATTGTGTCTGAGCAGTGAGCCCTCTAGGAAATGAGCCCTTCGATAGTGAGCTTGTTTTTGTAATCTCATATAATTAGTTATATTACTTGAGAGTTAACCCTCTCCGTGGTTTTTCCCATATTGGGTTTTCCACATATAAAAATATTTGGTGTCTTTTGTGTGGCTATGTTTTGTTGTGGACTTCATTTCTATCTTTCATTTCATGTCAAGGATAATTAAGTTCAAGTTAAGTTTCAGATCATTAGAATATTATTTGTTTCAATTCTAAATTCTAGAGGAATACAGATTCACCCCCCTCTCAGTATTCTGGTCCATTCAACAGTGCTACTATTGTCAATTTGATCCCATTAAGAGTGAAAGGAAAAAAAAATTCCTATTAAAATCTTCACATTACTATCAAATAAGGAATTTTTGTAAGTCCATTCATTGTTGGCATGGTCAAATGATCTAGCTTTCAAAAAATTTGAGAAATAGTACTATAGAGGGACCCAGTATCCACCTATAGGTGAAAATAAGACAGTCATAGGTGTAGCAAATTGAGATAATAGGCAAGAAAAAATTTGGAAACATTTTTCTCTTAACACTCTTAATAGACTACCTTAATCTAATGTAGCCTCAAAAAATCCAAAGACCTATGAAATAAATTGAGGCCTTTAATAATATTCACTTTCCCAACCCAATATTCTAGTGTAATCAATTTAGTCCCATTAAAAAAAAAGTTTCTATTGGAACCTTTACACTAAATAAGATATTTAATAAGAAGTAAATTATCATTCGTATGGTCAAATATTCTAGAGTTGAAAAAAATAAGATAATAAATTGTAGAGGTACTTAACATCCACCTATAGGTGCAAATGTCACATTCATAAGTGTCATGGATTGAGAGAGTAAGCAAGTGAAAGTCTGGTAACACTTTGCTCTTAAGGATTTTAAGAGACTACATTGATGTAATGAAACTTGGAAGGATTTGGAGACCTATAAAATAAATTCAGGCCTCCAATAGAATTTTCCTAGCCACTATAATGTGTTGATGTAGTCAATCTGGCCCCATGAGGTTCAAAAGAACAATAAAAAACCCTATTGGCACCAATTCTTTGCTCTCAAATGAGGCATTTTGCAAGAATTCATTTATCATTGGCACAATAAAATAGTATATATTTGAAAAAAATTGAGATAAGTAATAATAAAGGAACTCAAAATCCACCTATAATTACAAACAATACATTCATAGGTCTCATGGATTGAGATAATAGGCAAGTAAAAGTTTGGCAACATTTTTCTCTTAGGGCTCTTAAAAGATTGCCATGGTCTAATGTAGCCTAGAAGGATTTAGAGACATGAAATAAATTAAGTCCTCCAATAGAATTCACCTACTCGCCTCAATATCCTATCATATTTAGTTTAGTCCTACAAGATGCAAAAGAACAAAAAGTGCCTATTGTTGCTTATCCACTAGTCTCAAATGAGATATTTGTAAGAATGTGTCCATTGTTGGTATGGTCAAACGGTCTAGAGTTTTAAAAATTTATGATAAGGTAATAAAGAGGGACTCAACATCTACCTATAGATCTAGACGAGACATTCATAGCTACCAAAGATAGAGAGAGTAGGCAAAAAAATTTGGAGTATTTTTGCTCTCATGGCTCCTAAGAGACCTAGTTGGAACCTTGTAGCCTAGATCTATTGGTGAACCTAAGAGATTAAATGGATCCTACCCTACAATTTACCCACCAAATATGATGTGTTGGCATAGTTAGTTTAGTCTCAAAAGGAACAAAATGAAAAATACAGCTATCGACACCTTTACTCTAAATTGACATTTTTTAAAAGAATATATTTGATCTTGTCATGATCAGATGGTGTGGAGTTGAAAAAAACTAAGATTTTTTTTTTGGAGGGACCCCACATCCATCTATAGGTACATATCTATACAAAGCCTTCATAGGCCCTATAAACATTGAGAAATAATCTATCATAGTTTGGCAATTTTTTACTTTCAATACTTTTAATAGACCTTGTTAGGACCTTGTAGCCTAGAAAGAATGAAAAACCAAGAGAACAAAATTTGAACCTCCATTAAAATTCACTTACCCACCCTAATATGTTGGCATAATCAATTTGACTCCATGAGGCATAGAATGGAAAATATGGATCAAATGACATTTTTTGTAAGAATGCATCCAATATTTGCTATAGTCAAACAGCGTGGAGTTAGAAATAATTGAGAGTTTATTTTGGATGCATGATCATCCCTGGTTCTTGGCAATCTTGCATCAACCAAAAACATTATCTTTTAGTTTGTTCATGTTTTACAGTTTCAACATTTCATTTTGAGTTTCTTGGCATTTGTTCACCAAATCTTATGGAGATGGATTTTGATCATGGACATGTTCATTTGACTTATCCTAAGTCCGTGGGACGTTTGGATATTTTTAGGGCAAGTTATCACTTCTGGAATCCGAAATAGTTTTTTGGCTTAGAACACTGGAACCACTTGGACCTATTTTGCTATTGGCAATCTTGCGGATCATTTTCATAGCTTGTGGAGCTTCAATTCACTGTTTCCATCGTTCCTTGGTGTGTGTCCGACCTTCCCTTAGGTATGAACTTCATCTTATGGATTTTTCAGATGGATCTCTTTGGCAAAGGCCGACCTTGTTGCTTCACACATTTCATCTTGTTCATCGAGGATTGTTTCACCTTGGGCCGATGCAGATCACTCTTGATCATATAATTAAATGTAATTAAGCATTTAGAATCAAGTTTGAGAATATAGGAAATAGATCTCTAGGTTAGGAGGTCCGAAGTTGGCTCACATTCTTGCTTGAGCCGAATGTTGCATAACACGCATGTTTTGTATTCAGGCCTGTGAGCCAAATCTTGGAGCCCATGTGTTGCCGACAATTTGTAACTGATTTTAATGATTTAATAAAGTTTCTTTATGTTGTGTAACTCTTGTTGCATGGTCCAGACTATTCTCTTTGAGGACCCTCCCGTCATGACTACATCAAGTGGTATCAGAGCAAGATTTTATTCTAGAGATTTTGTTGTCCTCTAAGATTTTGTTGTAGGGTGGCGGATTGTGGATCCGGCTTACAACTATAGAGGACTTCCGTGAAGATGGCGCAAAGAGGAAATAGAAATGGTGGAGCACATGGAAATGTAGACCCTGTTGTGATGGAAATGTTGAGAGGAATTGCAGCCCAATTGGAAGTTAAAATGACCCAGAGAAGAGGTCGACATGTTGAAGATGTGAGTGAAGATGAAGAAGAAGTGGCAATTGGAGAACAAGGAGAAAATGCACTAGAAAATTACCTGGATGAAGAAAGGTTTATAAGACAATTGTCTAGAGTAAATACCCGACCCCATTTTACTCCACTGGATTATAATGGCAAATTGCATTCGGATGAATTGCTAGATTGGATCATGGAGATGGAAAAATATTTTGATTTTAAAGGAACTGCGGAAAATAGGAAGGTGAGATATTCTTGCACTAAGTTGAAAGGGAATGCATCTCTTTTGTGGGAACATTTGCAGGTTGATAGACAAAGGAGAGGTAAAGAGAAGATCAAATCTTGGGAGCAGATGGTTAGCAAGTTAACATCAAACTTTATGCTTGTCAATTATCAAGTGAACCTATTCCAGAAGTTGCAAAACCTGAAGCAGAAGGAATCTAGTGTTAGGGAGTATACCAAAACATTTTACAAGTTGAATATCAGATCTAGACATGTTGATGATGAGATTGAACAATTTGCTAGATATTTGAATGGGTTGTGGATGTCTATACAAAATGAACTCAGTTTAATCAAGTTGCAGAGTGTTGAGGAAGCCTATCAATATGCCTTAAAGGCCGAAGAAAAGTTGAACAAAAGACATGAGCAGAAGCAAAGAGGAAGAGGTGGAAGGTTTTCCGGAGGAAGAGGCTATTCTGGAGGAAGAGAACCCTATACAAATCATAACAAAGACAAAAGTTGGCAAAGATAGTAGTTCATACCAAAAGGATGACAAAAAAGTTTACCAGAGAAAGATTGTTGGCATTTCAATATCAGGAGATTGTTGATATTCATGAAGGATATTGAGAAGGTTGTTGAAGATTATTGATATAACTGAAGAAGGATGATAACTATCTTTATAACATTATTTTGTCATTGATGTCAAGATATTGATTATTTGATTCAGTATGATGTTGCCATATCTTGAGAAGATTGATTTGAAGAGAATTAAGATGTTGGTAAAAGACACCAAAAGAATGTGATGAATAAGAGGAGAAAGAAGTTATTCAATGGGCAACTATTACCGAGTTAGACAATGATGAGATCATGATGTTTAGATTGTTTTGATATTCTACATATGTTGTTGATTGTAAGGTTAATATTATACTATGCAACCGAGCAAAGAACCTAGTCGGTAAACCCTAAGATTATGGATATAGGTTAATGAAGGTGAAATGTCTACCGAGTAAAGTTTAGTATTTACTGGGTTGCAACCGAGTTATGACAGTGCACATTGGATGGATAAAAGCATTATTTAATGAAGGACAATGATTAGCTGGAAATGTATAAATGATTGGTATGTCATGCATGAAGTTTGTTAAGGATCTATGGAAAAGGAAAATCGCCAGGAAGATCTACAGCGCTGATTGAACCGCAATAACCTTGTGCAAGTTCCAAGAAAGGACTGCAAGTCCCGAGCTTGAATCTATTGTTTTTATGGAAGATTAAGTTTGTATGATTCACCCCCCCTCTCATCTTGTTAGCTATTGGCATTTGTACTTTACATTAAGTATCAAAACTATCAATTGGTATCAGAGCTTTGGACTCCAGAAGAAAAAGTTTAAAGGTACTTGAGGCAAAGATCCAAAGATGTATAAAAGGGATGCACCAAAGCTGAACAAGTCAAGTTTCTCCACATGGTAGAAAAGGATGAAGCTGCATTTATCAGGAATTGGAGAATATGCAACATATTATCTGGAGAATGATTATATTGCACCAAGCACAAACCCCATGACCTTGGAAGAGATAAAGGCAAACCAAGAACATATTCAAGCTATGATTGAAATAACATCAGCATTGACCGACTCAGAGTTTAATGATCTAGAAGGCTATAATGATGCAAAAGCAATGTGGACTAAGCTCATATATGTGTATGGAGGTGATGAACCTGTTCAAAGAGCAAAAGTAGATAGTCTAAGAGGACAACTTGAATCCATGAGAATGAATGAAGGTGAGAACATAACCCAATACAGTACAAGCCTAAAGGAGATTGTCAATCAAATTAAAGGAGCAGGTGGAACTATTGAAGAAAAGGATATAACAAGTAAGTTGTTGAGAACCCTTCTACCAGCTTATGCTATTCGAGTCTCTGCAATCAATGAATTGAGGTATGTACCTAACATGCCAGTTTCTTTAGATGCTACTATTGGTAAGCTACATGCATTTGAGTTAAGTAATTTTGATAACAGTGGGTCTTCGGTAAATAAAGTTGAATCTGCATTCAGTTCTCTTCATATTAGTGAATCTGATGATTACAATGATAGAATGAGTAAGTACTCTAAAGGGAATCACAGTGGAGCAAGTGAAAGATTTTGTAAGAACATGGAAGAAGTGTACAAACTATATGAGGAAATCAAGAAGCAAGAAGAGTTTGAAGCATTATTAGCCAGAAGGTTACCGAGAGGAAAAGGTAAGTATAAAGGGAAGCTACCTTTAAAATGTTTCAATTGTGATAAGATAGGACATATGGCTTCTAATTGCCCTGACAAAGAATCTAGTGAAAAGAGAGAATACCGCGATAACAGGCAGAAAGACAACCAATACAAAGGACACCGAGACTTCAGAAGAAGAGATAGAAAGACATGTCTAGTAGCTAATGAGGAGTCCAACGATGACAAATCTGATGAAACTGATACTGAGGAAGTTGTTTATGTGGCTATTAAAGATGGATCTGATGAAGAAAGTGTAGCGTCCTAAAATTGCGACATTTGCAATTTCGACTGCATTTGGGTCTTCACAATGGCGATGCAACACGGAACCTGAATGGAGACCCCGAAACTTGTTCATGACATCAAAAACTGCATTTTTCAGCACCCTGGCCTGATCCTCCTTGCACCCTACTATCCCGGGAGGTGGGACCATGGCGCCCAGCACCCTGGTCCTTCAGGACTAGGGCGCCCAGCGCCCTGGTCCCCCAGGACCATGGCGCCCAGCGCCCTAGTCCCTGGCCCTATTTTGGGCCCGGTCTCTTATGGGGCTTCGGGTCTTTAAGTTTGCAAATTGGAAAATAATGTTTCCTGGTCGGCCTAAGGTCGGGAAAATTAGTCTTTCAACCCTAATTGACAAGTATATAAACTACATTTCCTCTCCCATTTTGGTAGATGAAAAAAAGGCGGAAACGATATTCAAACATTCAAGCATTCAAGTATTCAAGCATTCAAGCATTTCTTCAAGCAATTGATCATTCTAAGTCTCCATTCAAGGCTAGGTGTTGCATTCAAGACAAGGATTCAACCATTGAAGAGGAGATCACTTACAACACATTACATACTACATACATTACACCTTCACATGTAAGAATACAAACATTCTTACAACAAGGTATCAGTACTTGTTTACATTACAAACATTTACATTTACAGCATTCTCATTTCTTGGTTAATTCCAAAACCGGGGTTTGACCTAAAGGCAAACCCCTTATCCCTAACCCCCCAATCGTCCTCTCTTTTCTGTGTGTAGGTTGCAGGTACGCGGCTGTAATTGAAGATCTGGAATCCTTGTGCAGAGACGAACAGATCCACCTTCGTTTCGCGGATTTTTCGGAGAACCGTGTGCACGCCGGGCGCCATCGTCCCATCAAATTTCGCTCAAATTTGTAGAACAGCACCGTCTCGACATTTTACTGCTAATTCTAGGTCCGCAACTTCATCCCATATCCCTATCTCTGTTTATAAGTGAATCTTTCCTACTTTACATGCATTCCTAGTTCAATCATTCTTTCCACATTTCTTTACAAAAGAGGGTATCCTTGATGTCCTAACCCTTGAAACTCATTTAGAATCCAATCTTGCATTGCGTGGGATTGGATCTTGTGGGTTTCAACCCCTCTTTTGAATGTAAAGTCTCTCCTAAGTGAAAACCATCAACCCTAGTGACTCTCCCTTCTCTCTCCTTGGAGTTGGGGAGGGGAGAACGACTAGGGTTCGATTTTTCCGCTTTACATTTTGGTGAACCCGACGTGAACATCCTCATTCTGATTATTCATGGTTAGATCTGAAAATTTTGCTTTCCTAAATTTCCATGTTTGATCTTTTGCAAATTTTAGAGGTTGATTGCATAAAAAACCCTAAAATTTTCTTTTAAGTAATTAAACTTGTGAAACGTTTAATTGTTAATGCTTGTTTCAGATCTACCCTTCCATTGCAAATTGTCAATTCATATTTGTGCTTTAATTCTGAAAATTAAGTGGTTAAATGTCAAAACCCTAATTTTTAAAACCTTCTTGATTCAACCTTTGACAGATAATTTCACTGATCAAAACACTTCCAAATCGGCTGTAACTTTGGATTCCGCAATAAAATCACAATATCTCTCATCCCTGAAAATTTGGAAAAAAGTTGCGAGGACCGTGTGCACCCCAAGCGCCATCATCCCCGACATTTTTTCCGAAATTTCGGGAGCTAGATCTTACTGTATTTTTCTGCTAAAATCCAGAATTTTGGCTGATTTTATCAATTTTAACACTTTCAAAATTAAAGTCAAAGTTGGTCTAGCGATTGCTTGGATAAAGGCTTATAATCATTCAAAAATTGTTGAAATTAAAATTCATATCAAAATTGTGTTTCTTACAGTCCTAAATCTGAAAAGTGTGTTAGCATTCATTCAAAATTTCAGTGCTTTATTCAAATTTTTACAATTTGTGACTTTTGAAATTAAGTGTTTAATTGCAACATCTCTGATTTCCGCTTTCAAATTTGAATTTTGCATGAAATTGAGTCAACTTTTAAATTTCAAAGCCTGCATTGCTTTCAGTATTCCCTCTAAAATCATAAAATTTAAAATTTCAGTTTCCCCCTCTTTTTCAAAATTCAAATTTTACATTTTTCAACAATCTTGATAGGGTTCAATTTTGAGATTGCAACTTTAATTTGGCCTATCTACAGATCGTAAAATCACTCAATTTTTTCAGATTAGCTTTAAAATCATCATAACTTTCATCCCTGAAAATTTTGAAAAAAGTTGCGAGGATCGTGTGCACTCCGTTCGCCACGGTCCTGGACATTTTTTCTGAAATTTCGGGAGATTGTCCTGATTGCATTTAACAGCTTAAATCTAGGAGATTGGCTGGTTTTATTGAAATTTGCTACCTCTAAAATTCAAAATCTTCTCTCTCTCTTTAGTGCATGAGTTTTACAACAATAAGCCCTACTTACACTATTCCCGTTAGACGAAGCCTTAGAATTAAGTCCTTCCAAGGTGTAATTACCGAGGAAATGGAACCTAATTTGAATGGCCTTTTTAACGAGGACACAGGTAATTCCTCTATCCTCTTAATGATGAAGAAGCTCTCCATGAGGTTTCTGTAGAACAACTTTCAAAATTGGATAACCAATTTGATGATTTTCGACAATGGATGTCTCAAGAATACCCTGATAGTGAAGCTCTTTCATTAATTGAGGGTCTAAAACGTATGGTTCAAAGTGATAAGAATGGAATTGATATTTTGCGTGGTATTGCACACATTGTGGATTCGAATGTGATGCCTATGAAGAGTTGTGCCGAAACTTTAGGTTATACACAACCTCCTACTCAAGTTAATCATTCTATTCCTTTGACAACTTCTATTGCTAGTATTCCTACTTTTACATCAAACATAATGACTACTTCAACACAAGACATTCCTCCTATGATCACCAGTCATGGGGGCAATCCCTCTTCTTCAATCAACCCTCTGCCTTCACTCAATCCAACTTCTTCATTCATTCCTTCAATAAGTGTTCCTATTATATCACCACAAATGAACATGACGCAAGGGGGCAATTCATTTAATCATTCCATTCCTCCTTGTAGTGTTCCTCCCTTCCAATCATCTCCTATGACTAACTATCATAGTGTCCCACCACCTTACTCTCTACCTTCTTTCAATAACATAACACCTCCATCACAATCTAATACGTCTAATATGAACTCTTCGACTGAAGCGACCATTAACAATCTTGCACAAACTGTCTCTTCTTTACAGCAACAAATTGCCTCTATGAACCAATCTAAGTTTAGTGTGCCCACATTTGATGTTGCGAGCCCACTTTCTCTTGACATTGTTTGAGCTATCCCCCCTAAACATGTTGAAATTCCGCATTTGGAGCTTTATAATGGTAAGGGTGATCCTCTAACACATGTTAAGACCTTTTAAACAATATGTACTGATTTTGCTTATGACCAAAGGTTGCTTGCAAAACTGTTTACTATAACATTAAGAGATAAAGCCCTACAATGGTATTGCTCGTTGCCTTCCTATTCTATTACTTCTTTCAAACAACTTGCCAATGCTTTTATTCAACAATTTCAAAACAATATAAGTCCTAAAGTTACTTTGATTGATTTAATGCATTGTAAACAAGGTGTTAAAGAAAAAGTGACTGATTTCATTGGTAGATATAAGCATTTGTATGCTCAAATTTCCTTTCCAGTGCCTGACAATGATATTCAGAGAATCTTTATTTCTAATCTACAAAAAGATATTAGAGAAAAACTTCTGTTTTCTGAGTTTACTTCTTTCCAACAGTTGTGCGCAACTCTTCACAATTATCAACTGACTGTGAGTCAAATGGAACAAGCAAATCCTATGGCTCCGAGTGATAAGGGTGATAGTAGTCAACAACCATTTGGGAAGTTTAAACCGAACAGAGAGTCCATTAAATTCAATGAAAACATTATCAACAACAATGTGAATGCGGCATCAGGTGTGCCTCCTATTTCTAAGTTTTTCAAGAAAGAAAGAAAGTTCACTCCTTTGAATGAATCATTGCATAGTATTATGAATAAGTTATTGGAACAAAATGTGCTTACTCTTCCTCCTATAAGGCAAATAGATCCTGCAAAGATTAATTCACCCTATTTTGATAACAAATCTTTTTGTCAATTTCATCATCATTCTGGGCATGATACTGAAAAATGTTTTGCTTTAAAGGGTAAAATTCAAGATCTGATTGATAATATTACTATCTCTGTTTCTGGTGTGAATGATAAAGGCAACACATCTGTAGCTCCTCCTAACCAAAATCTTTAGATTTTTACTGATCCATTACCTTCTCAGACCTCTAATGCGATTGATACTAATGATTCATCTGTCTCACCTGATGATCTTGTGTTTATGGCTCCGAATGTGATTAACTTTGTAGAGCAGCATAAAATCCCTAAAGAACCTTCCATCACCTTTGATTCCAGTGAAACTATCAGGGCACCTGATGGTCCTTTATATATAGTTGCAAAAGTCAAGAATAGACCTTGCCGTGGAGTGCTTATTGATCCTTCTTGTATGGTTAATATCATTACTGAAGAATTTCTTTTTACTTTGCAATTGAATCAAGTGATCTATGATGAAACAAATGTGGTTGTGAAACTATTTGATGCATTTTCTTCTCCTGCAATTGGTTCTATTACATTACCTATTGAGGTCCATAACAAATCCCTTGATGTGGACTTTGCTATTATTCCATCATCCGAACAATTTCGTGTGAAGCTAGGCTATCCTTGGCTATCTTCCATGAAAGCTATTGCTTCTCCTATTCATAAGTGTCTGAAATTTCCCCATAATGGTGAAGTTGTTACTATCAATCATAGTCTCTTTAAACCAGCTGAAAGAACTTCTAGTGTTCCTATTGATTATTTTTGGCCTAAACAATTTCAATCTCTTCCACCGCGAAGTGATCATCTTTTCAAATCTTATCAAAAGTGGAAAAAGGATATGATCCTATCTCTAAGTGAACCTAGAACACCCAAACTTGACATTCCTATCGTTCTTGAGAAGGAAGTTCTTCCTTTGAAAGATAAAACTAATGTCTTTCCTCAAGAAGATTCCCAACCCATTCCTATGAATGTGACTATGCCTATATCTAATAAACTTCCTAAAGGTAGACCTATACCTCCTCGTCATGATGGACTTGGTCTCCTTCCTAAACCAGATATTCCTCCTTTATATGGAGCAGTTCCTCCTCCTTCCTCTTATAGAGAGAAGAGACCTTCTTCTTCTCCTATTATTCAACCTAAGAGACCACAACCTAAACACCCAAGTGATAAGGATGAGAACATTCCTCCTCCTCAATCTGCTCAACTTCCTACTAAGACTAGACGGAATCATTCTGCACGTGAACGCCGATGAAAGCGTCGTCTTAGAGCTCAGGCAGCTGCTTCTCAAACTTTGCAATCCCCAAAAACACCTTCAGCTAGTATTATTCCATTTTCTCCTCTGCCGACGATTGAGCCAAAATCTCCTAAACATAAGATGCATGATGGTCTTGATCCTGTGCGAGTTAAAGATCCTATTTTTATAAATCTTGATGATGATATAGATGAAAATGTTATTCATGATGAAAATGTTACTTCTATTCATTCTGATAGTGAATATGAATATGTTGATGTTGATAACCATTTATCTAACGAATTTTCTAAAGCACTTATCCTAGCTCCTAGACAAGAACAACGTGGCTCGGAACATGAACATAGCCCTTGTTTGGATCTTGTGATAGCTCCATCTGCTGTGTTGGATGTTCCTCCTCTAGCATGTTTCCTACCTTCCCGAAATATTGATCAGCAAGATCGGGGGGTAGATGACGTGCTAGACTAGTTTCATTAGCATAGCAGACTCTCTCCTCCTCTCTTGAGCTCTTTTGTTACTTCTTCTATGTGTTATTCTCATTCTTCTATTCGTTGTCCTTAGTGTTGTCTACTTGAGGACGATGCAAAACATTGAGATCTTTTTTTGTCTCTCTCATGTTGACTCAAAAGACACATGTGTTCCCTTCTTCTAGGTGACCTTCCTTGATTGGGGAATGAAGAACAATTATGCATGAATTATCATACAGCATACTGACCCCGAGGAAAGTGAAGTCACCTCGTGCTTTGTGTTTTGTGTCTATTATCCTTGGGCTTATCTCACACTTGGGGGCTAAATCCTTGTGATAACGTGCTCCTTTCTCATTTCTTATATGTATCACTACCTTAAAGCAATCACCCCGGTGAGGCGTGTGCGATCGCTTTAACGTAGGGGGGCATACATCCCGTTCATATCTTTTCAAGATACTCGAAAATTTCTTGACAAATTTAGCTTTGCCTTGAAAATTTTTGATATCTTTCTTGCATGACTCATAGTGAGGGAACCTTACTACTAACAGTCATGGTTCTCCCTCGTGATCTTCCCTTTTACTTTGTCAATCGAAGTCGTAAGATCCTTAGTCCACTGGGGGCTTGGTGTATCTTGCCTCCTTGACGTGGTGAAAGTTTTTCAATGTTGTTTCCTTGTACTTTACCGGAAGTATGAGCGTACGCTTATACTCCCGCTAAAGTGGGGGCTAAATGTAGCGTCCTAAAATTGCGACATTTGCAATTTTGACTGCATTTGGGTCTTCACGATGGCGATGCAACACAGAACCTGAATGGAGACCCCGAAACTTGTTCATGACATAAAAAACTGCATTTTTCAGCACCCTGGCCTGATCCTCCTTGCACCCTACTGTCCCGGGAGGTGGGACCATGGCGCCCAGCGCCCTGGTCCCTGGCCCTATTTTGGGCCCGGTCTCTTATGGGGCTTTGGGTCTTTAAGTTTGCAAATTGGAAAATAATGTTTCCTGGTCGGCCTAAGGTTAGGAAAATCAGTCTTTCAACCCTAATTGACAAGTATATAAACTACATTTCCTCTCCCATTTTGGTAGATGAAAAAAAGGCGGAAACGATATTCAAACATTCAAGCATTCAAGTATTCAAGCATTCAAGCATTTCTTTAAGCAATTGATCATTCTAAGTCTCCATTCAAGGCTAGGTGTTGCATTCAAGACAAGGATTCAACCATTGAAGAGGAGATCACTTACAACACATTACATACTACATACATTACACCTTCGCATGTAAGAATACAAACATTCTTACAACAAGGTATCAGTACTTGTTTACATTACAAACATTTACATTTACAGCATTCTCATTTCTTGGTTAATTCCAAAATCGGGGTTTGACCTAAAGGCAAACCCCTCATCCCTAACCCCCCAATCATCCTCTCTTTTCTGTGTGTAGGTTGCAGGTACGCGGCTGTAATTGAAGATCTGGAATCCTTGTGCAGAGACGAACAGATCCACCTTCGTTTCGCGGATTTTTTGGAGGACCGTGTGCACGTCGGGCGCCATCGTCCCGTCAACTTTCGCTCAAATTTGCAGAACAGCACTGTCTCGACATTTTACTGCTAATTCCAGGTCTGCAACTTCATCCCATATCCCTATCTCTGTTTATAAGTGAATCTTTCCTACTTTACATGCATTCCTAGTTCAATCATTCTTTCCACATTTCTTTACAAAAGAGGGTATCCTTGATGTCCTAACCCTTGAAACTCATTTAGAATCCAATCTTGCATTGCGTGGGATTGGATCTTGTGGGTTTCAACCCCTCTTTTGAATGTAAAGTCTCTCCTAAGTGAAAACCATCAACCCTAGTGACTCTCCCTTCTCTCTCCTTGGAGTTGGGGAGGGGAGAACGACTAGGGTTCGATTTTTTCGCTTTACAGAAAGGTATGAAGAAAAATCTCTAATATCTCACATAAATAATAATGATTCTTGGATCGTAGATAGTGGATGCTCACATCATATGATAGGTGATAAACACAAGTTTGTTAAATTAGAAGACTATGATGGAGGCTATGTAAGATTTGGTATTGATGCACCATGTTCGGTGAAAGGTAAAGGATCTATAACACTTCTTGACAATGCTAAATGTGATGATGTATACTATGTTGAAGGATTGAAATACAATTTGTCGAGTGAAGCACAGCTAAACAATACAAGATACCGAATAGAATTTTAGAAAGGAATTGTCAAAGTTCATGACAAGCATGGAAAGTTAGCTGCTACCGAGACACAAATAAAAGGTAATACATTTCATCTTGACTCAACTAGGAATAAGTGTCTTTATGCAAAGATAGATGATACCTGGTTATGACATTAAAAGTTTTGTCATGTAAATTTTGATAATCTGATCAAAATAGGTAAGAAGCACCGAGTAAGAGGTATACCGAGTCTGGAAAAACCTGAGAATGCTATGTGCCAAGGATGCCAGATAGGTAAGATGACAAGATCAAGCTTTACAAGTAAGTCCTACACTTCTAAAGGAATTTTAGATCTAGTACATACTGATCTTTGTGGTCCTATGAAAGTTCAAAGTTATTATGGTGATAAATATTTCATATTATTTGTGGATGATTACTCAAGGATGATGTCAGTCATTTTTTTACAAGAAAAATCAGAAGCTTTTTAAATGTTCAAATGGTACAAGGCAAGAGTTGAAAATGAAATAGGAAGACAATTGAAATGTCTTAGATTTGATAGAGGAGGAGAATTCACTTCTGATGAATTTAACTTATTATGCAATGATCATGGTATAAAGAGGCAAGTATCTGGATCGAGAACACCTTAGCAAAATGGGATAGCTGAGAGAAGAAACAGATCAATTGTGGATTGTGCCAGAACCCTGATGATAGAAAAGAGGGTACCTCAAACATTTTGGAGAGAAGCAATCAGCACTGTAGTTTACTTCCTGAACCAAGTTCAATTGAAGAAAGGAACTATGAAGACACCATATGAGATCTGGTATGACAAGAAACCTAATGTAAGTCATTTCAAAATCTTTGGAAGTAGATGCTATGTTCACAAAGATGATAGAAATGGAAAGCTTGATCAGAAAAGTGAAGAAGGAACATTTCTTGGTTATTCTTCTAGAAGCAAAGCAGTTAAATGTCTGATCAAATCATCTAACAAAATAGTGGAAAGTGCAAATGTGAAAATTGATGAATTTGCAGAAAGAAATGATGAAGGAAATTCCAAAGAACCAGAAGATTATGAAGAATTCATTTATGTTCAATCGAGAAGTCCTACCGAGAAAGTTGCTAAAGAAAATGAAGATAATGTGCAGTTACCGAGTGATGAAGAAGATCATACAAAACCTACCGAGCCTATATTAGCCAAATATGTCAGAAGACATCATGCATCAAGTCAAATTATAGGAGATAAGGATGATCCAGTGATGACAAGGAACAAACTGAGACAGAACACATGTTTGATATTTGAATTTGAACCAAGAATAGTGAAAGAAGCATTTAACAGTGAAGATTGGGTAAATGCTATGACAAAAGAGATTGATCAAATCAAGAAGAATGACACATGGACATTGATCCCAAGACCGAAGGACAAAAATGTAATTGGTACTAAGTGGATTTTCAGAAACAAGCTAAATGAGAAAGGTGAAGTCATTCACAACAAAGCAAGACTAGTTTGCAAAGGTTATGCTCAAGAAGAAGGAATAGATTATGGTGAGACTTTTGCACCTGTGGCTAGACTTGAGGGAGTAAGAACATTGTTGGCATATGCTGCTTCCAAAAATTTCAAGGTATATCAAATGGATGTTAAATCTGCATTTTTGAATGGTATGCTAGAAGAAGTTTACATTGAACAACCTGAAGGATTTGTTGAAGACAAGAGTAAAGATCAGGTATGCAAATTGAACAAAGCTTTATATGGTCTGAAACAAGCACCTAGAGCATGGTATGAAAGACTGCACTCTTACTTAATCAAGATTGGTTTTATAAGGACAAGTGAAAACAACAACATGCACATGAAGAAAGATGAGGACAATGGAATACTGATCTCAGCCATATTTGTTGATGACATTATATTTTGTGGAAATGATTCTCTATGCAAGAATTTTGGTAATGAAATGTGCAAAGAATTTGAGATGTCACTAATCGGTGAGATAAAGTATTTTATAGGTTTATAGATAATGCAAATGAAAGATGAGATTTTCATTACTCAATCCAAGTACATAAAGGAAATCTTGAAGAAATTTGGAATGGAGGATTCTAAACCAATAAGTACTCCTATGACTACTAACTGTAAATTATCAAAGAATGATGAATCTGTATCTGTTGATGAGACACTTTACCGATCTATGATTGGAAAATTGCAATACGTTGTGCATAGTAGACCGGATATAACACATGCATCAGGTATTGTAGCAAGATTCTCTGCAGATCCCAAGGAAACACATATGACAGCAA
Source organism: Cryptomeria japonica (assembly GCF_030272615.1). Taxonomy (NCBI): domain Eukaryota; kingdom Viridiplantae; phylum Streptophyta; class Pinopsida; order Cupressales; family Cupressaceae; genus Cryptomeria; species Cryptomeria japonica. The sequence goes on along the minus strand of NC_081411.1, from coordinate 614,690,982 downwards.
TCAAGAGAATTTTCAGATACTTGAGAGGCACTGAAGATTATGGCTTAGTAAATAAAAAGAGGAATAATTTTAATTTAAAAGTTTATACTGATGTTGATTGGGCAGGCAACATTGATGTCAGGAAAAGCACAAGTGATGGAGCTTTCTTTTTGGGAGAAAGACTAGTAAGTTGGCTTAGCAAGAAACAAGGATGCATTTCTCAGTTTACAACAGAAGCTGAATATGTTGCTACAACATTGAATTGTAGCAATATAGGATGGATCAAACAACTGTTGGAAGGTATAAATGAGAAAGCTACCGAGCCAGTAACTATATTCTGTGATAATACTAGTGCCATTAACATTTCAAAGAATCCAGTGATGCACTCTAAGACAAAGCATATATCTATCAAGTATCATTATCTTAGAGAAGAAGTTCAAGAGAAGAAAGTTGTGCTAGAATATATCAGTTCAAAGGAGGAATTAGCAGATATCTTCACAAAGCCATTGCCAAGGGACACTTTTGAGTATCTCAAAAGCAAGTTAGGGGTCCTACCCCTATCTTCTACTCACTGACCGAGTTCGGTGAAAGCATCAATTCAGTGAATCTACAGAATATTATGTGTGGATTGATGCTGATTTATGCACTTTAGGAGGTCACCTAAAGGTGTGCAAGAATAGAGACAAGTTGATCTGACCGAGACTGAGATGTTACACAGCAAGGCAAATCACTTCACAGAGGAAGAAATCATGATTTAGTTCTTTTACTTTTTGGCATTGTTGTCAAAGGGGGAGAAGACTAAATGGTTGAAAGGGTAAATGGTTGACTAATGAAAGTCCTGAATGATGGAAATAACAAAAGACTAATGACAGGGGGAGAAGATTGCAAAATCGGAGAAGACTAAATGCAAGTCAACAACTCAGAAGCCTAATGAAGAACGAAGAAGACTTCAGAAGATTTTTAATAGCTCAAGGATAACAAGAGAAGTCTAACAAAAATCTGAATCCGAATGAATTTGAATATCTTGTTGGTATTACCATTTAATTGCTAGTTTTGCCATCAATGCCAAAGGGGGAGATTGTTGGCATTATAGTAAGAAAGATTGTTGGCATTTCAATATCATGAGATTGTTGATATTCATGAAGGATATTGAGAAGGTTGTTGAAGATTATTGAGATAATTGAAGAAGGATGATAACTATTTTTATAGCATTATTTTGTCATTGATGTCAAGAGATTGATTATCTGATTCAGTATGATGTTGCCATATCTTGAGAAGAATGATTTGAAGAGAATTAAGATGTCGGTAAAAGACATAGAAAGAATGTGATGAATAAGAGGAGAAGAAGTTATTCAATGGGCAACTATTACCGAGTTAGACAATGATGAGATCATGATGTTTAGATTGTTTTGATATTCTACATATGTTGTTGATTGTAAGGTTAATACTATAATATGCAACCGAGCAAAGAACCTAGTCGGTAAACCCTAAGGTTATCGATATCGGTTAATGAAGGCGAAATGTCTACCGAGTAAAGTTTAGTATTTACCGGGTTGCAACCGAGTTATGACAGTGCGGATTGGATGGATAAAAGCATTATTTAATGAAGGACAATGAATAGCTGGAAATGTATAAATGATTGGTATGTCATGCATGAATTTTGTTAAGGAACTATGGCAAAGGAAAATCGGTAGGAAGATCTACAACGAAAATTAAACCGCAATAACCTTGTGCAAGTTCCAAGAAAGGATTGAAAGTCCCGAGGTTGAATCTGTTGTTTTTATGGAAGATTAAGTTTGTATGATTCACCCCCCCCCCCCGCTCTCATCTTGTTAGCTATTGGCATCTGTACTTTACATTAAGTATCAGAACTATCAGTTCATACCAAAAGGATGACAAAAAAGTTTACCAGAGAAGAGCTCCTAATGGATACCAGAATGAGAGTTACGGGAAAGATGATAGAAGACAAGATAAAAGAGTGTTTAGAGGAACCTTCTTTAAGTGCAGAGGAGAAGGACATCGAGCTTTTGAATGTAAGAAGATTGAGAACACTAGAATAAAAACATTGGTGGAAGAAGACCATACTGGATCAACTAATAAACCAGAAGATGGAGAATTATTGGTAATGAGGAAAGCTTTGTGTAAATCTAGAGATGATGAAGAGCCCTTGCAGAGAAGGAATTTGTTCAGAACTAGATGTAAGGTATCTGGTAAGTGTTGTAAAGTTCTAATTGATAGTTGTAGTTTAGATAATCTTGTTTCAGAGGACATGGTGAATGAGTTGAATTTGGAAAGGTTGAAGCACCTTAAGCCTTATCAGATAGCGTGGAGTCAAGATGATCATAAGGTACTAGTGACTGAACAATGTTTGGTGAAATTGAAAATTGGAAATATCATGATGAAGTTTTGTGTGATATTATGCCTATGGATATTTGTCATATCTTGTTGGGTAAACCTTGGCAGTATGATAGGCAAGCAATACATGTTGGAAGGAAGAACATCTACACTATTGTTGCAAATGGGTTGAAGCAGACCTTGTTACCCTTGGAGGAGCCTTTGAAGGCTGAAGTTTGTACCAGTGCTAGAATCTATTTGGTGGATGTAAGGAAATTCCTAGATGGGATGAGACATGAGAATGTATGTTTTTCTTTAGTTCCTAAGAAAATTGACAATCCAGAGCATGAAGAGGAACAACTGGAGGAGATAAAGGAGTTGCTGACAAAGTATGCAAACATAATTTCAGATAATGTACCTGATGGATTACCCACTGTGATAAGTATCAGTCATAGCATGGACCTAATTCCCAGAGCTAGTTTGCCTAACAAAGCACCACACCGAATGACATCGACAAAAAATGAGTTTAATAGACAAGTGTAGGAGTTGTTGAGGAGCGGTTTGATTAGAGAGTGTTTGAGTCATTGTGCAATTCCAGCACTGTTAGCACCTAAGAAGAATAGAGAATGCAGGATGTGTACCAACACTAGAGAAATAACTAAGATCATAGTGAAGTACAGATTTCCTTTTCCTAGGATGGATGGCATAATAGATTGTTTAAGTGGAGCAAGATACTACACAAAGATAGACTTGAAGAGTGGATACCATCATATTAGAATCAAAGAAGGAGATTAGTGGAAAACAACATTCAAGACAAATGAAGGATTATATGAATGGTTGGTGATGCCTTTTGGATTGACTAATGCACCAAGTACTTTCATGAGATTGATGAATGAGGTATTGAAGAAATTCTTGGGTAAGTTTGTTATTGTATATTTGGGTGACATTTTAACTTTCAATAAGACAAATGAGGAACATATGTTACATTTCAGACAAGTTTTGCAGAGGTTGAGAGAAGAAAAGTTATTAATAAACATTACGAAGTGCAGTTTCATGAAGGAAGAGTTAGTCTATTTGGAATTTGTGATATCTATGGATGGATTGAAGATGGAACCTGAGAAGGTAAGAGAAATTGTTGAATGGCCTACACCAGAAATCATTGGAGAGGTAAGATCATTTCATTGATTGGCTAGTTTCTACCGAAAGTTTACCAGAAATTTTAGTTCAGTTTGTAGCCCTATGACTGAGACAATGAGAGGAGATAGAAAGGATTTCAAGTGGACAACTAGAGAAATTAGGAGCTTTGAATTCTTGAAGAAGAAGGTGACAGAGCATCATGTGTTAGCTTTACCAGATTTTTAGCAAAGTATTTCAAGTGGATTGTGATGCAAGTGGGTATGCAATTGGAGCAGTGTTGAGTCGGGAAGGAAGACCGATAGCTTATTTTAGTGAGAAGGTGAATGATGCAAGGAGGAGATATTCTATGTATGATCAAGAACTTTATGCCACAATTCAAGCATTGAAGAAGTGGAGACATTACTTGTTGCCTAAGGAGTTTGTGTTGTATACAAATCATCAAGCTTTGGAATATTTGAATAGTTAGAGTAAGATGAATCAGAGACATATGAGATGGGTAGATTTCTTGCATAGTTATACCTTTGTGTTGAAGCATAGGAGTGGGAAGTCAAATAAAGTTGATGATGCATTGAGCAGAAGGAGGATCTTGTTGATAGAGATGAGGGTGGAGATTTTAGGCTTTAAGGAATTGAAGAACTTGTATGAGGGTGACCTAGACTTAACAAAACCTTGGAGAGCTTGTAAGGAACCGATTATGGTAGACAGAAGTAAGTGGTTGGATTATTTCATTCAAGATGAGATGTTGTTTAGAGGAGTTCAATTGTGCATACCTAGAAGTTCTATGAGAGAAAGTCTGATAAAGGAGAAGCATAGTGGAGGATTAGTCGAACACTTTGGTATTGATAAGACAATGGCATTGATAAGTGAGAATTACTTTTGGCCTTAGATTTATAAGGATGTCAAGAAATTTGTGCAGAGCTATAGGATTAGTCAACTTGCAAAAGTTTGTAGTCAGAATGTGGGATTATATAAGCCTTTGACGATTCCGAAGAGACCTTGGGAGGACATAAGCATGGATTTTATACTTGGATTGCCTAAGACATAGAGAGGAAATGATTCTATATTTGTGGTGGTGGATAGATTCTTGAAGATGGCGTATTTCATACCTTATAAAAATACTATAGATGCAATACATGTTGCAAACCTATTTTTCAAGGAAGTGGTGAGATTGCATGGATTACCTAAGAGCATAGTTCCAGACAGAGACACTAAGTTTGTTGGATACTTTTGGAGAACACTTTGGAAGAAGATGAAGACATATTTGAAGTTCAATTCTACTTTTCACCCATAGATTGATGAATAAATAGAGGTAGTGAATAGGAGTTTGGGAAATTTGTTGAGATGCTTAGTTGGAGAGAAGACCATAAATTAGGATTTGATTCTTGCACAAGAAAAATTTGCCTACAACAATTCAGTGAATAGGAGTACTAGAAGAACACCTTTTGAGATTGTTATCGGAGTACACCCTAGAGGCATATCAGAATTGAGAAACATTAGTGATGAAGACAAGAGAAGTGTAGAAGCAAAAGAATTTCCAGAGCATATGAAGATAGTACATACTCAGGTTAAACAACATTTAGAGGACATGAACAATAAGTATAAGGATAAAGTAGATGAGAAGAGGAGACATAAGGAATTTGAAGTTGGAGATGAAGTGATGGTGTATATGGTAAAAGAGAGATTTCCAATCGTAACTTATAACAAGTTAAAGATGATAAAGTTTGGACCTTATAAGATCTTGAGGAAATTTAGTTCCAGAAATGCATATGAAGTGGAGTTACCAGATAGTTTGGGTATTTCACCTATATTCAATATTGCAGATCTACATCAGTATCATGAGATAGAATTTAGTAAGCATAGCATAGAAAACTTGGAGAAGAAGATACCTCAGTGGACACCAGATTAGATTGAAGAGATTTTGGAGAGAAAAATTGGATGTAGCACCTAGAGCACTCAGTATAGAGAGTATCTTGTGAAGTGAAAGGACAAACAAGTTGAAGATTAATCATGGATTTCTCAAGCAGAGGTAGACTACCTTGGTTTTTCTCTAACCCCAGCAAAGTGAGGGACTCACTTTTTTCAATAATCCTGGATGTTTGATGTAGGAGCATCCCTGGTTCTTGGCAATCTTGCATCAACCAAAAACATTTTCTTTCAGTTTGTTCTTGTTTTGCAGTTTCAACATTTCATCATGAGATTCTTTGTATTTGCTCACCGGATCGTATGGAGCTGGATTTTGATCATGGACATGTTCATTTACCTTATGCTAAGTCTATAGGATGTTCAGATCTTTTCCAGGCAAGTTATCGCTTTCGAAATCCAAAACAATTTTTTGGCTTAGAACACCGGAACTGCTTGGACCTATTTTTCTTTCGGCGATCTTGCGGGTCATTTTTGTATCTTGTGGAGCTACATTTCATTGTTTCCATCATTCCTTGGCATGTGGCCGACCTTCCCTTAGGTTTTCACTTCATCTTATGGATTTTTTGGATGGATCTCTGTGCCAGAGGCCAGCCTTGTTGTTATACATGTTTCATCTTGTTCATCGGGAATTGTTTTACCTTGGGCCAACATGGATCACCCTTGATCATATAAGTCAATGTAATTAATCATTTAGAATCAAGTTTGAGAAGATAGGAAATAGATCTCTAGGTTAGGAGGTCTGGAGTTGGCTCACATTCTTGCTTGAGCCGAATGTTGCATAACACACATGTTGTGTATTCGGGCCTGTGAGTCGAATCTTGGAGGCTGCATGTTGCCGACAATTTATAACTGATTTTCATGATTTAATAAAGTTTGTTTCTACATTGCATTCATCACTTTGAGTTATTTGTGTTGTGTAACTATCACTGCATGGTCCAGACTATTCTCTTTGAGGACCCTCCCGTCATGACTACACCAAGATATAACATTCATAGGCCCTATGAACTTTGATAACTACTATGTCATCGTTTGACAATTTTTCACTTATGGAACTTAAGAGACCTATATGATATCTTGTATCTTGAAAGGATTAGAGATATAAGGAAAAATGTGGGGCCTCCATAGAATTCACAAACCCAACCCAATGATTTGGCATATTTGGTTCGACTCCTTGAGGCATAGAAAGAAATTGTTGTTGAATATCCGGGCAATTGAAAGTCGGGGTGAATCATTTGACAACTTAAAAAATTTATTCAATGCTTTCACACAACTGGAATAACCAATAGAATTAATTAAAGCATATATAACATGAAAACACATACACAGAGCGCATCACATGATGAACACCATATATGATGTGGAAAACCCAAGAAGGGAAAAACCATGAAGAATGTTAGTTCTCAATATAAAACACCAGTTAAGGTAAATTTTACAAAAGGTGGCTCACTACCAGAATACTCACTGCAGGAGGGCTCACTATTTAAGAAAGAAAGAAAGTAAGAAAGTTAATCAACCACTATAACCCACACTACAAAACCAAAACTACTTTTGGTGCCTCAACACCAACACTCTTCACTCATCATCAATAATCAGATCCTTCCTTTTCAATCTCGCATATCTTCAGTAACAATGACACACTTTTTCCACACTAACACAATCATATCATCCTCATATATATATTGTCTTTCAAGAAACATAATCTTCTAAGTTAGCCAAGACAAAGATCTAAAATAGGTCAACACTAAACATTTTGGTGGTGGGAAGGAATGAGAAGTGGACCACACCACAATCATACATCATCAGTCAGATCAACATGATACATCCATTATGAATTTTGAACCCAAATCATTCAACTCACACGATGCACTGATGTCGCTACTCATCTTGGAATTATGGACTTGATTCAGACTCAAAAAGCACTACCCAAAACAACAAAAAATAGAAATGAAACCAGGATACACATGAATACACTCGATCAACATTGTATCCAAATCTGAATCACCATCAACTCAAGCAATCCATGTTGAATATCAACTATAACACATCTTTCAGAGCACCAACAATTCCAAGAACACTTTTATCGAATCACCAACACCAAAACCATGTGCTAACATCAATGACAACCAATATGTTGAAATCAATAACAACCAATCATAATCATCAACATCACATTTGCAACAATATCCCCCTTTGTCAATGATGGCAAAATCCACCAACAACAAACACATAACACTTTGAAACATCAAATCAACAACTTTGCACAACTCTACATCCCTGCACAACTCCACCTTCTCTACATCTCTTCCCTTTTGACAACAATGACAAAGGCGGGTATAAATCCCCCTATGAAACTCATTCCTGCTCCCCCTAAGAGAAAGCACCCAAGCATCAGTCCAGATAATGATATACAAGTAGTTCACTGGACCAATGCACATCCGTATGTATATTAGTTCAAACTAGGAAGGGTTAATACCCCTAACTTTTGTCAGAGATACTCAAAAGTATCTTTGCACAACACCTTCGTGAAGATATCTACAATCTGCTCTTTTATAGGTACATACTCAAGCTTTACTTCATTATCCAACATATTCTTTTTTATAGAATATTGTATCGAGTTCTTGGAAATATTTATTACACTAGTGTTATCACACATAATAGAGATGGGTTCATTGAACATTTCACCAGTATCCTTCAAAGTCTACTTCATCCATAGAATCTATGTGCAACATGAAGATGCTACAATGTATTATACTTTAGTTGTAGATAAAGAGACAGTATCCTGCTCCTTACTTGACCAAGCAACCAATTGGGATCCAAGAAAGAATGCTCCACCACTTGTACTCTTCTTGTCATCAACACTTCCTGCCCAATCTGCATCAATATAAGTTGTAAGAGTTAAATATGAATTTTTGGGATACCATAAGCCTAACTCTTCTATTCCTTTTAGATATCTGAAAATTGTTTTTACCGCCACAACATGTGATTCCTTCGGTTCTTGTTGAATTCTTGTCACCAAACAGACTGCATACATGATATTCAGTCTAGTAGCAGTCAAATATAGCAATCCTCCAATCATTGACCTGTAGTAACTTACATCTGCTCTAGGGGAATTATCATCTTTTATCAACTTGGATCTAGTGGTCATAGGTGTGCATTCCATCTTGGAGTTCTCCAACCCAAACTTCTTCAACAACTCCTTAATGTATTTAAACTGGGAAATGAAAATTCCTTTGTCAATCTGATGTACTTGCAAACCAAGAAAGAAATTTAACTCACCAATCATGGACATCTCAAATTCCTTCTACATCTCATTAGCAATTTTTTTGCGCATGCCTTCATTTCCTCCAAATATTATGTCATCAACATAAACTACAAGAATTAAGATTTTACCGGAACCAAGTTTGAAATATATATTATTGTCAACCGATCCCTTCTAAAAACCTTGATCAATCAAATACTTATCTAACCTCCCATACCAACCTCTAGGAGCTTGTTTCAATCCATACAAGGCCTTATTCAATTTGCAAACAAAGTTCAGATCATCTTCCAACTTAAATCTTTCTGGTTGTTCAATATAAACTTCTTCTTTCAGCTCTCCATTCAAAAATGTTAATTTTGCATCAATCTAATAGACCTTGAAATCCCTAAAAGCTGCAAAAGCAAGAAACATCCTCAGAATGTTACCTGTGTGAGCTTGAATTTCATCCTCAGAATGTTACCCTCCTGTGTGAGCTTGAATTTCATCCTCAGAATGTCACCTGTAATAAGTTAGTTTCACAAAATACAAATGGAAATGTATACAAGAAATCCAAAATCCACCAATGAAACTACATGAAATACATACTAAAATAAAACATTATTTTACCTTCATGGCTTATGTCTCATTGTGTCCTAACTCCACTATTCCTGGTTGTAGATGGTGTGCTCTTAGACAATGCACTGTTGGTTTCCAAGATGGCATATGAAGAATGGACTCATAACTTGTAGTTAACTGATAGTATGATATGCAAAGCTACATGATTATGCTAAAATGATAATGCTATATGATTATATTGCTAATAAGATATTTGTTATTTGCTAATTGCTTCAAAAACTCACGGATGCATATGAATGATTGAAAACTATTTTGAAGACTAACTCTCTCAACTGAAGCTCTTGATTTTATAGACTTTGAGAGGATAAGATGATGTGGCTCAAATCAACGGTCATGATCAGATCTACGGATTTGAATGGATATGAGCAAAGGTGAAGGTTGAGAGAAAGGGGGTAGGAGAAGACAAGTGTCACTCATCTCACCTTGACTGGGTTGCTGACTGAGGGAATCTAGGGATGGTTGGAGGAAATTTAGGCATGAGAGGATAAGTGGACTCAAGTCCTTCCTAAGATGTAGGGGGTGTTGGAGAGAATATATGAAATGGTTATGAAATATGTGTACGTACACAAGTTTCATTAAGTTTGGAGGTTGGAGATAAATGATGAATTAATATTAAGAAATATTAATTTCCTTAGCCACATGTTTGATGAGTTGGCAAAGGGAAGATGAAGTGGAGATGGAAGAATGAGTTGGATAAGGGATTAAATAATTTAGGAATTATTTAATATTTGAGACTATAGGATAGGAGAATAACTATTAAATATTAGATATTTAATTAATTAGAAGAATAGGATAATTAAATATTAGATATTTAATTAATTAAAATAATATGATAGATGGATTGATTGATAAAATATTAATTAATAGAAAGACATGAAAATGAATTAAATAAATTAATCTTTTCAAATTGACTATTTAATAGAAGAATAATTATTAAATAAATATAAAATATTTATTTAATTGCTCATAACTAATTTTAGGTGTATACATTTTGTCCCTCTTTGAAATAATGTGAAAACAACATTGTTTCAAAGATTAAATCAAGTCTTGATAATGTGCTTGATGGAGGTTGAAAATCCTGATTGTGTGCCCCCTCAGGAGATTGATCGTGAAATTGTCAAAAATTATGGTTTGAACAATTGATCTCATGATAAAAATTTAGTCAATTAAATTCATTTGGAAAAAACAAATTAAATTGCCCCATTGAAATTAATTACTCTTCAAAATAGTAAATATAAAATTAACCAATACTAATTTTAACTTCATTGTTATCCTTGTCAACTTTTTGTTTGAAAATATTCTTGTTGAGGTGGCAAAATGGTGATTCCGGTGGAGAACCATCGTTTTGAGCGAGTTCGGCAATATTAGTGGCCTGTCGAGTATGGGTATCTGATATGTATCTTATCTTGAGCCTTGTTTTCAAGTTTGAATTCAAAATTTCATGTTTTTAAGCAGTTTTTTGGATTTTTTGAATTTTTTGATTTTTTCGGCATTATTTTAGCACTTTTGCAGTTTGTTTTAGCGCATATGCAACTAGGTTTAGTGCAAATGCTTAGATTAGTGCATATGTTTTGTATGTTAGCGCTTATGTTCAAGATGTTAGGGACTATGCATAGGGTAGCGCAAATGCGTTCTTTGTTAGCGCATATGCCCAGAAAGGTAGCGCTTGTGCATAGATTAGCGTTTATGCCTATAGTTTTAGCACTTTTTAAAAAAAGGATAGTGCATATGCACTAAGTTAGTGCATTTGTATTTAGTTTTAGCACATTTGTTGTAGTTTGGCGCAAATGCTCAATAGGATAGCACTTTTGCTTAAATTGATATGTTTGATAAGTGCAAAAGCGAAAAATCACTTTGATAAGTAGATTTAACATGTTTAATACGCATTGATGATGAAATAGGGTCTTGATTTAGTGATTGCGTGATTGCATGATTGCTAGATAGCTTTGATTGCTAGATTGATTGATAGGATTAATTATCTTGATTGATAGATAATATTGATTTACTTCATTGATTGATAGCTTTGATTAGCTTGATTGATAGATAGCTTTGATTAGCTTGATTGATCGATTGAGTAGCTCTAAGAAACCGATTTAGTTTCTGATGTAAGAGCTTAGCAGATTTTTTGAGTAAACTCAGTGTTTGATAAAAAATCATGATTGATAGGTTTTAAAATGTTTTGACAGTGTAAGTTGCTTCAATTTGATTTGATAGATAGTGTATGCAGGAAAAGCGGGCTGATAAAACTCAATATGTGAAAATATTGCTAAATACTTGTCCACACACACACACACAGGACTTCTTGGTGCAAGCTATGGAGTAATAAAGTATCACTCAGCTTCCCAAGGTTGGTCCCATGGTTCTCTATCTTACAATGTCCCTCAAACCAATGTTTTTGCTCTCAGATCACTGAGCAAAATGGTTTAGGGATGGCAAATGCAAGAACGAGGGGTGCTTTGATAGATTTTTAGAATGAAATGCATCCTAAGCTATACATGATTCTAGAAATGCAATAAACTAACTATAAGATGACAATGTTAGTATGAATACTATCCTAACATGATATATTAGTCTATGATTGAGCTAAATGATAAAGAAAATATTCTAAACATGCATATTTAGACTAATTCCTGATTTAAAAGAGGCTAAAATGATGAGCAAAAAAATGATATATAAAAGCTTGAATGCATTTGAACATAAGTGTGATACTACAAATTTGGAGGATTGATTAAAATGGAGGAATGAGAGCTCTATTTATAGCAAAAATAGGGCAATGGATGGTCAAGATTGAATGGTTTAATCAAGGGTTGAGTTTGAAAGTTGGGGATCCATGTTTGTAATTGGCACCAATGAAATGGTGACAAGTGTCAACATAGGGTTGGGTTGAGAGAAGGGGTTGGAGGCATTAAATGCCTGAGGAGACCTTAAGGTTATCCAGAAGGTAAGGGTCAAGCTTAAGTTAGGTTTACCCAATGGATTAAGACTTAATCCAAGGATAAACCTTTGTGCAAATGATTAAGAGATAATCATGGTCAAAGCATTAAAGGCCTGATGAGACCTTTGGGTTGGGTGAAGGTTGAGTTAAAAAAAATTCTTTAACCATGTAAGAGGGTTTGAGTTAACCATTAATGGTTATTGAAGACTTTGGGGAATTAAGTGGTTGAATGTTTGAAGCTTTTAATGGTTATCAAAGACTTTGAGGAATTAACTGGTTGAAGGTTGGAAGCCTTTAATGGTTATCAAAGACTTTGAGGTTTGAGAAGTGACTTCCCTTTGCTTATGGATGTGACAAAGTTTAGAATGATGGGTTAGGCTAATTAGAAGTGATTAGAAGATTCTAGAAGGGATTAGAAAGGGGTTTATGATTTTGCAAGTGGATGGAGGGATAATAGGATTTAATTGAAATAAAGTAATTTAATTTAATTTGGTTGCAATTTGGAGAAATTAAATAAATTAGATTTATTCAATTTTAGGATAACTATTTAATTAAATTTGAATCTAATTAAAAGTGGATAGGGGGGATTTAATTAAATAAAATGATTTATTCATTAAATGGGTATAGTGAATTTTATTTAAATAAATCGAGTAATTTACTTAATAAAATAGAAGAATGTGGATAATTTAATTAAATTAGATTTAATCAAATAAAGAAATGGACATAAAATATTCATTTAAGAATATGGTCATTTTTATACGTCTACATTTTGCCCCTCTTTGAAGTGACATGTGTGCACATGTTATTTCAAAGAAAATGATGTGTTTTTGTGATTTATGATCAAATGCAATTTTTGTGTCGCTCTTATGATTTACCAGTCGTGCCCCGGATTTGATTTGATGTGTGATGCCCCCTCGGGAGATGAATCAATATTTTGAAATTTTTTTATTTAATTTGATGAGTTGCGTATGATGTGTATGATTTCGTGCATGTGAAATGTGGGAAATTTGATTCATCTCACGATAAGTTACAAATGTTATGGTAGAGGGGAGACCACGACCATATTACAGGTCCATTCGGCTAACCCTAACTTCATTTTCCTCCTATAAAAGGGGAAAAGGGCTTGAATTAGATTCATTTGTGCTTTGTTGACTTTGGAGAAAGAGAATTTGGTCTGCAGAGAAAATGTCGATTCCGTATCATAGACACCGTTTCGAGCACGTTCGGAGGTACCAGAGACCTGCCGCATATGGACCACCAGTAAGTCAACGCTTTTGACCTACTTTTGATTTTTTATTTGGTCATTTTTAGTCATTTTTTTATTTTTGAAACTCGGGTTTAGCGTTTTAGCGCGTCTAAGGCATAGATTAGTGCATACGAAGAATAAGGTAGCGCATCAAGCTTAGGTCAGGGGTGCGTCCGAAATAAAATAGGGTAGTGCATAGGAAAGTAAAGTTAGCACGTAGATGCAGAATAGCGCATGGTGATAGGCGGGTAGCATGTAGGGTCAGCAGGATAGTGCGTAGGGTAGACCTAGCACATAGGGGTCACAGGGGTTCACATGGATAAGGGGGTTTAGCGCGTAGGGATAACCTAGCGCATAGGGTGAAACAAGTAGCGCCTGGGAGGGATAGATTAGCGCGTAGAGTCAGTTTGGCGCATAGGGTAGGCTAGGTGGCACATGGGGGGAAAGATTTAGTGCGTAGAGTCAGTCTAGCGCATAGGGTAAATAGATTAGCACGTAGGAAAAATAACCTAGCACGTGGGGGAGTTTTAGCGCAATGGGAGTCTGTTTTAGCGCATCTGGAAAAATTTTGTGAGATGAGCCGATTTGTAAATTTTTTGTGCCTATTTGTCATGATTTTAAGGATTTGTCCAATATGAGTGTTGGTATAACTTGTTTTGATTTGCGATTTTTTCAAGTTATGTATAGATATTAATGTGGTGTTTTGATCAAAATATGATTTGTTTGCTTACTGTATTTCAAGTTCAATGTGTGAAGCCTGATTTGTGTTACAAGCTGATATGGGTTGGAAACTTGAGTTATTTTACAAGCTAATATGGGTGGGAAACTTGAGTTGTTTTACAAGTTTATGTGATTGTGGAGACTTGAGTTGTGTTACAAGTTTTGATATGGTTTTTGATAACTTGAGTTGTTTTACAAGTTGATATGAAATGATAGGATTTTGAACTTGATGTAGATGAGCAAATGGATTCATGTTGTTGATATGAGTTTGATTTTGATATCGTTGTTTTGATGTGGAAACTGATATTGGATTTGTTTTGCTTGTTTGTCAGGAGCGATTGGGTGTGGTCTAGTCACGGGAGAGATTTCTGAGGCCATGGACATTGATACCACGGTTGTCGCAGGCCGATCTTGACATTATTGAGAGATGTGGGTTGACCTCTCTCTTGGATATGCCTCGGTTCACTGTGAACCAAGGGCTACTGACAGCTTTGGCAGAGAGGTGGCATAGCGACACCAACACCTTCCATTTTGCCACTGGAGAGATGACAGTCACACCAGAGGACTATTACAGGATCTTGCGCATTCCTGAAGTAGGTGCACTACTACCCTACAAGCAATCAGAGGAGGGTGGTACAGAGGCACTGCACCGCATTTTCCATGATGACATAGTCTGTGGCTATGAGATCCTATGGCAGGAGTTTCTAGACCTGGATTACGCACCACTGCCATCTATACTAGCAAGGTTCATTGGTGGATTCCTTTGTCTTGATCGCAGGTCAAAGGGATTTTCTGTGGGATGGGGGCTGGTGTTGGAGGAGATGGTTACACAGGGCCGAAGGTTTTCATGGGGGTCAGCTATGCTGGCCCATCTATATAGGGGCCTGCATGAGGTAGTATACCTCGGTTACGGCAGTTTGTCAGCTGGCGTGACTTTATTACAAGTATGGTGCTAGGAGCATATTCTAGCGGCAAGGCCACTAGCAGACAGGGACAGGCCCGTGGGATCCGCATATGCGTACGGATACAGGGGTCTAGTTGTCCAGCGTAAGATGGGCAAACTAGAGCATTGGAGGAGGGTGCTGGATGATATAGATACGGTCATTTGGCGACTGTACACAGGATGTGAGGTGTGGGCAGAGGATGGGCTAGAGATGCCCTTTATATTTATGACCAGATACCTGATCGGGAGGACCCCGTTCGTGATGGAGAGATTTGTGGTGACCCGAGTTTTGAGACAGTTTGGGCGCCAGCAAGGTATTCCACAGGGAGCGTGCCTATATGCACGGCGGCGGCAGGATGTAGCGGATTGGGGGTCGACCATTGATAGGACAGTGGCAGTGGAGGATTTTGTTGGGTTGGCCAGGCAGATATGGGATTATGCCTCTGAGATTTAGGATGCGGGAATGATGGATGAGTTTGCCCGATTGTTTGCTGCGCGAGCGGTGGCCAGGATATCTAATCCTGATGAGATGAGGCCAGCTTTTGATTCGGATGAGGAGGAGGGAGAGGGAAATGATGATGATGATGGAGAGGATGGAGGAGATGAACGAGGGAGAGGAGCTAGAGGGAGGCAGGGAGGTAGAGTGAGGAGAGGAGATAGGGGTGTGGAGAGAGTAGTGAGACAGGGGAGGATAGATAGGGGGAGAGGTGGATTGGCTATCGGAGCCGGTGGAGAGGGGAGAGTGGGGGAGGTGCTAGCTATGGTGGGGGGTGATGATGAGGCGAGGCGACTGACTCAGAGGAGGAGGACAGATGTGCTCCCACCTCCAGCACCGAGGACAGGTAGGGTTGGAGGAGTTGCCCCGGCACAGGTACCCCTACGGGTTCAGATCCCGACACATGTTGAGGATGCACAGATCTGGACCCTACAGGTGACCGTTCAGCAGCTGCAGGCATAGATTTTGACCTATCAGCAGTAGATTTCTCAGTTGACCACTGAGCGAGATACCGAGATAGAGTGGAGAGGGCGAGCGGAGGAGCTAGTATCTAGCATGCAGAGAGCAGCGGCGGGTGGTCCGATGAGAGACACCCTGAGAGAGCTGGCATTGAGAGCTCAGGAGGCAAAGTACTATCGGCGACATTATGAGGCTGCAGTACCCAGGGATCGCCGAGTACAGAGCTTTGCACAGTCGAGATCTAGTCAATCTCGAGATACTGGGTCGCGATCTGAGAGCCGAGGTGTTACGGGGCCACCGAGACAGGACCCTACTGGGGATCTAGGGGCGGGGGCATCTGGAGCTAGACCATCTCCATCAGGGGATAGTCATACTTGAGAGACATGGTCTCTGTTGTAGTTTTGGATCATTGTTATTCTTTGTACTGGACACAATTTTGACACATTTTGTACATTTGGATCATTTTTGAGATATATATATATATATATGGCACCATTTGCTTTGATCATGTGATGTGTTTATATGGATGCATTTATTTGGGTTATTTAGTTTATGTGATGCAATGCTTTTAAATAGATGATATATGATGCAGGATGTATGCTTTGCTATGCTATGAGATGTATGATGTGATAATGAGATGTATGATATGTTGTGAAATGTATCTTGAAAATAAGATGTATGATATGTTGTGCAATTAAGTGTACAATGATATGCAACTAATTGTAAAATGATATGTAACTAATTGTTAAAATGATATGCAATGACTGTTTTTGGTAGCATCCTCATTCTGTATTTACCATCTGATATAACCATTTGTTTGCTTTCTTTGTAGATATCATCATTGAGCATTGATTTGTTTAGGATATGTTGAAAATTTATACAAGCATAATGGTCTAATTGAACCATAATGACCAGAGAAAAATTTACATGATTTTTGATTTTGCAAGATAGCACAAGCGTCAAGGTATAATTGAACCAGGACGACCTGAGTGCGCATTGCATAAACAGACAAGATTAGATCATTTGTATGCGTGAAGTGGAATCAGGCCTTCAGTGATATTCGATGTATCACATCTCGAGGCATGTATTCACACAGTACAAGTGATCGCCTCACAGATAAAAGACTAAGAAAATATTGGAAGTTCCCCTTGATCTCTAGCTTTGAAGCATTTTAGTGAGAAAAAGGAAAAGATTCCAATAATTTAAAAAGTTCAAAATGCAAAATAGTCAAAAAAAAAAATTTGCGATAATGCAACATTTAATACTTCAGAAAATCATCCATCCTTGGTATTTCTGTGAAATGTTTTGTTTTGTTTTTGCGATGAAGTGTAGTTTTGGTTGTTGGATGTCATGCTTCCGAGTTTTTGCAATAGTTTTGATGTCTTGAATATTTGCAAGTTTTTTAACAAGTTAATGCCCCTAGCTGAGTGTGCCTCTTGATATGATCATGTATAGTGATTTCTAAGCCATGGTGCAATGCGGTAAGAGGAGAGATATAGATGGATAACCCAGGATAGTGACTACGCTAAGTATGTCCTGAATGGATATGTGCTAAGTGTCGGGCGATGGTCGATAGTGTTTTGATAGATAAAATGGCATGGAGATAGATAGAGGAGCCGTTCTTTCATAAGAGTGCCTGTTTACCAGGTTTTCACCATTTGTTTTTATTGTACTTTGTTTTTGCTTTTTTTGGATTTTTTTTAATTTTTATTTTTATTTTTTGATTGTTTTTGGCTTTTTCCGTGCACTAGGCTACTTAAGTATAGTACTTCTTCAGATGAATGTTGTTAGTTGGGTTGTCGAGCACATCTCCTTCTAAAGTTGTAAGTTGATAGGCACCTGATCCATAGACTGATATGATGACATAGGGACCCAACCAGTTAGGTTCAAATTTCCCTTTCTTTTCTCTATCTTGCTGATTTCTTGGATTTTCTTTGAGGACTAGGTCACCAACTTTGAAGTTTCTGGGAATGACCTTGTGATTGTAGCTTCTGCACATGCGTTGTTGATATGCTTTGAGATGAGTATAAGCATGCTGACGTCTTTCATCTAGTAGTTCAAGCTCTTGCAATCGGTTAACTCGATACTCTTCATCTGGGATTAAGCCTTTCAAAAAGACTCTGAGAGATGGGATTTCTACCTCTAGGGGCAAAATGGCTTCTGATCCATATACCAATGAGTATGGTGTTGCTCATGTAGGTGTGCGGATGTTGGTTCTGTATGCGCAAAGTGCTAGATTGAGTTGTACATGCCAATCTTTGCCTGCATCATTCACTATTTTCTTGAGGATTTTCAATATTGTCTTGTTAGATGCTTCCGCTTGACCATTTCCCTACGGGTAATATGGTGTAGAAAACCTATGTTGGATTTTGAATTTTTCACATAGTTCTTGGACATCTTGATTCTTGAAGGGTCATCCATTATCTATGATGATTGAACTTGGAATACCATATCTGCAGATCAGATAATTGAGGATAAAAGAGGCAATTTGTTTCCCTGTCACTGTGGTCATGGGAACTACTTCTATCCATTTGGTAAAGTATTATGTTGCAGTTATAATGAACCTGTGTCCATTTGAAGATGAAGGATGAATTTTTCCAACTAAATCTAGTCCCCACTGACAAAAGGGCCAAGATTTTGTAAATGGTTGTAGTTCCTATGCTGGTGCATGTATCAGATTGCCATGGATCTGGCATTTAGGACATTTCTTCGCGAAATGATATGAGTCTTTCTCTATTGTAGGCCAGTAGTATCCCATCCATAGAAGCTTTTTAGCAAGAGTAGTGCCACTTGAATGTGTGCCACAAATACCTTCATGAAGCTCGTGTAAAGCAGAATCGGAATCATTACGATCAAGGCAACGAAGAAGAGTACCATCTAGACCTCGACGATACAAAGTATCAGCGGTAAGGATGTAACGGGCAGCTTGTCGGATAAAGTTACATTTTTGGTTACGGGATTGGTTAATTGGTAAGATATTGTGTTTGAGATAGTCGTATATTGGTCCATATAATAGAGAATCTGAACCAGTCAAGGCATAGATAACCTGGGATTCAAAGTGGTCATAGGCGGGGGAGAACAATTGCTCTACCAGGAACTCATAACGACTCTATTGCTCTGGAATTTGTAGTAGTGAAGCGATAGTAGCCATTGCATCGGCTGCTTTGTTGTTCATTCTTGGTATTTGCTCGAAGGTGATGTGCACAAAATATTGTTTGGAGTCATCCACCATTCATTTGTAGGGTAGTAACTTGTCATCCTTTGTCTAATAGTCGTTGTTGATTTGATGGACGACTAGCTGTGAGTCTCCATAGACTTTTAACTCTGTGATTTTCCATTCTACGGCCATTTTGATGCCTATGACCAGTGCCTCATATTCAGCCACATTATTTGTGCATGGAAACATAAGCCTATATGATTTTGAGATAGTGTGTCCTTCAAGAGTGATGAACAGAATGCCAGCACCGGAACCATGTTGTGTATAGGATCCGTCAAAGTATAGGGTCCATTGTTTAGTAGAAAGAGCAAGAACGTCCCTGTCCGGAAATTCGATCTCCATGGTGTGTTTGCCTGGGAGTGGTGCTTCAGCCAACTGATCTGCAATTGCTTGTCCCTTGATGGCTTGTCTTTCTGTGTATTGGATGTCAAATTCACTGAGAATCATGACCCATTTAGCCAATCGGCCTGTAAGAGCTACCTGGCTGAGTAGATATTTGAGAGGATCAATTTTTGCGACTAGCTTAATGGTGTGTGCTAGCATATAATGTTGGAACTTCTGAGATGCGAAGACCACTGTTAGGCAAGCTTTTTCAATGAATGTATAGTTGAGTTCATAGCCATTCAATGTCCTACTGATGTAATATATGGCGCGTTCCTTCCCTTGTTGATCTTCTTGTGCTAATAGTGCCCCCAGCGATATAGCTATTGTTGAGATATATAAGATAAGAGGCTTTCCTACGACTGGTGGTACCAGAACTGGTGGATTCATCAGGTACTGTTTGATTTGGTAAAAAGATTCTGCACACTTGGCCTCCCATTTGAATGGTACAAGTTTGTGTAGTAAATGGTTAAATGGTAGACTTTTATCTGCTAGTTGAGCGATGAATCGCCTGATGGATTGAAGTCATCCTTGTAGAGATCTGAGTTGACTGATATTCTTTGGTGGTGGCATGTCCATAATGGCTTGTACCTTTGCTGGATCTACTTCAATACCTTTAGCTGAGACAATGTAGCCTAGTAACTTGCCTGATGTAACCCTGAAGACACACTTCTTAGGGTTGAGCCTGACTTGGAATTTCTCCAATCGATCAAAGATCTTTGTTAGGATGCCGAGATGTTCGGCTCTGGTGAAGGATTTAGCAAGTAAATCATCCAAATAGTCTTCCATAAATGTGTGCATCATGTCATGGAATATTGTTGTCATTGCTATTTGATAAGTGGCCCCTGCATTCTTTAAGCCAAAAGGCATAACATTCCAACAGTACGTTCCCTAAGGATAGGTGAACGTTGTTTTATCTTGATCTTCAGGAGCTATTTTGATTTGATTATAGCCTGAGAAACCATCCATTAGTGAGAGCATTGCATGACCTGCTGTAAGATCTACAATTATGTCGATACTGGGCAGAGGAAAGTCGTAGTTTGGACAAGCTTTGTTGACGTCTCTGAAGTCAGTGCATATTCTGATACTACCATCTAGTTTTGATACTGGAACGATGTTGGAAATTCATTCTGCATAGTCAATGGGTCGGATGAATCCGACATCTAATAGTTTCTTCAGTTCAGTTTTGACCATGAGTGCCACCTGTGGATTCATCTTTCGTAGCTTTTGCTTGATTGGATTAATTGTTGTAGAAATGGACAAGTGATGCATGATTAAGTGTGGATCTACGTCGGGCATATCAGCATATGACCAAGCAAAGTTAATTTGCTGTCCTTTAAAGAAGATGATGAATACCGATCTTTCTTCCTCTGTCAGGGATTCTGCAAGGTGTATGTTCCTAACTGCTTCTGTGGTGCCAATGTTGATTGATTGAGTGGGTTCAATCAATATGGGTGATCACTCATGAAAGTGTTCAGGACGAGTGTCAAGTCTCCCATCGTTAGGTGCCTTAAAAAGGTTTTCACCCTCATATGCGTCCTTTATTTTTACTTTTTTGTGATCTAGAGTTGCCATTGACTGGTTTTTTGCATCAGATCCTTTATTTAGTTCATTTTTGCGACTGAGAGACTTGGCACTCCCTGGTTTGTAGACATTGTTATTTTGTTCACTGGTAGAGCCTGTTTCTGGATTTACGGTACATAGGTAATGGATAAGAGATTCATCATTTGGGAAAATTGGTATATCAGGTTCATCCCAGTCAATGAGGTCAGGAAAGACAAGCGGTAAGGAAACATTAGGTGGATCAAGTTCGGCTACTGTGAGTGTTAGGACAGAGTTTTGATCATGATTTTTCTTGGTTTTAAAGAAGTTCAGGATTTCGTCGAGGTCTTCGATGGTATTATCTTCCACATAGACTTGTTCATAATGTTCCTATTCGCTTTCTGTGGCGTCATAGATATTTCGCGGTCCAAATTCAAGAGGTCTATCTCTTGTGCTATGTTCTTTTTGAGAAAGAGATAGAGAATCAGTATCATTAGGAATATCTGTAGTAGCATTGGAGCAGGTACCCCATTCATATTCATTGGAATCTGTCTCATAGGCATCATCCCAGATTCTATCTGTGCTGCAAACAGATATGTTGTATGGTGAAAACAAATCTTTGATGATGGATACCATTTTGATGGTTTTTGTTGATTCTGTATCAGATCTGTCTTCTATTTTCTGGATTTGTGCATAGACTGTGTTTTCGTGTGGAGGAATAGTGGTATCTGGAGATGATTTTATTTGTTCTTGAGATATTGGTGTCTGATTATGAGCTACTGCTGCAGATAGGGCCTTCTTATGACTTAGAAGCTTTCCCTGATGCAACTTCTGATCTTGACGTTCCCGTGCCTTGCGGATTGTTTCTGCTGATTCAAAGAGTGCTTCCTGCCAGGATTCTTCTTTGTACTTCTTCTTTTCTTTCCATTGAGGTTTTGTAGTTAGGTGGGGTGGCCTTTTTAATAGGAAGGTGAGCTCATGACCCAATCCTGCTTTGTTTCTGTTGGGTTGTGAAGGAAGATTTATAGGTTCAGTGACCCCTTCTTTACGTTTCCCAATAGGTCCTTTACCGTCATATCCCATTTGCTGCATGATTAAGTATCCTTTTCCATATAGGTGTGTTGGTAGAACAATGTCCAGAGCAGTTGCTCTATGATCGTCTTCCTCATCTTTGTATAACCAGCTAAGAATGTCCTTGTCTTCTGATTCATGTGCTAGAGTACCCAATTGGATGAAGGTACCATCAAATTTAGTGATGGGCTGAGTGGCCAGATGTGTTGATGTAGTAGGCAAACCATGCGATCTAGGTGATGTTGGCAATTTGGCCAAACATAAAGGCTCCAAAGAGTATTCTCCCATGCCCTGGTCTTTGATTTGCATTTTCTGTTTGAAGTCTCCCCATAAGGAGTTGGATTTTGCTGTTTGTGGATCTGATGTTGAAGATCGCTGCTTTTCTCTATTATGAGGAACCAAACTGTCTTGAGTTGCCCCCATTGTGTTGCAATGTTGAAATGGATTATGATCAGCTGATATGGAGATTTCTTGTCCATCATAAGGAAACTTGACACACTGGTGATACGTAGAAGGTACTGCTTGCATTTCATGTATCCAGGGTCGTCCTAACAAGATATTGTAGGTTAAATCTATGTCTAAGACTTGACATATAGTATCCTTTTGTACTAGTCCTACTTGAATAGGTAATATCATTGTTCTTTTAGAGGACCTTTCCTCATCATCATATGCTTTTATGGTAATCTTCTTGCAAGGATCAATAGATTTTTCTGAGAAGCCTAATTCACGGATAAGCTTTAAAGTACATATATTAAGTCCAGCTCCTCCATCTATTAAGACTCTTTTTACTCGGTGTTTGCAAACAATGACTTCGATATGGAGAGGAGTATTATGCGGATGGATTAATGAAACATCGTCATGTTCTGAGAAGGTGAGATTATGAGGTCTTGTCATATGGGCGACCATGGCTTGAAATCTGTCTGTATCCAGATTTTGAGGTACATTTGTTTCCAATAGCGCTTGCTCCAATATGTCTTTGTGCTTTGGTGATAGTTTCAATAATTCTAGGATAGATATCTGAGCTGGAGTCTTGTGTAGTTGGCTAACCAAGTCATATTGGATTTTTGGTGTGGTAGTTGTAGGTGCAGTATGTCCCTTCAAGACATATTTCTGAGTTCGGGTTGTTACATTGACAGATTCATGATCATGTCGATCTCAAATGGTGATGACATTGACTTGATGATCTTCAGCTGATATGTGGTTGATGGTGTTGTTGTAGATGTGATTAATACGAGCTCCTCGTGTATCATCCAAAGTTGATGCTCCATCTTTATTGTAATTTGGAAGAGGATTTTTGAAGGCTCCGTGATCACCATTTGTTTTGAGACCATCCACCATTAAGTCACCTCGATCAATCATGTCCTGTACTATGTGTTTCAATCTCATGCACTCGTTTGTTCTATGACCCTTGTTGCGATGGAAATCACAATAGTGTGAATCATTCCACCAAGGTGGTTTGATTGGGGGCTCATAGTTGTTGATTGGAGGCAAAGAAAGAATCTTGTTTGCCAAAAGTTCTCTGAATACAGATTCTAATGATTGTCCCAGTGGTGTGAAGATACGCTTTTGGAAATTGTTCGTGTTGTTGCGTGAATTGTTGTTAGGTCATGGATTCATGTTTTTGCTTTGAGTATCGTTGGTGTTGTTTGTGTTGAGTTGTCTTTGATCGGTGTTTTGCGCATATGTGTTAGCATTTGTATTAGCATTTTTAGGATTTTTTGTGTTTTGAGGATTTCCAAACAATGTGAGCACTGGTTGTTTAGATTTGGGATCATTTGTTTCATTGTTGCCTTCGTTTTGGTTTCGAGTCCAAAATCGAGATTTGTCAAGGTTGGTGTTGTTCTGGTTATTATAGTTTGATGAGTTTGTTCCTTCTTTGTAAAATTTGAGTGTTCCCTTTTTGACAAAGGCTTCCTCTACTTGAATGCCATTTTCAATTAATTTAGCGAAAGATGGTATGCATTGAAGTTTTAGTCTGTAACTCATTTCACTATTCAAGTTATCGATGAAGATTTCCATTTTCTCCTTTTCGGGAATATCTCGAGGATATCTGGAGACCATGCTTCGCCAGCGTTGAAGGAACACCATGAATGTTTCGTTGTTCTTTTGTTTGGTGTTGCAACCATCTAGCATGGTTATGGCATGTTGGATGTTGTAGGAATAGTGGGTTATGAATTTGTTAACTAACTCATCAAATGATCTAACAGGGGGTGAAATTTTGGATAGCCATTCCATGGTTTGCCCTCCCAAGCTTCTAAGGAATAACCTCATCAAATAGTTGTCATCATGAGCGAATTCAAGGCTCAGTGTGCAAAATTCTCGAACATGATCTCGGGGATCACTTTTGCCATCATATTTATCAAATTTGGGAACGTCTGAGTTTGGAGGAAAAGGCACCATGTTCAATCTTCTGTCAAATGGGTAAGGACAGATTTCGTTTAAAGAATACCGCACTGTTGTCCCTTGTTGCATATCCTGTATTTGCCTTTGCAACATTTGCATTTGTTGAGTAAGGGCTGCCAAAGGTATATTGTCTTGTCGAGGGAAAATTTCTTCCCTTGTATTGGTTCTTAGCTGAAAAGGTGTGGTAAACGGTATATTTTGCTCTGGTGTTTCTAGCTCAGGTATATGCATTTCTAGTATGCGTTGTTCTGGAATGTGTTGCTCAAATATATGTTGTTCAAAGTTACGGGTGTCTTCTTCTCTTTGTTGTTCTTGATATACATATTGTCAAGATCCAGTTTTAAAGATGTTTGGGTCTAAATCTTCGGGAAGTTTAACGCCTTTGCTTGTAAGCATGAGCAGATATTTTTCTTTGTCATTTTCCATGAGCTTTTCTACAAGCTTTTGGAATGAGGGGTTTTCCTGACATTCCCGAAGAAGTGCTTTAGTAATTTCAAGTTCTTCTAAGGGTGGAACCTCAAAAGGATTTGATAATCTTCGATTCATACTAGACTCAGCGTGTGCCTCACTTTGTTTGTCTCTTTGAGAGTGAGTAACAGGCATTTTAGTAGAAACTCTCAATGATGAAAGGGACAAAAGCCTCATTGATATGTTGTTCGAGGGTGGGTGGTTCTGGTCGAGATGTGTTATAAGTGATACACTCGTCGGGCAAGAATGTGGGATTGATTTTTCCGCTGCGGTTTATGGTTTGATTAAAAGCAGACTTTTGACAGTATGCTCTTGTCTTCAAAGGTTCTTTGTCAAATTCGTTGGATTTGTTTTGGATATACCATTTGACGTGATGAAGGAATACCCGATGAGATTTGAAGAGTTGACGATTGATGTATAAAAACTTATTTCTCTTGATGAATTTGGAAAAACTAGGTTGTTGTTTCTTCAACGTGATGTTACGATAAAGGTTCTTTCTTCTCAGAATAAGGGGACTAGTCATGCATGAGTGATCAATGGTTTCCTTTGATTGGTTTGGATTTAGTTGATTCTTGTTTTTAAAAATTTTAAATCTTACTCTATCAAAGTGAAGGTTTAGATGCCCCTTCACGACAAAGCGCGTCGAATGATATGGATAAAAGCCTCCCGATCTGGAAACTTGATTTGACAATTTGAAAATTTTAAACAAGTGTTTTGAGATAAAAATCCGTAAGATGGTAAAGGATTCTGTTGATACTGATGATGAAGTTTCCGGATTATGATAGGAGAGACATCCTCTATCGTGCGATTCGTTTAGGATTCTGACAATGTTCGTTTTGACACAAATTTAGCTCAAGAAATAGTTTTACTGGTTTGTTTGTCACTCTGTTTTGATGAAAAATGGTGTTGATGGAAAAAGGTTTTAAAAAAAAATGTTTTTTGAAAATTTCAAAAATTTTCTCGGTTTTGCTCTTTGTTTTTCTGTTTTGGATCACGCGCTAGAACATAGTCTACATGCGCTACTGAAATTCCTCTATGCACTAAAATGATAACCACACGCGCTAGGCTGCCCCCAGACACGCGCTAAAGTTTTGACTGTTTAAAAAAATTGTTGTCTAACATTTGAAAAACCTATGCGCTATCCTGGGTCTATCACGCGCTATCTTTTGGACTTTATGCGCTAATGTTTGGTTTCCACACGCTAAGATGTTGCTTCCATGTGCTAGACTATTTTTCTGATGTGCTAAAATGTTTCAACACTGATTTGTCTTGGGATAAAACGCCATTGTTTGGAACCGACGTGCTAACTTGAGATTTGGATGCGCTAACAGAAGTACTTTACTCACTAAGAAGTTGCTCTTATGCGCTAAACTGCCCTGATTTTTTCTTTGGTTTGGTTTTTGTGAATTTTGAATTTTTGTTGCGAATTTTTCAAGTTTGATGGATGATTTTCTGAAGTAATAAATGTAAGCACGGCACAAAAAGTACAACCATTTTGCCTAATCTAACAAAAAGTGTATGTTCGGTGAGGATGTGTTCAAATCCCCAATGTTTTAATAGGTTTGGATACAAATAATATACTTCAGAAAGACTCTTTAGTCAAGGGTCATAAATAACATCATAGCCCACTAGTCTCGATACTCTGTCAGCTCAAACAGTCGTGTCACCCCCTAGAGGGTGCCCGTTTTTTTGCCTTTTGCCAGAAATTAACTCAAAGTGAATTGCTTCACAGTTGAATAGTTATCTTGGGAGATATATGGTGAGTAATCTTGGGGGCGGATTCTTCCCCACCCTTGCACTATGATGTTATAAATGTCTGGTTACTGACTCGGTTCAAAGTTTCTATTTCTATGGTTCGTAATCAGGCTTCCCGTTCGGTCATCAATGATAAACTCCCTCAGGAGGCTTCCCGACCTTTAGAACAAAGGCTTTACGTATCTCGAGGATACTGGGGGAAGGCTAATCACTGCGCGCAACCGTTGAAAAGGACTTTCGTCACTTTCCACATTTGATTATAGTGGGTTGGAATTCTTGGCATCAAAGTCGTTCCCCACTTAGGTCGTTCCCTTCACACGGGCCATAAACGGCTTTAAGAGTTGATTCCAACTCCTCGGGAAGGCAGGCCTGCTAAAGGATGTAAATGCTTGAAGTACAGAAAGCTATAAGAGTGGTCTGGATTTTTGATCACCCAATTAAGGGGAGAGCATATTCCTTCCACTTTCGAGACAAAGCAATCAAGTTGGTTCTTTTTATCCTTTCAATTCAGTGATTTTCTAAAATCTATATGGAGATGTTGCTCCACGAAAACATGGTGTTTATTTTATCCTTTTAGGGCAATGATTTTCTGATCTATGAAAAGGAATTTTGGTCAACAAAGTAAATTCGATCTTGGTGGTCAACAAAAGAAAATCGCTTAAAAGAAAATGGCCCGCTCCACCTGCAAGAAAATTGTTAGAGTCTTGCCAAAAGTCAATTGAATAGTTAGAAAATCTAGATTTTGGTGGACTTTTACAAGTCTAGATTTTATTTCGGTTACAATTGTAATTTTCTTGCTCATTGTCTGTGATGCGCTATAGAAAGGACTGTACGCATTTGTATTTAGTTTTAGCACATTTGTTGTAGTTTGGCGCAAATGCTCAATAGGATAACATTTTTGCTTAAATTGATATGTTTGATAAGTGCAAAAGCGAAAAATCACTTTGATAAGTAGATTTAACATGTTTAATACGCATTGATGATGAAATAGGGTCTTGATTTAGTGATTGCGTGATTGCTAGATAGCTTTGATTGCTGGATTGATTGATAGGATTGATTATTTTGATTGATAGATAATATTGATTTACTTGATTGATTGATAGCTTTGATTAGCTTGATTGATCCATTGAGTAGCTCTAAGAAACCGATTTAGTTTCTGATGTAAGAGCTTAGCAGAGTTTTTGAGTAAACTTGATGTTTGATAAAAAATCATGATTGATAGGTTTTAAAATGTTTTGACAGTGTAAGTTGCTTCAATTTGATTTGATAGATAGTGTATGCGGGAAAAGCGGGCTGATAAAACTCAATATGTGAAAATATTGCTAAATACTTGTCCCACACACACACACACAGGACTTCTTGATGCAAGCTATGGAGTAATAAAGTATCACTCAGCTTCCCAAGGTTGGTCCCATGGTTCTCTATCTTACAATGTCCCTCAAACCAATGTTTTTGCTCTCAGATCACTGAGCAAAATGGTTTAGGGATGGCAAATGCAAGAACGAGGGATGCTTTGATAGATTTTTAGAATGAAATGCATCCTAAGCTATACATGATTCTAGAAATGCAATAAACTAACTATAAGATGACAATGTTAGTATGAATACTATCCTAACATGATATATTAGTCTATGATTGAGCTAAATGATAAAGAAAATATTCTAAACATACATATTTAGACTAATTCCTGATTTAAAAGAGGCTAAAATGATGAGCATAAAAATGATATATAAAAGCTTGAATGCATTTGAACATAAGTGTGATACTACAAATTTGGAGGATTGATTAAAATGGAGGAATGAGAGCTCTATTTATAGCAAAAATAGGGCAATGGATGGTCAAGATTGAATGGTTTAATCAAGGGTTGAGTTTGAAAGTTGGGGATCCATGTTTGTAATTGGCACCAATGAAATGGTGACAAGTGTCAACATAGGGTTGGGTTGAGAGAAGGGGTTGGAGGCATTAAATGCCTGAGGAGACCTTAAGGTTATCCAGAAGGTAAGGGTCAAGCTTAAGTTAGGTTTACCCAATGGATTAAGACTTAATCCAAGGATAAACCTTTGTGCAAATGATTAAGAGATAATCATGGTCAAAGCATTAAAGGCCTGATGAGACCTTTGGGTTGGGTGAAGGTTGAGTTAAAACAAATTCTTTAACCATGTAAGAGGGTTTGAGTTAACCATTAATGGTTATTGAAGACTTTGGGGAATTAAGTGGTTGAATGTTTGAAGCCTTTAATGGTTATCAAAGACTTTGAGGAATTAACTGGTTGAAGGTTGGAAGCCTTTAATGGTTATCAAAGACTTTGAGGTTTGAGAAGTGACTTCCCTTTGCTTAGGGATGTGACAAAGTTTAGAATGATGGGTTAGGCTAATTAGAAGTGATTAGAAGATTCTAGAAGGGATTAGAAAGGGGTTTAGGATTTTGCAAGTGGATGGAGGGATAATAAGATTTAATTGAAATAAAGTAATTTAATTTAATTTGGTTGCAATTTGGAGAAATTAAATAAATTAGATTTATTCAATTTTAGGATAACTATTTAATTAAATTTGAATTTAATTAAAAGTGGATAGGGGGGATTTAATTGAATAAAATGATTTATTCATTAAATGGGTATAGTGAATTTTATTTAAATAAATCGAGTAATTTACTTAATAAAATAGAAGAATGTGGATAATTTAATTAAATTAGATTTAATCAAATAAAGAAATGAACATAAAATATTCATTTAAGAATATGGTCATTTTTATACGTCTACATTTTGCCCCTCTTTGAAGTGACGTGTGTGCACATGTTATTTCAAAGAAAATGATGTGTTTTTGTGATTTATGATCAAATGCAATTTTTGTGTCGCTCTTATGATTTACCAGTCGTGCCTCGGATTTGATTTGATGTGTGATGCCCCCTCGGGAGATGAATCAATATTTTGAAATTTTTTTATTTAATTTGATGAGTTGCGTATGGTGTGTATGATTTCGTGCATGTGAAATGTGGGGAATTTGATTCATCTCACGATAAGTTACAAATGTTATGGTAGAGGGGAGACCGCGACCATATTACAGGTCCATTCGGCTAACCCTAATTTCATTTTCCTCCTATAAAAGGGGAAAAGGGCTTGAATTAGATTCATTTGTGCTTTGTTGACTTTGGAGAAAGAGAATTTGGTCAGCAGAGAAAATGCCGATTCCGTATCATAGACACCGTTTCGAGCACGTTCGGAGGTACCGGAGACCTGCCGCGTATGGACCACCAGTAAGTCAATGCTTTTGACCTACTTTTGATTTTTTATTTGGTCATTTTTAGTCATTTTTTTATTTTTGAAACTCGGGTCTAGCGTTTTAGCGCGTCTAAGGCATAGATTAGCACATACGAAGAATAAGGTAGCGCATCAAGCTTAGGTCAGGGGTGCGTCCGAAATAAAATAGGGTAGCGCATAGGAAAGTAAAGTTAGCGCGTAGACGCAGAATAGCGCATGGCGATAGGCGGGTAGCACGTAGGGTCAGCAGGGTAGTGCGTAGGGTAGACCTAGCGCATAGGGGTCACAGGGGGGGGTTTAGCGCGTAGGGATAACCTATCGCATAGGGTGAAACAACTAGCGCCTGGGAGGGATAGATTAGCACGTAGAGTCAGTTTAGCACATAAGGTAGGTTAGGTGGTGCATGGGGGGAAAGATTTAGCGTGTAGAGTCAGTCTAGCGCATAGGGTAAATAGATTAGCGCGTAGGAAAAACAGCCTAACGCGTGGGGGAGTTTTAGCGCAGCGGGAGTCTGTTTTAGCGCATCTGGAAAATTTTTGTGAGATGAGCCGATTTGTAAATTTTTTGTGCCTGTTTGTCATGATTTTAAGGATTTGTCCAATATGAGTGTCGGTATAACTTGTTTTGATTTGCGATTTTTTCAAGTTATGTATAGATATTAATGTGGTGTTTTGATCAAAATATGATTTGTTTTCTTACCGTGTTTCAAGTTCAATGTGTGAAGCCTGATTTGTGTTACAAGCTGATATGGGTTGGAACCTTGAGTTGTTTTATAAGCTGATATGGGTGGGAAACTTGAGTTGGTTTACAAGTTTATGTGATTGTGGAGACTTGAGTTGTGTTACAAGTTTTGATATGGTTTTTGATAACTTGAGTTGTTTTACAAGTTGATATGAAATGATAGGATTTTGAACTTGAACTTGATGTAGATGAACAGATGAATAATGAGCTAATGAAATGATCTAACTAAAAATTGTACTGCCATTCTTTATATGTGATCTTGTAACAGTACTTGATTTCATCATTGAGCTTTTAAATGTTGTAAGAAAATACAAGCAACTTGACATAATGATTCAAGATGACCTGAGTATTCCTTACATGGATTTTGATATAGCAAGTTAATACAAGCAACTTGATATAATGGATCAAGTTGACCTGAGTATTGCTTACAGAATAGACAAGAATTATCCCCTTTCATGCATGACTTGGAACGTCCTCCTTGATCTTTTGTCAATCATATCCTAAGACAAGTTCATACCGTAGTAAGAGATAAACCACAGACATCAATCAAAGAAAATAATCATGCCCCATCATAGCTTCTCTAGTCATGGACATCCTTGAGTTGCATAGAGTACATGATTAGCAATAAAATCAAGAAATAAACACTGAATCTTGCATGTCATTCACATGTTCTAATGATCATTAACTGATATAATCATCTTGATGAATGATCTTTGATAATCTTTTGTTACTTGTTAGTTGATTCTTCGGTTTCTGATTTGCATGATTTATTTGTTATGAAATGCCTTGATTTTCATTTCTTTGTTGCTTGTTAACTATTTCAAAACCCTAGATATTTTTGGATTTTCTAAGTTTTTCGAATGTTTTTGGATTTTAAAGATTCAAAAGATCACCTTAGCAAAAGGAATTAGGATTTTGCCCCAGTGGAAACAAAAATTATTATGGATATATGAATTGATCACGATCCAAACCATGGCGGGATACAAATGCAGGTTGATCGATGTTGATAAAATCTAAGATAGTGACTATGACAAGTATGTCAAAGATTGGTTAACTGATGGTAAGCTGCATATTTCTTGCTAAATGGTTAAGAGCAATGGATGCGAAAGACAAAATGGATAAGCTAGCGATAGATAGCAACGATAGATGTGATAGGATGGAGTGGATAGGTGCGCAAAGGGATCTCATAGATGGAGGAACTCACGTTTTTAGATAGCGCGTGTTTACCAGGTTTTCACCATCTAAATTTATTGCATTTTTTGGATTTTATATGCTTTTTATTGAGTTTTTTAGGACTTTATATGCTTTTTATTGATTTTTTTAGGACTTTATCTCTCAAGCATAGAATTTATTGAGATGGATAGAATTGATAGGTTCATCAAACCAATCACCTTCAGGAGTAGATAACTTGTATGCTCCTGATCCATATGTTTCTACTATGACAAAAGCTCCCAGCCAATTTGGTTCAAATTTTCCCTTGTTTTCTCGGTCTTGCTGATTTCTTGGATTCTCCCTTAGAACTATATCTCCAATCTGGAAAATACGTGACTTGACTCTGTGGTTATAGATTCTTGCCATTCTTTGTTGGTATACTTTCAAATGTTCTATTGCATTTTGGTGACATTCCTGAATCAGATCTAGTTCTTGGAGTCGAGAGACTCGTTGTTCTTCTTCTGGTATAAGACCGTGCAAGGATACACGTAGAGAAGGTATCTCTACTTCTATAGGTAATATAGCTTTTGATCCATAGACCAAACAATATGGATTTGCCCCTGTTGGAGTGCAAACGCTAGTTCGGTATGCCCAAAGAGCAGGATTTAGCTGAATGTGTCAGTCTTTTCCAGCTTCATTTACTGTTTTCTTCAAGATTTTCAAGATAGTTTTGTTTGATGCCTCAGCTTGACCATTACCTTGTGGATAATATGGAGTAGAGAACCTATGTTGGATATTAAATTTTTCACATAGTTCTTTCACATCTTGATTTTTGAATGGTCTTCCATTATTAGTGATAATGGTCATAGGAACGCCATAGCAACAGATTATGTAATTCAAGATGAGTGATGATATTTGTTTCCTGACACTGTTGTTAAAGGCACTGCTTCAATCCACTTAGTAAAATATTCAGTAGCTATCAGAATGAACTTATGTCCATTAGAAGATGAGGGATTGATCTTTCCTACCAGATCAAGGCCCCATTGTGAAAATGGCCATGATCCTGTCATAGGATATAACTCTTGTGTTGGTGCATGGATTAGATTTCCATGGATCTGACATTGTTTACATTTTCTAACACAGGTGAATGAATCTCTTTCCATAGTAGGCCAAAAGTAACCCATACGAATAAGTTTCTTAGCCAATATTAAACCACTTGAGTGTGTACCACAAATACCCGTATGAATGTCATTAAGAACTATCTCAGATTCATCTTTTTCAAGACATCTCAACAATGTAACATCTACACCACTCCTATATAGGATATCAGCAATAATGGTATAGCGAGAGGACTGATGGATAAAGTTTCTTCATTGATTACGAGATAATTCCAGAGGAAGGATATGATCTTTCAAATATTGGTAGGTTTGACCATATAAGGATTCACTAGTTCCTAATATATGGCAAATTCGATAAGTATGCTGGGATTGGATGGTAGGGGTTAAGATATCTTCCATGAGAAATTCGTAACGTTGTTGATTCTCTTTATTTTGCAAGAGAGATGTTATTGTAGCCATTGCATCTGCTGCTTTATTCTCATTTCTGGGAATCTGGGTGAATGTGATTTCTTTAAAGTGTCTTTTAAATTCATCTATCAACTGTTTGTATGGCATAAGCTTATCATCCTTTGTTTGATATTCATCATTTATTTGATTTATGACAAGTTGTGAATCACCATAGACACGTAGTTCTTTGACATTCCATTCAATGACCATTTTAAGCCCTATAGCCAATGCTTCATACTCTGCAGTATTATTGGTGCATGGAAATCGCAGTCTATATGATTTCGAAATTGTGTGTCCTTGAGATGTGATGAAAAAGATTCATGCACCTGATCCATATTGGGTATAAGAACCATCAAAGTACAATTCCCAAAAGTTTGTACTTAATGTCAAGATATCTGCATCAGGAAATTCGATGTGCAAAGGCATGTTATTGTGTAGAGGTGCATCAGCCAATTGATCAACGATGACTTGTCCCTTGACAGCTTTCCGGTCAACATATTCTATGTCAAATTCATTCAGTATCATAACCCATTTGGCTAGTCTCCCTATTAATGTTGACTTGCTCAATAAATATTTGAGAGGATCTATCTTTGCTATTAGTTTTACAAAGTGAATCAACATATAATGTCGTAGCTTCTGGGTTGCAAATACAACTCATAGCCAACAAGTGTTCTGCTGATATAATAAACTGCTCTTTCTTTTCCTTCATCATCATGTTGAGCTAGGAGAGTGCCTAATGATACATTTGTTGTTGAGACATAGAGTAACAATGGTTTCCCCTTGGTTGGTGATATCAGTACTGGAGGACTCATAAGATATTCTTTTATTTGCAAGAAAGCTTCTTCACATTTTGTATCCCATTTGAATGGAACATTTTTATGTAGAAGATGGGTAAATGGAAGACATCTATCAGCCAATTGAGAAACAAATCTCTTGATTGATTGCAACCTTCCTTGTAAAGATCGCAATTGACTTATGCTCTTGGGTGACTCCATCTCCATGATAGCTTTAACTTTTCTGGGATCTACTTCGATGCCACGAGCTGATATAATGTATCCAAAGAGTTTTCCAGAGGTTACTCCAAATGCACATTTTTTTGGATTTAATCTCAATTGATATCTTCCCAAGCAGTCAAAAATATTGCTTAAAATGTTCAAATGTTCTTTTCTTGTGTGAGATTTTGCAAGTATGTCATCGACATAATCTTCCATGAATGTATGCCTCATGTCATGAAAAATTGTCGTCATAGCCATTTGATAAGTTGGTCCTGCATTCTTAAGCCCAAATGACATAACATTCCAGCAGTATGTTCCCCATGCACATGTGAAAGTTGTCTTCTCTTGATCTTTAAGTGCGATTCTTATTTGATTATATCCTGAGAAGCCATCCATTAATGAAAAAATCTCATGGCCTGTTGTAAGTCCACTATGATATCAATGTTTGGTAACGGGAAATTATCTTTTGGACATACTTTACTTAGATCTCCGAAATCTATGCAAACTCTTATGCTCTTATCTAGTTTGGATATTGGTATGATACTTGAGACCCATTCTAGATAAGCAAATGGTCTTATGAAACCCACTTCTAATAGTTTCTTGAGCTCGGTTTTGACAAGGAGAGCAATATGCGGATGCATCTTTCTTAGCTTCTGCCTGACAGGTTTTGCTTTTAAATCCACATTGAGATGATGCATGATAAGGTTTGGGTTAAGTCCTGGCATATCTGCATAAGACCAAGCAAAATTTATTTATCTTTGCTTAAAAAATTCCATGTACTCTTTCCTCTCTCTTTCTGATAATGAGGCAGTGAAATGAAGTATTTTAGGATCTTTTGATGTATCAATGTTTACTACTTTTGTTGGTTCTATCAGGATAGCAGATCTCTCTTGAAAATATGTAGGAAAAATGTCAAACATTCCATCTTCTGGTGCCTCTAGGAGGTTTTCACCATCAGATACACCCTTTGTTTTCTCTTTTGATTGATCTAATGTTGCCATGAAATGGTTTTCAACAATAGGTCTCTTTCCTTGTTTTAATTCGCTTTTGTGACTGGAAAGTTTGGCATTCTCCTGATTATGAGAAACATCACTTGATTCTACAATGGAAGATATCTTAGGATGGATGGGTTCAACAATGTTAAGGTATACGGCTAAGTCATGATCATTGGAAAAGACATTTAGTTCGGGGTTGTCTAAATTATCCCAATCAATTAGTTCAAGATACAAAAGGGGTAAATCATAATCACTATCATCATTAGGTGTTTCAATGTTCATGACATAATGATCATAGCTTGGCGTAGAATAAATATTGTCATAGATTAGATGTTTTTGAGAATTATCTTTCTCAAGTGTTTCCGAATTAGTCTTAACAAGATTAATATTAGCATTTGGTAGTTCACACTCAAGTGATCCTTCAACTGACATTTGTCCCTTAAATGAATGAATTATATCCATGCACACATCTTTGATACTGCAAATTCCTTCTTGATTGATCTCATTTGCATTTTGGAGTTGACATATTTGTGCACATGATGAAGTAGATTCTTTTAATAGATTTTGTCTCTTTTCAAACTCAACTTCTTTTGGACTAATAGTTAGTTCAACTTGACTATCCCTTAGCTCTTCCATGGTTCTTCCATATCTAATCCGCGTTAGCGCTTCTTGTGGCATTGCTTCTCTATCTTTGTCATTTCCTTTCCTTTTTGCATACGCCTCTTTTCTCTGGATTCTGAGTTTTTCTTGCCTTCTTTCTAGCTTCATCTTTTGTTTTGCTATAGACAAGTCTTCTTTCATGATAGCTACTCGATCTTCATTATGTTATTTACTTGATGTAGTGGATAAGACATCTGGACTCCATTCATACTCATTGGAGTTTATTTCTGAATCCTGATCCAAGATTACTCCACTATACCATACTAGAATGTCGTATGGTGCAAAGAGTTCTCTGATTTCTGCCATCTCTATTTTTACTGCTTCTAGAATATCTTGTAAAGATTTTTCCTTTGTTTGTATTTTCAGAACTTGTTGACAAGATTTTTCTTCACCTTGGATGATGATCTTCTCCTCTTTCTTTTCATGTTCATCTTGCTTCTTTTGTTTATTGGTTACTATTTCGGCCGCTTGATGTAGCTTTTCTTGCCAATTTTCTTCTTTAGAAACTAATTTCTTTTTCCATTTTTGTTGTTGATGATTATGTTGCTTTTGATTAGACTTCAGATATCCTAGCCCGGATTTATCTTTTGTGGATTGCGAGTGTGGACAAATAGGTTCTGAAATACCTTGTTGTTGCTTACCAATTGGTCCTTTTCCTTCATATCCCATCTTTTGCATGATTTCATATCCTTTGCCATATTGTTTTATGGGAATATTGACTTTTGTTGTTGTTTCTATAGTTTTATCTTCATCTTTGTATAACCAACCAAGAATGTCTTTGTCTTCATTTTCCTCTTCAAGAGTTCTAGCACTAACAAAGGTTCCTTTAAACATATGTTTTGATTTTCCTGATGCCTTTGATTGAATATCTGTAGGTTTCCCATAGGACTTAGGGGAAAGTGGAAAATTTTGCAAAGAATACTTTCCCATTCCTTCATCATTTAACTTGAGCTTTTCTTCAAAAGTTTCCCATAACTTTGCTTGAATTTATTTGGTAGGATATACTGATTCTTTGTTATGTGGAACTCTTGTATCTTGTGTTGGCTTCAAATTATTGCAATATTGACTGGAATCTGCAATGATTTATTTTCCTTCATGAGGAAATTTTACACATTGATGATATGTAGAAGGAACTGCTTGCATCTTGTGAATCCATGGTCTTCCCAGAAGAATATTGTAGGAGAGGTTCAAATCTAAAATTTGACACAATGTATCCTTTTCCACAGGTCCTATTTTTATTGGTAGCACAACAGTCCCTTTAGAAGAATGATCTGGTTCATCATAAGCCTTGATGGTTATTTTCTTTTTCGGGTCTACTGCATTCTCTGAATATCCCAAAGCTTTTATCAAACTTAATGCACAAATGTTTAATCCAACTCCTCCATCTATGAGCACACATTTGACACGAGTTTTATTTATGGAGACTTCAACATGTAAGGGAGCATTATGAGGATGTTGCAAGGATGCATCATCATTTTCAGAAAATGATAAGCAATGAGGAGCTATGAGGTGTCCTACCATATTTTGGAACTGATCTATATCCAAATCTTTTGAAACTATTGTTTCCACTAAAGCTTTCTCCAAAATGTCCTTATGCATAGGTGAAATCTTGAGAAGTTCCAGAATTGATATTTGAGTGGGTATTCGTTGTAATTTCTCTACTAAATTGTATTGTTGTGGATTAAGTGTTGGATCTTTTGCTGCACCTGGAAAGGTAACCTTTGCTTTGCTTCTCGTGATAACATTGATTGGTTCTAAAGATGAATTTTTGTTAACAATAATCACATTCACTACATCATTGTACGTATAAGTGTAATTCACCTTGGTTTTTCCTTTGTCATTTTTTAATTGGGACGATTCACCTTTGTCATAATTTGGGAGTGGAGTTTTGAAAGCCAAGTGTATTTTTTTCGTTTTATGGCTATCCACTGTAATGGTTCCATTATTGATTAGATCTTGGATAAGGTGTTTTAATGTCTGACAATCATTTGTTAGGTGTCCTTTATTTTGATGATAGTTGCAAAAATGATTGTCATTCCACCAATTGGGCTTGACTGGTGGTTCATAATTTCTTGTTTCTGGCAAAACAATCAATTTATTAGCAAGTAAAGTTTTTAGAGCTGATTCTAAATATTCTCCAATGTTTGTGAATTTTCTTCGAGGATTGGAGAAAAAGGACTTAGCTTTGTTGTTTTTTGGATTGTTATTGCTTGGGTTTTGACTTGATAGATTGAAAATTGGTTGTTGTTGTTCTGTATTACTATTATCGTCATTCTCTTCATTGTTGACATTCCTATTCTTTGACCAAAACTTGGGTTTGTCATTGTTGTTGTTGTTGTATGAATTATTGTAAATTTTTAGTTCTCCTTTCTTTACCATTGCGTTCTCTATTTTTACATTCTCGATCATTTTGGCAAAAGAGGGAGGACATTGCATCCTTAGTAGATAACTCATTTTACTGATAAGATTATCAATGAATATGCCCATTTTTTCTTGATCAAGTACATCTCGGGGATACCTATTAAACATGTGTTTCCATCATTGTAAGAAAATCATAAAGGATTCACCATTCTTTTGTTTAACATTGCAAAGATCTAGCATCGTTATTTCATTCCTTATATTGTAGGAATATTGTGAAATAAACCTATTCACAAGTTCTTCAAAGGATTTGATTCCGGATGGTAATCTTGAAAACCACTCCATTGATTGTCCATTTAAACTCCTAGGAAAAAGATGCATAAGGTAAGTTTCATCATGAGAAAATTCCATGCTCATAGAACAAAACTCCCTAATGTGATCTTGAGGATCAGATCTTCCATCGTATTTGTCATATTTAGGAATCTCGCAATGTTGCGGAAATGGTATCATATTCAGATTTTTATCAAAAGGATATGGGCATATATCTTCTAATGAATATTTCTTGGAGCTTGTCCCATTTTGCATGTCTTGTATTTGTTGTTGAAGAGTTTGTATTGGTTGAGTAAGGTTTGATAAGGGATTATATGCATAGTTTATTCTTGTTTCTTTGTGAGTCTTTTTGTCACTACACTCTTTTCTTTTATCATCCCTTTCTTTCCTTGTTTCTCCGTTACTTTCTTTGTTTATGTCCTCATTATTTGGATCATCTATGTTTTGGGT
This sequence comes from Cryptomeria japonica, assembly GCF_030272615.1. Taxonomy (NCBI): domain Eukaryota; kingdom Viridiplantae; phylum Streptophyta; class Pinopsida; order Cupressales; family Cupressaceae; genus Cryptomeria; species Cryptomeria japonica. The sequence continues at coordinate 614,651,597 of NC_081411.1, read as the reverse complement.
GTTACTTGTCTTTGCATCTTGTTTCAAGCTTTCCATATTAAAGTATTGTGGTAGTTTAACTCCAGATTTTGCCAACATCAAGAGATATTTTTCTTTTTGTTTTGCCAACAATTTTTCCATTAGCCTATCAAATTTGAAATCTTGCTCAAGGTCTCTAATGGTGCTATTGACTGCTTCTTCATCAACAGCGGTAAATCCAAAAGTGTGGAATATAGGAGTATCTTCTTCCTCCATTTGTTGTTGTTTTCTAAGTTGCTCATGTTGGGCTCTAGTCCAAACTGGCATGTGATTATTTCAATGTTGTTGAAATTCCCAAAGGACAAAGTCAATAGGTGATTATTGGTTTAGGAAGATATGCTTTGTTGATCTTACCACTATTGTTTGTTCATTGGGATAAAATGTCTCTTTGTTGAAAGGCACGTCTTTGTAGAGTTTCACCATCAAATTCTATACCGCAACCACGTAAGTAGTGACGAAAATGGTGTAAGAATGTCCTATGTTTCAATAAAATTTTGCGATTGATATACAAGAATATTATCCTTTTCTGAGTAGCTTTATAACTGGGTTTTCTTTTCTTAAGGTGATACTTAAAAGTCATATAAGCATTTGACAATTCACAAGTTTGTTTGATTCCAAAGTTGGTGCAATTTTGGTTTTGACATAACCTAGGTTCAAAATAGGAAAGAAATATCCAAGATTAAGAACATAGTATAGATTTGATCAAGCTTCGTGATAGAGGATTTGATTATCCTGATGAGAAACTTGACAAAGATGTTGATTTTTGCACTTAAGATAGTTGAATCGATAGCTTGTTAAATGTTCATGTTTATAGAACCTTTTGAGTATAACTTGTTGGATTAGTAACCTAGTTGTTTGACCTAGTTTGAAAAGTATGTGATGGTTTAGAGACAAACCTACTTCAAGAATTATTTTGATATTGATGTTTTGATACTTTGATTTTGGTCTAGTGTTTCAAGTGTTGGAAAGCTTTTGTATTACCCTTTTGATCAATTTTTTCATAAATTTGTTGGATTTTTGCTCCCTTGTAGATGATAATTTTCTTCTATTTTTGATCATTTGGAACATGTTACAGACATAGAAGACACAATGTTTAATAAACAAAATGCACAAGCAAGTACAATCCCTATGGCAAGCTGAGACAATAGTTGTTGAATCTCACATGGAGTTTCCCCCGAGGTTATGCTATTCAAAGCGAATATTTAGATGCTTGACGCCACTGGCTCCACCCTTGGCACTCACTTCTTCGGGGCAGCTAAGCACCAGTTTCCATGAAATCTCCCCATGGCAAACTTTATATCTCTACTAGGAACCGTATGTGTGTGAGCCGCTTCAGAGGTCCGACCTCCTACGCCAACAACTAGAAGGATTTTGGCAACTAGTACAAGTGGTTTTTTAGTAAAGGCTTCCGGTCATGTGGCCATACATGCGACACTTTCAGCTCTGTAAATATAGAAGATTCCCAACCTATAGAGGTTACGCTCCATAGGGTTTATGGGGAAACATAGTGTCGGTATGAACTTATCAGCACATGTTGTTTGAGACTTTCGTCACAAACATAATTTATTTATAGTAGATTGGAAGGACTCGGTATTAGCCTGTTTCCACTTTAGGTCGTTCCCCTCTCACTGGCCCCCTGAAGGCAGCTCGAGAAGGCAGGCCCTCTAAAGGATTTAATTGCTTGAAAGTAAAGAAAGCGTAAAAGAGTGGGTTTGGCTTTTTGGTCACCCAATTAAGGGGAGAGCATATACCTACCACTTTCGAGACACGGAATACAATTGTTCTTTTTAACCTTTTCAAAGCAATTATTGGCTAAGTCCTATTTGGAGATGTTTCTCCAACAAGCATGGTGTTCATTTTATCCCTTCTAAAAGTCTATGTGCAACTATTTTAGAGAAAATACCAAAAATGCAAGTTGCATGCTGTCAATTCATCCTCTTAGTTTAAACTAGGTGAACAAGATATGATATATTACTTCTCAAATGAAGACTTTTAATTAGCTAGATGATAAAATGCATAAAATTTGCCTTAAATGCCATCCTGCACACGCATGTTAGTAATCTGGAAAATCTGATTTCTTGGACATTCGGACCTGCAAGAAAATTTTGTCAGTTTTATAAACAGAAGCGCTAACCTAACACATGCGCTATCTCTCTGTTCAAAAGTGCTAACCTACAGATCAAAAGCGCTAACTTAGACTACAAAAGCGCTGCTCTGTGGATACAGAAGTGCGATTTCTTTGACATATGCGCTAACCTATGATGCAAATGCACGACCCTGTGATGCGAATGCGCAGAATTTAAGACAAAAGCACTAACCTATATGACATATGTGCTAACCTATGATGCAAATGCGCAGTTTTTCAGATAAAAGTGCTAACCTGCATGACATATACGCTAACCTATGATGCAAATTCACTAACATATCGAGCAAAAGCACTGTAAGAATTCACACATGCGTGAATTTGCATTACAAATGCATTGATTTAACTTTTTGTGACATTTTTAAAGGTATATGCAAGGTCCTGCCCCACGGTGGGCACAAAAGTGTGTGAGCTTGAATTTCATCCTTAGAATGTTACCTGTAATAAGTCAGTTTCACAAAATACAAATGGAAATGTATACAGGAAATCCAAAATCCACCAATGAAACTACATGAAATACATACTAAAATAAAACATTATTTTACCTTCATGGCTTATGTCTCATTGTGTCCTAACTCCACTATTCCTGGTTGCAAATGGTGTGCTCTCAAACAATGCACTGTTGTCTTCCAAGATGGCATATGAAGAATGGACTGATAACTTGTAGTTAACTGATAATATGATATGAAAAACTACATGATTATGCTAAAATGATAATGCTATATGATTATATTGCTAAAATGATATGTGCTATTTTCTAATTGCTTCAAAAACTCACAGATGCATATGATTGATTGAAAACTATTTTGAAGACTAACTCTCTCAACTGAAGCTCTTGATTTTATAGACTTTGAGAGGATAAGATGATGTGGCTCAAATCAATGGTCATGATCAGATCTATAGATTTGAATGTCTATGAGCAAAGGTGAAGGTTGAGAGAAAGAGGGAAGGAGAAGACAAGTGTCACTCATCTCACCTTGACTGGGTTGCTGACTGAGGGAATCTAGGGATGGTTGGAGGAAATTTAGGCATGAGAGGACAAGTGGACTCAAGTCCTTCCTAAGATGTAGGGGGTGTTGGAGAGAATATAGGAAATGGTTATGAAATATGTGTACGTACACAATTTTCATTAAGTTTAGAGGTTGGAGATAAATGATGAATTAATATTTAGAAATATTAATTTCCTTAGCCACACGTTTGATGAGTTGGCAAAGGGAAGATGAAGTGAAGATGGAAGAACGAGTTGGATAAGGGATTAAATAATTTAGGAATTATTTAATATTTGAGACTATAGGATAGGAGAATAACTATTAAATATTAGATATTTAGTTGTTTGGAGGAGATAATTAAATATTAGATATTTAATTAACTTGGTTAAACGAATAATTAAATATTAGATATTTAATTAATTAGAAGAATAGGATAATTAACTATTAGATATTTAATTAATTAAAAGAATATGATAGATGAATTAATTAATAAAATATTAATTAATAGAAAGACATGAAAATGAATTAAATAAATTAATCTTTTCAAATTAACTATTTAATAGAAGAATATTTATTTAATTGCTCATAACCAATTTTAGGTGTATACACCTCCATTCAAGCAACCAGGGCATACTCCTCAAAGTCAATGCCTTCAACCTGTGTATAACCTTTCCAAACCAACCTTGCTTTATTCGCACAACTTTTCCATCTTCATCCAGCTTGTTCCGGAATACCCATTTTGGTCCATTCATGCATTCTTATCAGTCGACCTGTGAACTAATTCTCAATGTCTGATTCTTCTCAGTCTGATCCAATTCTTCTCTCATTGCCTTTATCCAATTCTAATCATTACATGCTTCTTCTACTATTTTCGGTTCAATCTCTAATAGTAAACATAACAAAACTTGTTCTTGAGTTGTTTTGCTTCTTGTAATGATTCCTTTGTTCTTATCTCCAATAATCCGATCTACTAAATGATTCTTTTAAATATATCTCGAGGTTTTAGATATAGATGTTGAAGCTTCCTTTTCTTCTTCTCTATTTTTCTCATCCGTTTTTCTATCATCTAGTTCATCGAACTCATATCCTGCCACTTTATCAAACTCTTTAGCAATTTCTTCATCAACCTTCACATTTGCACTTTCAACAATCTTGTTCAGCCTTTTGTTGTAACATCGCTATCACTTGCTCCTTGTAGAATATCCTAGGAATATTTCATCATTTTCTATATTGTCAAACTTTCTAATATTAACTTCATCTCTCTGAATATAGCACTTGCTTCCAAATACCTTGAAATATTTCACTGTTGGAGTTCTACCATGCCATAGCTCATATGATGTCTTTCTATGTCTTTTTCGGTATAAAATTTTATTAAAAGTGTAGACTGTTGTGTGGATATCTTCTCTCCAATATACTTCTGAGAGTTCTTCTCCTTTGATCATTGTACTGGTTGCCTCTTGAATAGTTCAGTTCATCCTTTCCACAATACCATTCTGTTGTGGTGTCCTAAGGACAGACAAATGCCTTCCAATACCATGTTTCTCACAAAAGTTGTTAAACTCATCAGAAGTAAATTCTCCTCCTCTATCAAACCTCAAACACTTGATCTTTCTATTAACCTCATTTTCTACTTTATCCTTGAATATCTTGAATTTTTTTAATGCTTCTGACTTCTCTCTCAAAAATACAACCCATGACATTCTAGAATAATCATCTATCAACAACATGAAATACTTCTCACCTTGTATACTCATTTTTTTTATGGTAGGACCACATAGGTCTATGTGCACTAAATCCAACAATCCAGAGGACAAATGCTCTTTTCCTCTGTAATTTTCTTTCATATTCTTTCCAACTTGACATTCTCTGCAAATGTTGTTATTCGGTTTGGTTAGCCTAGGCAAATCTCTCGCTGCACTTGATGAGCTAATCTTCACCAAGTTGTCAAAATTTATATGACACATCCTCCAATGTCATAGCTAGCTATCATTGATCTGGGATAACAAACAATGCTTTATAGCTCCTTCTAGCATATACATGTTTCCACCAATCATTTTCCCTATGACAATAACAATTTCAGATCCCTTCTAGATCTCACAACTATCATTGTAAAAAACAACATTATAACCATTTTTACACATCTGTCCAACACTCAAAATATTATGATGCAAACCCTTCACATAGTAAACATTGTCAGTATTATGCTTTTCATCAAAAGAAATAGAACCAGTTCCCACAATTTGTGTTGTCTGATCATCTTTGAACCTAACAGAACCTCCATCATACTTTTCATGCTTTACAAATTAACTTTTATCACCAGTCATATAATTTGAACATCCACTATCAAACAACCATTCATTTATATCTCTTCTAACATGCAAAGCAGTAGCAATAGTCTTAAGAATATCAATTGTAGGTACATCTCTTTCTACCAAAAACAAATAATCATCATCTTCATAATTTGATTTATCATCTGAAATACCAACATCATCTTTGACATAATAGGCTCTCTTATTAAACTTTCAATAACATGCCTTTTTTCTAGACACCTAGTAGCAATATGATCAATCTTTCCACATCTAAATCATTTAAGAGGTAACATACCTTTATATTTGTTGATGTCTTTCTTCAGTTTCCTCACAAAGTTCACTTCCATCTCATCTGAAATTTCATCTTCCAAATCTTCTTCAGAGGCTTTAAAAGCATACTCAAATTTGGCATTGTATTTTCCAAAGTTCCTTATCTCAAATTTTGATAGAGTACCAAAAAGTTGCTCTCTAGTAAACTTCTTCGGATCATAGGTTTCTTCAATAAAAAAGATCTTGTCACTGTAGCTTTCCAGTAGGGACATAAAAATATTCTCAATCATGTCTTCATCTGTCAAGGTGTCACCAAGTCCTCAAATTTCATTTACTGCACTGTCAACCTTCTAAAAATAGCTTGTTATATCTTCTCCTTCTTCCATTTTTAAGTTCTCATATCTGCGCTTAGCCACTAGCTTCTTTGATAACTTAACTTTGTCATTTCCTTAGTAGATATCTCTCAACTTTTCTCAAACCTCATAAGTAGTAATTAAATAACCTTTGTCAATTTAGTCTTTGATAAAGCACAAAAGATAGCATACCTTGCCTTTTCATTCTCTTCATAAGCTTAAATCTCATCTGGAGTGGTAAGATTATTTGTCGGTTTAACATACATAGTTTCCATTGCTTTCCAAGTGTTGTAGCTCAAAAAACTCAGGTAACGTCTCATCTTCACTTTCCAGAAACTATAGTCAGATCCTTCAAAGATAGGAATAGTCACTTTATGTGCCATCAGATCAGGATCTACGTCAAGTGGTTAAGCTCTTCTCCGAGGAAACAAAGCTCTAATACCAATTATTAAATATCCAGGAAATTGAGAGGGAGGGTGAATCAGTTGACAACTTAAACAATTTCTTCAATGCTTTCGCACAACCTGAATAATTAATAGAAGGAATTAAAGCATATATAAGATGAAAACATATACACACAACACATCACATAATGAACACCAGATATGACGTGGAAAACCCAAGAAGGGAAAAACAATGGAGAATGTTAGTTCTCAATATAAAACACTGGTTACGGTGATTTTTACAAAGGGTGGCTCACTGCAGGAGGGATCACTGCCCAGAAAAAGGCTCACTATCAAAGAAAGAAAGAAAGAAAGAGAGGTAATCCACCACTATAACACACACTACCTCACCAGAACTTCTTCTGGTGCCTCGAAACCAACACTCTTCACTCATCATCAATAATCAGATCCTTCCTTGCCAATCTCACATATCTTTAGTAATAATGCCACACTTTTTCCACACTAACACAATCAGATCATCCTCATATAGATATTGTCTTCTAGGAAGAATAATCTTATAAATCGGCCAAGATAGAGATCTAAAATAGGTCAGCACTAAATATTCTGGTGGTGGCAAGGAATGAGAAGTGGACCACACCATAATCATACATCATTGATCAAATCAACACAATACGTCCATTACAAATTTTGGACCCAAATCATGACTCACGCGCTGCACCAATGTCATACTCATCCTCAAATTTTGGACTTAATCCGGACCCAAAAAGTACTACCCAAAACAACAACAAAAAGGAATGAAACTAGGATACACATCAATACACTTGATCAACGCCGTATCCAAATCTGGATCACCATCAACTCAACCAATCCATGTTGAATATAAACTATAACACATCTTCCGAAGCACCAACGATTCTGAGAACACATGTACCGAATTACCAACACCAAAACCATGTGCTGACATCAATGAAAACCATTATGTTGACATTAATGATAACCAATCATAATCATCAACATCACATTTGCAACAATTGTGGCTATTGTTACCTTTACATTACTCCAAATGACTTTTTTGTATGAATTCATTCAATCTTGCCACAATCAAATGGTGTGGAGTTTAAAAATAAAGAGAGGTTATATTGGAGGGACATGATATATATTTAGGTCTAGATAGAAAATTTGTAGTTCACAAAAACTCTAAGAAGTAATCCACCATAGTTTGGTAGTTTTTTGTTCTCATTACTCTTAAGAGAACTAGCCAAAACCATGTAGCCTAGAGTAATAAGAAAACCTAGAGAAAAAAATGAGGCCTCCTATACCACTCATGATGTGTTGGCATATTCAATTTAGTGCCATGTGGCATTAAATAAAAAAATATGTCTCTTAGCACTTTAATACTACTCTCAAATGACATTTTTTGCAACAATACATTTGATCTTTACCATTATTAAACTATGTGGATTTAACCATAAAAGAGAGAGGTTATTTTGGAGGGACCCCACATCTACCTATAGGTCTAGATAAAAATATTGTAGGCCTCCCAAACTCTAAGAACTATTATTTCATAGTTTGATAGTTTTTTTCTCTCAAGATCCTCTTAAGAGACCCAACAAAAAGCTTATAGTCTAGCTTGGGATTGGCACACCTAGGGAATAAAATGGAGCCTCCTCTAGCATTAATCCACCCACCCAAAACACAATTTCATAGTTGGTTTTTTCCCATGAGACATATAACAAAAAAATATGGCTCTTGGAACATTTACACTACTCTTAAATAACACTTTTTGAAGAAATTCATTCGATCTTGCAATAGTCAAATGGTGTGTTGTTGACAAAAATTGAGAAAGATTATTTTGGCTAGACCAAACATCCACCTACAATCTGAGATGAAAAATTCATATGCCCAAAGAAATTTGCGAACTAATCCATCATAGTTTATCAATTTCTTGCTCGTAAATCTCGTAAGAGACCCAACTGAAAACTTTTAGCTCAAAATGATAAAAAAACCTAAGGAATAAAATGGTTCCTCCCCTAGCATTTACCCACCTACATTAACATATTATCATATTTAATTTTTCCCCACAAGGTCACTAAATAAAAAATTATAAATATGGTTCTTGGAACCTTTACACTACTTTCAAATAACACTTTTACAAAAAAAGTATTCAATCTTGTCATGGTCAAACAATGTGGAGTTGACAAAAACCAACATATGTTATTTCCTAGAAACTACACATCCACATATAGGTCCAAAATGAAAAAAATAGGCCCTACAAAATTCAAAATCTATTATATCATAGTTTGGGAATTTTTTACTTTCAAACCTCTTAAGAGACTTAGTTGTAACTTGGTAGCATGAAGGGATCAACACACCTAGGGAACAAAATGGGGCCTCCTCTATAATTCACTTGCCCACCTAACATGTTGGCATTATTGAATCTGCCCCAATCATCTAATGATTGTAGTCAGTGACAATATGTCGATGTAGACCACATATGCGTCATTGATCGAAGACTTATCCTAATTTCCCTAAAAAACACTAACCAATGGTGCAACAAAAAATTGATCAATTTATAATGATTTAATAAGAGTATGAGTCATAGGATGCTTTGACAATTTTTGGATCACACAGTTGGTGCAATCCTAAACTTCTAAAGGCTTTGAAACCTCAAGAGTTTGTGTAAGTTAAATTACATTCATCACTAAGAAGTCATTAGTATATGTAGAAGGTTTTCAACATGAGTTTAGATTACTATGAAGTATCCAATTACATGTATCATTAATAACTTGGAATGTTTACTACCTCCTAGTAGTGAGTGTGAGAAGTTGACAGTATTGCTCCCTTGATGTCATCATTCATTAAGGTCATTAAATCAATAAGCTAAAGAAAAGAGTGCCCATCAAAACTAACATGGGGTACTCTCAACTAGTGGTACAATGGTAATATGACATTCTCAATGGAACCTCATGGTATTACATAAAATGTAAGACTTTATCTTCATCCAAAGACTATCACGTCAATATAATTCAAAGCATTAACAACATTTAAATATGATGGGATTTTTCCATGTGGATACCTAATGTAATTATTGTTGATGCATGTATGGCTGAGTAACTAAAATTATGAAACTACCACAATCTACATTAGTGTTAATGGATCTCCATAATCAATATCAGGTAGAATAATTTGTCCTTCAATTGACACATTTAGTCACATGGAATACAAGCTTGGCATTATAGTTTGAATGTAGAAGCTTGAAGGATGGCATGGCATCATGCACCCTAAATATCCTATAGAACGCATATTAGAGAGTACATAAAAACAAATCCTCTATAGGGAAATGTGATCACCATGTCATCATTCTCCCTTATTGGTATAGCCACGGTTAGGAGGGACATCAATGAGATCTATCAGGACCATGCAACAAGAGTAAACACAATGAAAGCAAGACAAGATGATGGAGGCAATGCAGGATTGAATGATTTAGATCATGAAAACTGATTACAAATAACCGGTAACATTTGGGCTACAAGATTCGGCTCACGACCTGCTACATACATGCTCAATTACAAAATTGGTCAACTCCAAACCTCTAAATCTTAAGATATATCTCCTATATTCTCTCTGATTGATTTAAGATGCTTAATTACATTGATTTGTATGGTCTAGAGGGATTTGATCAGCCCAAGAAGAATCAAACAATGAAGAACATGATGAAATGTGTAAAACCACCATGTCGGCCTCCGCCAAAGAAAATCCTCTAGAAAATCCAAAGGATGAAGTGCGGATCAAAGGGAAGGTCGGCCACATGCCAAGAAACATTGGAATCAATGAACTAGGGCTCTGCAAGCTATGGAAATGATCTGTAAGATTTGCCAATAGCAAATAGGTCCAAGTGGTTCTAATGTTCTAAGCCAAAAAAATGTCTCAGAATTCAAAAGCGATAACTTGCTGGAAAAAGATCCAAATGTCTCGCGGCATAGGAATAACGAAGATAATCATGTTCACAAGAAATATCCAGCTCTGCAAGATCCGACGAGAAAATGCAAGAAAATGCAAAAAGAAATGTTGAAATAGAAAACAAACTGAAAATAAATATTTTGGTTGATGGAAGATTGCCAAGAACTGGGGATGGTCCTGCATGAGACATCCAAGGTTGTTGAAAAAGTGAATCCCTCACTTTTTGGGGGTTAGAGGGAAGCCAAGCTGGTCCACCTCTGCCTGAGAAATCTAAGATGAATCTTCAACTGGTTTGTCCTTCCAATTCATAAGATACTCCTTGTACTGATTGCTCTAGGTACTTCACCCAATCCTACTATCCAAAATGTCTTCAATATACTCTAGTTCCTTCTGAGGTAACTATTTCTCCAAGTCTGCAATTTTGTCTTCACTGAATTCTGATTCATGATACTAATGTAGATCTGTAATGTTGAATATTGGTGAAATACTCAAACTATCTGGTAGCTCCACTTCATGTGCATTTCCAGAACTGAATTTCCTCAAGATCTTGCAAGGTCCAAATTTCCTCATCTGTAACTTGTTATATGTTCCAACTAGAAATCTTTCTTTTCTTAGATACACCATCACTTCATCGCCAACTTCAAATTCCTTATGTCTTCTCTTCTCATCAGCTTTCTCCTTATACTTGTTATTCATTTCCTCCAAATGTTGTTTAACCTGAATATGTAAGGCTTTCATATGATCTGAAAATTCTTCTGCCTCTGCACTTCTCATGTCTTCATTACCGATATCCCTCAATTATAATATACCTCTAGGGTATGCTCCGGTAATAATCTCAAAAGGTTTTCTTCTGGTACTCTTGTTCACTGAATTATTGTAGGAAAACTCTACTTGTGAAAGGATCAAATCCCAACTTCTGGTTTTCTCTCCAACTAAGCATCTCAATTAATTTCCCAAACTTTTATTTACTACCTCTGTCTATCCATTAGTCTGTGGATGAAAAGTAGAACTAAACTTCAATTATGTCTTCATCTTCTTCCAAAGTATCCCCCAAAACTAACCAACAAACTTAGTGTCTCTGTCTGAAACTATGGTCTTAGGTAATCCATGTAATCTCACTACTTCCTTGAAAAATAAGTCAGTTATATGCATTGTGTCCGATGTCTTCTTACAAGGTATGAAATGAGCCATCTTCGAGAATATATCTACCACCACAAATATAGAATCATTCCCTCTCCATGTTTTAGGTAATCCAAGTATGAAATCCATGCTTATGAATTCCCAAGGTCTCTCTGGTACTGTCAAAGGCTTATACAATCCCACATTCTGACTACTACCTTTTGCAACTTGACAAATTCTATAGTTCTGCACAAATTTCCTAACATCCTTATGAATCTGAGCCCAAAAGTAATGTTCTCTCACCAATGCCACTGTTGTCAACACCAAAGTGTCCAGCTAATCGTCCACTATGCTTCTCCTTTAACAGATTCTCCCTCATAGAGCTCTTAGGTATACGCAACTAAACTCCTCTGAATAACATCCCATCCTAAATGAAATAGTCTAACCATTTACTTCTATCTATCATAACCGGTGCTCTACATGCTTTCCAAGGTTCTGTGAAATTCGGGTCATCATCATACAAGGTCTTCAATTCTTCAAATCCTAATACTATCACTCTCATATTTGTCAGCAAATTCCTCCTTCTACTCAAGGCATCAACAACTTTGTTTGACTTCCCTCTCCTATGGTTCAACACAAAGATGTAATTCTGCAAAAATTCTACCCTTCTCATATGTCTTTGACTCAACTTACTCTTACTGTTCAAATACTGTAAGGCTTGATGATCAGTATACAACACAAATTCCTTAGGAAATAGGTAATGTCTCCACTTCTTCAAGGCTTGAACTATGGCATAAAATTCTTGATCATACACTTAATATCTCCTTCTTGCATCATTCAACTTCTCACTTAAATAGGCTACTTCTCTTCCTTCCCGACTTAACACAGCTCCAATTGCATTCCCACTTGCATCAAAGTCCACTTGAAATACTTTGTTGAAATTTGGTAAAGCTAACACAGGTTACTCAGTCACTTTCTACTTCAATAATTCAAAACTCTTATTTGCTCTATTGGTCCACTTGAACTCCTTCCTACCTCCTCTCATTGTCTCAGTCATAGGGTTATAAACCAAACTGAAATTTCTAATAAACTTTTGGTAGAAATTAGCCAAACCATGAAATGATCTTACCTCTCCAGTGCTTTCCGGTGTAGGCCATTCAACAATTGCTCTTACCTTCTCAGGGTCCATCTTCAATCCATCCGCAGATATCACAAATCCCAAATAGACTAACTCTTCCTTCATGAAAGTACACTTCTTAATATTTATCAGCAACTTCTCCTCTCTCAACTGCTGCAAAACTTGTCTTAAATGCAACAAATGCTCCTCTTTTGTCTTACTGAAAATTAAAATGTCATCCAAATATACAATAACAAACTTACCCAATAATTTCTTCAATACCTCATTCATCAATCTCATTTGTCTTGAATGTTGTCTTCCACTCATCTCCTTGTCTAATTCTGATCTGATGATATCTACTCTTCAAGTCTATATTGGTGTAGTATTTGGCTCCACTCAAACAATTCATTATGTCATCCATCCTAGGTAAAGGAAACTGGTACTTCACTATGATCTTATTTATTGCTCTGGAATCGGTACACATCCTCCATTCTTCATTCTTCTTAGGTGCTAACACTGTTGGTACTACACAAGGACTCATACTTTCTCTTATCAAACCTTTCTTCAACAATTCCCGCACTTGTCTATTCAACTCTTCATTCTTTGTCGGTGTCATCCTGTGTGCATCTTTGTTAGCCAAACTAGCTCCAGGAATCAAGTCCATGCAATTAATGATACTCCTCACAGGTGGTAATCCATCAAGCACATTATTTGAAATGATGTATTCATTCTTTGTCAACAAATTATTTATCTCTTTTTATTGTTCTCCATGCTCTAGATTCTCAGTCTTCTTAAGAACTAAGGCAAAACACACGTTATCATGTCTCATTCCATCCAGGAATTTCCTTTCCATCCAACAAATAGATTCTAAAATTTGTACAGACTTCACTCTTCAGGGGCTCCTCCAAGGTTAATAAGGTTTGTTTCATCCCATTTGCTACAATAGAGTTTATGTTATTTCTTCCATCATGTGTTGCCTTCCTATCAAACTACCAAGGTCTACCCAACAAAAGGTGACAAATATCCATAGACATAATATCACACAAAACTTCATCATGATAATTTCCAATTTTCAATCTCACCAAGCATTGCTCACTTACTAACATCTTATGATCATCTTGAATCTAAGCTATCTGGTAAGGCTTAGGGTGTTTCAATCTTTCCAACTTTAATTTATTCACCATTTCTTCTGAAATAAGATTATCTCAACTACCACTAGTATCAATAACTACTTTACAACACTTACTGGATACCTTACATCTGGTCTTGAAAAAAATTCTCCTCTACAAGGGCTCTTCATGCTCTCCGGTATGACACAAAGCTCTCCTCATCATCAACAATTCTCCATCTTACGATTTTTTAGCTAGACTGGTGAGGATTTCTTCTACCAATGTTGTTCTTTTTAGACAGTTCAAATAACCAGAAGACAACTAAGAGGGGGAGTGAATTAGTTGTCACCAGATTACCAGAACCTTAAGCAATTAAAAATTTAATACCGGAACCCAAAAGATCAATACCAGAATGCATAAACCAATTACCGAAATAGCAAATAAACCAATTAAGCACAAGCAACAATTAGAGAATAAATACCATCCACATGATACCAAGATTTGTACGTGGAAAACCCAGTAAAGAGAAAAACCACAGTGGGAAGCCTACCCACAGTCAGATAATGCTTGCAGTAAGTATGTGATTACAAATGAGGGGCCTGCACTTGCAGGAAGTCCAATAGCCTAGAGCACACTGCTCATTATAAAAGGAGTCTCACTAACTACATAAAGATCTAGACTACAATCCGAAAGAATGAATGAACTGCAATGATAGCATCTCCTATGCTTGAATACAGTTCCAGTTAAGCTCAATACCAGAGGACTAAATTCTCTTACATAAACCCAACTTGATCACCAATGATCAACCAAATCCTCTATAGGAATGATTATTACATTATTTGTTCCTATACCACGTCAATATATCCCTTATATATGATCTACAATGAGATCTTACATCATATATATACAAACCCTCGACCACAAACAATAAGGTCGGCCACCAGACAATAAAGCAATTACATAATTACAAAACATGTCAGCCTGAGACCAAACAAAAAATATCCAACCCATAAGACATCCCGGAAACACATTGAGAAGTCCAATCAATGTGTTACATTAAGTCGGTCCATAACCTAGATAAACCGGGACCCAATTTAGCTCCACACACACTAAAGCAATGATCCCAATCAGCCAAGTCTTGCACATGATCACCATCAACATCCTGAATCTCTACTAGAAGCTGCACCAACACCACTTATGCATATCATCAAAGATCTTCAACAAAGCTTTATCGGCGAAACCCTCACCAGATCAACAAACCGAGCTTACCAACATACAAGATAACATTCAATCACCAAATCAAAACCAACTGACTGAACATGAATCTGAGTAGCATGAATAAGCCAATTCCAAAATCCAAAACATACCAAAGCATACCAAATCATCATGATCTAATCCAACCAGAAACCAAGCAACCTACCGGGACCATAAGGATACCAGAAAACAACCAAAATAGCTAGTGTTGACATCAATGACAAGACATTAATGCAACACATAATCAATTCCTCCAAATGGCCAACAATCTCCCCCTTTGGCATTGATGGCAACACTAGATGTGAAAAAAATCCAAGTGCCAAGAAATGCCAAACAAATCTCCCACACAAAGATATAGAAATGAATTTCTGATCCATACTCTCCCTGTAAATGATGTCTCAGTTAAGTTATTCAAATCTCTCCCCCTAATGTATATATCCCTTAATTTTTCACATGAATATCTCTCCCCCTTTGACATCAATGCTAGAAATCTGACATAAATATCAAAGAAAAAACATAAACCACCGAATCACAAGGCTAACTACTCCCCCTGAGCAGTAGCATCCCCACACCAATCCAGAATGAATAATATCTCTGATAATGCATACTAGACTGATGCCATATAGCATCAATTAGTTTTCTGCCGGAGGGGCAGAAACCCCTAATCTGTCTTTGAGGTACTCAAATGATTCTTTAGGCAAAGGTTTAGTGAAAATGTTTGCAATCTTCTCTTTAGTGTTCACATAAACCAGTCTAACTTTATTTTCTTCCACCTTCTACTTCAAAAAGTTATACTTGATAGCTATGTGCTTTGTCTTAGAGTGAAATACCAGATTCTTTGATATGTCTATAGCAACAGAGTTATCACAGTGAATAACTACCAGTCCAATGCAATGCACTTTTATGTCCTTCAACATTTTCTTCATCCAGAGAGCTTGTGTATAGTGAGTAGCAACAACAACATACTCAGCTTAAGCAGTAGATAAAGAAGTACATGATTTCTTATTACTGATCCATGAAATAAGTTTCTTTCCAAGAAAGAAAGCTCCACCGAAAGTACTTTTCCGGTCATCAACATCACCTCTCCAATCTGCATTTGTATATGCATATAAAGTAAAGTCATCATCCTTAGGGTACAACAAACCATATTCAGATGTACATTGCAAATATCTAAAAATTCTTTTCACCGCACTCTCATGATTTTCTCTAGGATCACTTTGATATCTTGATGCAATGCAAACAACATTCATTATATCGGGCTTAGTCTGAGTCAAATATAGCAGACCTCCAATCATAGACTTGTATCTTGTAGGATTTACCAGTGCAGATTCATCTTTCCTTGCCAATTTCTCACTTGTAACCATAGGAGTACTTACCGATTTAGAGTCTACCATACCAAATTTCTTCAACATCTCCCTAGCATACTTAGTTTAATAGATGAAAATACCTTTATTAGTCTGAGTAATCTGCAAACCTAAGAAAAATTGTATTTCCCCAATCATAGACATTTCAAATTCTTTCACCATATTTTTAGAAAATTTAATGCACAACTTATCTTCACCTCCAAAAATAATGTCATCAACAAAAACCTCAATAATCAATATATCATCATTAGTGACTTTATAATATAGATTACTGCCAGCATTACCTTCAATAAAACGACCAAGCTTCAAAAGATATTTATCTAACCTTGCATACCAAGCTCTAGGTGCCTGTTTCAATCCATATAAAGCTTTCCTTAACCTACAAACCATGTTTTTATCATCTAAAAGTGAAAAATCATTAGGTTTCTTAATATAAACTTCCTCATCAATATCCCCATTCAAAAAGGCACACTAAACGTCCATCTGATAAACCTTGTAGTTTTTATGTGTAGCATAGGCAAGAAATAATCTTACAGCTTCAATCCTAGCTACAGGTGCAAAAGTTTTACCATAATCAATTCCTTCCTTCTGAGAATATCCTTTACAAACCAATCTAGCTTTATTCCTTACAACTTGTCCACCTTCATTTAATTTATTCCTAAAAACCCATTTAGTTTCAATAACATTCTTATTTTTAGGCCGAGGAACTAAAATCCATGTGTTATTCTTCTCTATCTGATCTAATTCTTCTTCCATAACTTTCATCCAACATTCATCTTTACATGCTTCAATTACCGATATCGGTTCAACTTGAGAAATTAAAAATACCTCATTAGTTGTCAATATCCTTCTTGTCATCACTCCATTGTTCTTATCCCCAATGATCAAATATTTTGAATGATTCAACCTTACATACCTAGGAGTCTTTTGATTCTCTATTCCTCTTTCATGTTCTTCAGTTACTGTTGAATTTTCTGATACTGGCGGAGTAACTGGTTCAAAATTTTGTTCCAATAAAGGTGTTACCAGTTTAGTTATGATCATTTCCACTGTCAGTTCTTGCTTATAAACTTTGATTTGACTTTTATTCAGCTCATCCACCTTGACATTAGCGCTCTCCACAATTCTCTGTAATCTCTTGTTATAACATCTATATGCTTTTCTTTCATTAGAATAACCAAGAAATATTCCTTCATCACATCAAGGATCAAATTTTCCAATGAAATCATCTCTCCTAATATAACATTTACTACCAAAGATTCTGAAATACTTAACTGTAGGTGTATTACCAAACCATAATTCATAAGGTGTCTTACCAGTTTCTCCTTTGATATGTACTCTGTTGAATATATAAATCATTGTTCTCACTGCTTCTCTCCAGTAGATATGAGGTATATTAGCTTCCATCATCATGGTTCTAGCAACATCCAAGATAGTTATGTTCTTTCTTTCCACAACTCCATTCTGTCGAGGTGTCCGGGGAGCAGGAAATTGTCTCCTTATGCCATGCTTCTCACAAAAGTTATTAAACTCACCGGATGTGAATTCTCCACCATGATTTGACCTTAAACACTAAATATTCAATCATGTCTCAGTTTCAACTTTAGCTTTAAATATTTTGAACTTTTCAAAAGCCTCATATTTCTCCTTTAGAAAAGTAACCCACATCATTCTAGAATAATCATCAATGATTAGCATAAAATATCTATCCCCTTGAAAACTTTTAATTTTAGCAGAGCCACATAAATCAGTATGAATAATATTAAGAGCATCATTAGATTTTTCTTGTATACTCTTAAAAGAGGTTCCGACATGTTTTCCCATTTGACATTCTTTACATACCGGATTATAGGGCTTCACAATTTTAGGTATATCTCTAACTACCTTAGTTGAACTGATCTTTACCATGCAATCAAAATTCACATGACATAGCCTTTTATGCCATAGCTAACTCTCATCAATTTGTGCAATCAAACATGTCTTCTCACTAGAATTCAAATGAAATATATTACCTTTTGTTTGAGTACCAGTTGCAATCTCCAATCTAGATCTATTAATGATTTTGTATTTTCCATCCTTGAATTGTAATTGAAATCCCTTATCCACCAATTGTCCTACACTCAAAATATTATGCCTTAAACCTTCAACATAATAAACATTATCAGTATTGTGCTTACCATCTAATGATATAGTTCCTTTTCCTTTGATCATACATGCTTTGTCATCTCCAAATCTAACCAGACTGCCATCAAATTCTTGCAAAGATAGAAACTTCCTTTTATCTCCAATCATATGATGTGAACATCCACTATCAATTACCCATTCATCCTTATCTTCAATTTTAGCAACTAGTTCCTTCTCTTCAGGTACATTCTCTTTCAACATCGGGACATCTTCCTTGATATCCAAGAACACCCATTCCTTTCCATTGCCCGAATCACTAGCAGAGTCTTGTGTCTGTTCATCATCAGAATCAGTCACACCTTCCTCATCCACTATGTACCATGATTTATCTTTGTTTATCATGTACTTATACTTGTTTCAATATCCAATGTTGGGCTTAAATGATCTTCTAGCTCTTTCTTAAAATCTTGAATTCCTTTCAGGACATCTAGATGCAAAATGACCTATCTTATTACATGTAAAACATTTAAAAGGTGCTTTTCCTTCATACTTACTTCATGTCAGTCCTTTAGGTACTCTTCTAGAAAATAGGGCTTCAAGTTGCTCAAATTCTTCATCTTCTCTCTTCATATCATCCAATTCCTTTGCATACAAAGCTTTCCAATCTTGCTTGTCAGTTGATGATGTAAATGCATGAAAAGAAGGTTCAGACTTCATAGCTCCAAAAGGTCCAAATTCTTCAAGCTCAAAAGAAGATAATTTCCCAACCAAAGTATCTCTATTGACAGAAGTATTAACCATTGTTCTCAATTCATTAATTGCAGTAGCCTTCATCTTGTGAGTTGGTGGCAAAGATCTTAGAACTTTAGAAACTATTTCATCTTCAATCAGAGTTCCACCACAACATTTAACTCCCATAACAATTTCATTTACCCTTTCTGTGAATGCAGTAATCCTTTCATCTTCTTACATCTTCAAGTTTTTATATCTCACCCGGTAACCATCAAGTTTAGCAATCTTAACAGTAGGGTCTCCTTCATTAAGAGTCTCCAACTTATCCCATATAGCCTTTGTAGATGATTTGTCAGTTAATCCCATTATTTGTTGATCAAAAAGTGCACACAAGAGGGCTTCTCTTGCTCTACAATCATTCTCAAGCTCCTTATCCAAGTTTTCTAGAGGAGGATTTTCAAATGATGGATTAAAAGGGATTACTCCATTCTCTGTAATTTCCCAAATTTCCTTACCAATACATCTTAGATGAGTCTCCATCTGAATCTTCCATACTTCGTAATTTTGTCCATCAAGCCTAGGAATATCTCTCTGAAAGATAGCAGCAGATGAACTTGAACTGTTAGTCACCATAGGATCTTCTTCAAGCAGCTAAGCTTCTGCAAAGAGGACTAGAGCTCTGATACCAATTGTTAGACAGTTCAAATAACCAAAACACAACTAAGAGGGGGGGTGAATTAGTTGTCACTATATTACCATAACCTTAAGAAATTAAAACTTTAATACCGGAACCCAAAAGATCAATATCAGAATGCATAAACCAATTACCAAAATAACAGATAAACCAATTAAGCACAAGCAACAATTAGAGAATAATTACCATCCACATGACACTAAGATTTGTACGTGGAAAACTCAGTAAAGGGAAAAACCATGGTGGGAAGCCTACCCACAGTTAGATAATACTTTTGCAGTAAGTATGTGATTACAAATGAGGGGTCTGCACTTGCATGAAGGCCAACAACCTAGAACACACTGCTCATTACAAAAGGAGTCTCAGTGACTATATAAAGATCCAAACTATAATTCAAAAGAATGAATGAACTACAATGATAGTGTCTCCTATGCCTGAATGCAGTTCCAATTAAGCTCAATACCAGATGACTAAATCCTCTTACATTAACCCAACTTGATCACCAATGATTGACCAAATCCTCTGCATGAATGATTATTACATTATTCACTCCTATACCACATTCCTATATCCCTTACATATGATCTACAATGAGATCTTACATTATTTATATACAAACCATTGACCACAAATAATAAGGTCGACCAATAGACAATAAAGCAATTACATAATTACAAATATGTTGGCCTGAGACCAAACAAATAAGATCCAACCCATAAGACATCCCGGAAACACATCGAGAAGTCCAATCAACATGTTACATTAAGCCGATCCATAACCTAGATAAACTGGGACTTAATTTAGGTCCACACACACTAAATCAATGATCCCAATAAGCCAAGTCTCACACACGATCACCATCAAAATCCTAAATCTCTACTAGAAGCCACACCAAAACCACTTATGCATATCATCAAAGATCTTCAACAAAGCTCTACCGGTGAAACCCTCACCGAATCAACAAACCAAGCTTACCAACATACAGGATAGCATCCGATCACCAAATCAAAACAAACTAACTAAACATGAATCTGAGTAGCATGAATAAGCCAATTCCAAAAGCTAAAACATACTAGAGCATACCGGATCATCATGATCTAATCCAACCAAAAACCAAGCAACCTACCAGGACTAGAAGGATACCGGTAAACAGCCAAAATGTCTAGTGTTGACATCAATGACAAAACATCAATGCAACACATAATCAATTCCTCCAAATGGCCAACAGTTCTCCTAGTATTCTTTGTCTTCTTACATTCTAAAGCATGATGTCCTTCTTCTCCACACTTAAAGAAAGTTCCTCTAAACACTCTCTTATCTTGTCTTTTGTCATCTTTTCCAAAATTTCCATTCTGGTAACTATCAGGCTCTCTTCCCCAGTAGAAATTTGTGTCATCCTTTCGGTATGAACTACCATCTTTGCTTACTTCTTTTTCCTTGTTCTAATATGTACAGGTTCCTCTTCCTTTGGAATATCCTCTCCCTCCTTGAGATATTCCTTCATAAAACCTTCCACCTCTACCTCTTTGTCTTTGCTCATGTCTTTTGTTCAACTTCTCTTCTGCTTTCAAGGCATATTGGTAAGCTTCTTCAACACTCTGCAACTTGATCAAATTGAGTTCATCTTGTATAGACATCTACAATCCATTCAAATATCTTGCAACTTATTCAACCTCATCATCGACATGCTTGGATCTGATATTCAACTTGTAGAATGCTTCAATATACTCCTTCACACTAGATTCTTTTTGCTTCAAGTTTTGTAACTTCCGAAATAGATTTACTTGGTAATCGGCTGGCATAAACTTCAATTTCAACTTGGCAACCATCCGCTCCCATGATTTGATATTCTCATTAACTCTTCTCTATCTATCAACCATGACCTTTCAACTGAGTGCAGGCATATTTCACCTTTCTTTCTTTTGCGGTGTTCTCAAAATCAAAGAACTTCTCCATCTCCAAGATCCAATCCATTAATTTATCTGAATCCAACTTTCCATCATACTTCAGTGGTTTAAAATGTGGTTTAGTATTTTCCCTACTCAAAATCCTCAAGAGCCTCTCTTCTTTCGGATAAATCTTCAGTGGGTTTGCTACTTGTTTTGTTGGTGCTTATTCTTCCTCATCTTTGCTCACATCTTCAATATGTCAGCCTCTCCTCTGGGCTATCTCAATGAATTCTAACCGGGCTGAAATTCCTCTCAACATTTCCATCAAAGTAGGGTATGCATTCCCGCGTGCTCCACCATTATTATTTTCTCTTCACGTCATCTTCACGCCAATCTTATGCAGCTGTAGGTCAAATCCGCAGTCCGCCACCCTACAACAAAATCTTTAGGACAATGTAATCTCTGAAATGAAATCTTGCTCCAATACCACTTGGTGCAGTCATGGTTAGGAGAGACCTCAATGAGATCTATCAAGACCGTGCAGCAAGAGTAAACACAATGAAAGCAAGACAAGATGATGGAGGCAATACAACATTGAATTATTTAGATCATGAAAACTGATTACAAATAACCAGTAACATTTAGGCTACAAGGTTTGGCTCACGACCTACTACATACATGCTCAATTATAGAATCGATCAACTCCAGAACTCTAAATCTTAAGATATATCTCCTATATTCTCTCTTATTAATTTATAATGCTTAATTACATTGATTTATATGGTCTAGAGGGATCTGGTTGGCCCAAGAAGAATCAAACAATGAAGAACATGATGAAACGTGTAAAATCACCAGGTCAGCCTTCGCCAAAGAGAGTCCTTTGAAAAATCCAAAGGATGAAGTGCGGATCAAAGGGAAGGTCGGCCACACTCCAAGGAACATTGGAATCAATGAACTAGGGCTTTGCAAGCTACGAAAAGCATCCGCAAGATTCGCCAATAGCAAATAGGTCCAAGCGGTTTCGATGTTCTAAGCTAGAAAACTGTCTTAGAATTCAGAAGCGATAACTTGCCAAAAAAAGATCCAAACATCCCGCGGCACAGGAATAAGGAAGATAATCATGTTCACAAGCAAAATCTAGCTCCGCAAGATCCAGTGAACAAATGAAAGAAAATGCAAATAGAAATGTTGAAACATAAAACAAACTGAAAAGAAATATTTTTGGTTGATGCAAGATTGCCAAGAACCGGGGATCTTGTTGCATCACTTATGGAACTAGATGAACCACTTGATAAGTTAGCTAACTAGAGTACACCTATTTATGATCACCACTGACCTAGTTAAGTCCTTTCGGATGCATTTTTCAAAGTAAAGATCATCAAATTAACACTACAAAGCATTTGATCATGCAATAAAATCTATAATCTCTATTTGAAGACTAAAAAATTCAATTCCCAAAGTCATATAAATATTAGCTTCAATTTAGAAAATACACTATATACTCTCAAAAAATAGACACAAATTGATTTACTAATATTTTTTCACTTATTAATCATCACTTTTTTACCATTGTTAGAGTGTGTGATTAACATTTTTTTGCTACTTATTAGTTCGTTTTCAATTGCATATATATTCTCCATTTGTAGACAATTTCTCAAATGTTGCAAACCACCACAACTATTGTATTAATTACTTGTTCAACCCCACAAGACCATGAATCACCTACAAGAAAAACACCTATCACAAAAGGAGATCAAACAAGATAGATTTTCTCAACAACCTAATAATTGTATTGATGCATAAAACATTAATGATATAAATGAATACAATGAATGCTTATAGAAAAGATGGATGCAACCCGAAAGGAATATTAATAGAGAGCTTAACAATTGTCAACATCATAATGAATAAGACGTGCTAAATAAAGTTCAATCTAGTAAAATATAAAAAGCACTATTAATTTTAGCTTGAGTTCAAATAAAATAATAAAGGACCTAATTAGATATTTAATTAGGTGATGTCCTAAGTACTCCAACAACCTCCCTTTAACTTAGGGATAAGCTAAAATGCTAATGATGAATGCATGACTGGGTCCTAGCAATAAGGCTTGATTAGGTATCTATGTACAAACCAATGCAAACTCTCACAACTGGATAAAGATCCCTTTCTAAAAGAGGGAAAGAGAAATAGAAAAAAGTACATGTAAAAATAATGAAGGACTTGATATGTCCCCACAAGTACTAAATTGGTCATATAAGCATAATGAATATTCCCTCCATAGGATAAAAAGGAAGAGATTATGTATCCCCCATAGGAGAGAACCTCCAATATCGATGGTGAATGTCTAAATGTTGATGAAGATTTAAAAATGAGAAATTATATTCCTCTTGTTATGAAGAAACAAATTATATCCAATGGTCAAGGTAGAAGTAAACCCATGAAAGGAGATGGAAGAAAAAATTTCATGATGTGTGCCATGGAAGACTACTCAATTGTCCACATGTTTGAATCAAGATATGTCAAATCAACTAAAGAAAATCCAATAAGTGTGAAGATACCTAATATATAAATTTGGAAGGAATTAATGAATATGAGATGATAGGAATGTTGAATCTAGCATCAAAGAGGAATGGAATATTCTTAAACATGTCTTTAATGTCTAGACTGTGTGATGTAACAAATAACCCTGCAATATTTGGTAAGTCTCATCCCATAATGTTGAAACACGAAGGGAACAATGATCTTTCTAACTAAACTGATCTCTGAATGAGGAGCTTGTGAAGGAGGAGGTACAACAAAAGTCTCAAGAACCAAAGTGGATGATGGAAGTGCACATAGGTTCAAGTGACAAAACCTCTCCTTAGAAACCTAATCCACTCTAGATGCATGAGAGTAAGGACCAACGAATGGAACTCCATGCTCAACAAGAGAAAAATGTCAACTCATATAAGTGAGATGCATGATCAACACTATTAATTGCAATAATCTCTTTAATTTGTAGACCTCTGATGAGAATTGAATCTGGAGTGAACTCTATTGTCTTTCTTGTCCCATTATGAGTAATCTAGTAGATCGAAAAGAGGTTGGAAGATAATGGACACAAAGGACATCATTGATTGTGGAATCATCATCTACAAACCCACTCCCAATAACACCCCATAGCATCCTAAATTGTACTCGCCTATGATTTGTCCTCACTTTGACATTTGTCCTCTAGGGCCTAACTAAAACACTAATTCTGCTCACACCAACTAGAAAACACAACTTCTCATGATATTTTCTGACTCCCCTTGATCCTAGAGCCTTTATTTCCAATACCATGACACCCAGTGCCACAATCCTCTCAAAAAGGGCCCATCTTGGGGCCTCATAATGTTCACCCAATTTGGGTTAGGACCCAGATCTCATGTCAAGTGTGTCAGGAATTCAATTTGTTTTTCGACCAACAAGTATAAAAGGAGGTCTACCCCTCTTATTTCAAACTAAATCGATCACCTAACCACATTCAAGATCTCAATTACACTCTAGAAAAATCAAGTGAGCAAGAAATCAGTCTTCTATCAAGCATTGGAGAAGAAGTGAAGTCAAGATTCAAGCAAGCATTGTAGATGACATTCAGTTCTATATTTTATGAAGACTATCTACATGAAACCCTAATTCCTTGTGAAGACAAACAAAACTTCATTAAAGGTATATCATTATGTTTTCATTCATTTTCAACCTTTCCCTCAAAAGGAAAGTATTTTTCTGTAGTACTTCATTTACAATTCAATTTTAATTTCAATTTCAATTTCATGATCAATTCGAAAACTGGGGTTTGACCTAAGGCAAAACCTTACTCCCCAACAATTTCCTCTTTTCCACTATGTGCAGAAATAGGTGCAGAGTTGCTTTCAAAGGATCAACGGGATTCATAGAGATGAATAGATTCTCCTTTTGACATCAGAAATTCCAAAGGACCAAGGCAACCACCACCAAGGTCCCAAAAAACTAGGCCAAATTTCTAGGAATAGATCCAAATCTTCATCTTCTGCTCAGATACAGGTCGATGGCTTCGTACTATGACTATAGCTCACTGTTTATGCATAATCTCTTCAATACTTTACTAAATTTAAAAATTCAATTCATTCTTAGAGAAGAAAGAGCCCCATTTAGAAGGCTTGGAATATGATTATAATCTTGGTCTATCAAGCCTAGATCTATCAAATTCCATTCTTCCCTAATGTAATGGTTAATTAAGCAAAATTAGTGGTTTTATTACATTTTATGGTGAAACCCTAATTTTCCACCATTACATTTTGGTGAACTCGATATCTTACACCTTAATTCTTAATTTATGTTTTCAAATCTCATTGTTTATGTATTTTCAAATTCAAATTTACACTTACAAGTTTTATTTTCAATTGAGTTACATAAATTTAGACATTAAATTCACACAAACCTTAATTTATAAGTTTAAAATTGAACTTGTGGGTTGCCTAATTTGGGTTCATTATTTCAGATCTGATTGTTTATGCATTTTCAAATTTAAATTTTCACTCATAGATCTCATTTTCAATTGAATTACATAAATTTAGAGGTTGATTTCACAAAAAAAAACCCTAATTTATAATTCTAAAATTCACTTGTGGGTTGCATAGGTTTTCAAATCTATTTTCGGACCTAATATTTATGATATGTTATGTTATGAACTAGAGGCATTTAGCTTTCAAATTCACAAATCACATTGATTAATTAATTGGTTAATCAATCACTTTCACAAAATTTTGCATTGTTTAATCACAATCTTCAATTTGTGCATTTAAATTTCCCTCCTTTGTGCATAAGTTTGGTTACCATTAGTCCTCATACAATATGTAGACACCTAAAAATTTATCATCGATAATGTACTAATTATTCATCCTATTAGTAAAAAACTTATTTTTATTATTTAATTAATCTAATTAATCTTATTCTAAAATAATTTAATCATCATTACCCATCTTACTAATTATTCAATTTCCAATTTGCTTAATTGTTAATCATTTAATCCTTTTCTCAAAGATTAATTAAATATTATTTATTTAATTAATTGCAATTTATTCCTTAATTAAATAATCTTTATTATTTAATTAATTCCATTTCTACTGATAAAATAATTTCATTTAAATTATTTAATTAATTAATTTATTCCTCCAATTCCCCAAATTCGAATTTCAACTTAATTTCATCTAATTCCAATTTCCCAAATTTGAATTTCAGTGAATTTCAATAAATTTCATGTGCATTTCATTATTCAAAAATCCAAATTCAAATTCAAATCAAAATGACATTGAATTTCAATTCAATCTCCTACAACACATGTTGAAAATCAGCTAACTAAGTTAACTCTCTAATCTCCCCTTTTCACTCCAAATCATCCTTTTATGACAAACTCATCTATTCAGTCTTCTTCCCAATCAATCCAATCAACTGGCTAATCAATTGATTCATCTAGCTAATCAGTCGTACTCCAGCGCAACACTGAGAGCCACACAATCACAATGATGAAGAAGAGCAATAGAAGCCATGGATGGAATCATTTGAGCAAGCTTTTAAATTAGATTTTATGCTTCATTTATTTCTATTTAATATTCTATTGTCATTTATGGATTTAGCTAATTAGAATTGAGTATTGGTGGTTTAATCATTTCTTCTAGTTAAGTATGCTTAAAATTTCTGTAAAATATTTGGTGAACCCGATGTGAACTAACTTTCTGATATGTTTTCTCGTGATTTGCAGGTGTTGTACAGAACAGAAAAATGGAGTTCGCACTTGTCACAACTAATGTGCATTTTTCTACATATTGATTTGGATTTGTAGTTATATTCAATCGCATTTGTCTTAATCAAATCACACTTGCAGGGGTAGTTCAGAATTCTAGATTTCTTTGTCGATTCTGTTTTTCATGCATTTGCGCTACTAACCCTGAAAAAAATTTCAATTCTGGAAAATAATTTTTTATGCATGAAATGTCTCTAACCCCATGGCAGGAAGGGTAACATTCAAAATTTTAGGAACTGTAAGGAGGAAAGAGCATAGAAGACAATAGAGGGCCTATCAGAGACTTGTGAAGGCAGAAAAGAAAATCCAAGAAATTGAAGAAGAACAAGTTATCGTCGAATACCAACATATTGTAGGCAAAATCCTAGAGAAGTTAAAAATTTATGATGACATTGAAGTCTTAGCCCACTGAAGAACACATTTTTCTAACCTTCTGGCATGATTTTTTGTGATTTGCAGGTTTTGTATGGACACTTCAGAAAGTGTTGTGCATCTGTTCACACAGAAATTTGCAATTGTTCATGGCAGTTCACATTTGTTCATAACAATTCACATTTGTTCATAACAATTTGCAATTGTTCATAAAAATTCACAACTATTCATAACACTTCTCATTTGTTCATAATAGTTCGTATTTTTTCATAACAATTCTCATTTGTCTCTAATAATTTGCATTTGAGTGTCCAAAAATTGCTTTTACAAAAATGGGCATAACATATCGCATTTTCGAACTTCAAAATGTGTCCGAAAGCTAATTCGATGCTCTAACAGTTGGTATAATTATTTTTTCCATATTTGCTATAAATAATTTGGAAAAGTTATATAAAGTCACACCTTCTTGTTTAAACTTTGTTTTCTCATGTCTTTTGCATACAAGATGATCTTTTAGTAAGGTTTTCTGTTAAATCTATGATAAAATCATAAGGAATCCACTCAAGGTATGTCTTATATCATTTTTTCTATCAATAATTTTGGGCTATTATTGGTATGACTAACCTATCCCCTGCAACTTGTCCTTCGTTTGACAAAGACCCCATAACTTGGTAACAATTTTCTTGTAGGGAAGATAAGATTCAAAATTTCAGGTACAAGAAGGAGATCAGAAGGCATAAGACAACAAAAGGCTTACCCCTAAATCCTTACAACAAAACTAACTTCTATCTTTTGTCTTTTAATTTTGTTTCATAACTGATTGGCAACTACTCTGACAGTGATTTGCAATTGTTCAAACAGTGATTTGCAACTGTTTAGACATCAATTCGCATTTGTGCACATAGTAATTCGCATTTGTGCACACAGTAATTCGTATTTGTGCAGACATTAGTTCACATTTGTGTAGACATTAGTTCACATTTGTGCACACAGTAATTCGTATTTGTGCAGACATTAGTTCACATTTGTGTAGACATTAGTTTGCATTTGTTCATATGTTGATTCACATTTGTTTGGTCCTCACAAAGGCTTTACATTCTGTCTTTTCTCAATTCTCTACTATTATAATGTTCTATTTGAACAGATAGTGAAGCCAAATATGTAACCAAAGGAAGAAATTAGGCTTGTGAGCCCACAATGTGCTAATATTTTCATGAGTTTTTGCAGGGATAGATGGACCTAGTTTAGCTAATACTTACTTTGGTTCTCTTTAAATAGAAAACACAAATTTGTTTTTGTTTATCTCATCATTGCTTTGTTGGTTAAAATGAACACCATGCTTGATTGGAGCAACATCTCCAATATTTTAGAAAATTTTGCAATGAAGGGATAAAAAGAACAATCTGTTTTCCATGTTTTCAAGGTGATAGGCATATGATCTCCCCTTAATTGGGTGACCAAAAAGCCAGACTTACCCTTCATGCTTTCAGTCAATTATTGTATTAGGATAACACCCTTAGCAGGTATGCCCTCCCAAGAATCCCATAAGGCCGGTGAGAGGGGAACGACCTAAGTGGCAACGACTAAAGCTAAGTAATCCAAGCCACTATAAATAAATGTGTTTGTGATAAAAATCACAAGTGGCGAGTGTTACATGTTGTCACAACAGCGTTATGCCTCCCTCAGTGTCTTATGGCATGTAAAAATTTGTAGAGTGTGACCTCTGCAAACTAAGATACCTCCTCTAACGGAGTGGGAAACGTTGTTGATTGTGACCACTCAAACAAAACCCTCATTAAGAACTTTAGGAATATCCAAGCTGAGTCAATAAACAGACACTTGTAATATCATAGTGCAAGGGTGGGGAAGAATCTGCCCCCAAGACACTCACCATATATCTCCCAGGAAAATGAGCCAATTGAGAAGCAATTCTCTTTGGTTCAACTACTGGTAAAAGGCAAAAAAATGGGTGCACCCTAGGGTGTGACAGGGTTGTTTGAGCTGACGGAGTATCAAGATGTGGGTTGTGGTATTATTTGGGACCTTTTGACCTTAGGAGAGTCTACTTGATTTGTTATCACTTGGCCAAATCTATCGAAAACATTGGGATTTGAAAAGATCCTACCAAAAACAAAAAGAATTTGAAAAGATACTATTAAACATTCTTTCTTTTGTTTATGATTACCTTTTTACTTGTTAATTCGTTGTGATTATTTTCAGAAAGTCATACTTCAAACATTCAAAACACAATCAGAGAAATCAATCAAACTCAACCTCAACTCAAACAAGTTTGTCAAGACCAACAAATCCAACAAAATTGCCACTTTCAGAGAAAAGGAGAAAACATCTTATCTATTGTGATCTTAAGTCTAAACCAATCAAGCAAACATTATGGAATGGTGTTATGCATTTCATAGGGAAGGTTAAGAATTCATCCCTTCTATTCCTATTCCATCATCATTCGTAGAGATTTTAGCTCAACAAATCAAGACTTTGCAACAACAAGTGAGAGACATGACTAGTCCTAACAACCATATGGATTGGTAAAAAAAAATGATGAGGGAAGTGATAACCATGATGCAATCATTATCATGCCAACAATTCTTCTCTTGTGAGACCATTCAAACATGCCAACCTTCATTCTTCAATAAAATCGCTCCTACTTTAATTCAACCAACATTAGAGTCATGTCAACCTTATTTTTCTTTGAAACCAACATATCAATCATACCAATAACATCAACCCAACATTCAAACCCCTTTCAACCAAAGTCCAAATCAACCATATCTATCCACCATTTCATCATCCCCTAAAGTCACACAAGAGCAGTCCACACCATCTCAATCCAATAACACGATCACCCAAGGGCTATCCATAATAAAAATCCAATCTAATCCAAGTCATGATGCTAGTCCTTTCCATGTTTCAGAAATTCAAAATCCAATGCCACCATATATTCAATTTCCAAGAAAATCCACTTCAGAGAGTCTCATGCAAAATCCTTTCTCATCAGGCCAAAGTGTTGAAACCTTCCAAACATCTCCCATGCATATCAAAACTCCTTCCTCCTGTCAAGAGGATAATCCAAAATCAGAAGAAATCAGTCATGAAACAAATCAAGATCAAGAACAAACCTTTCCATCCTACCCAATTTTTGATCAAGATCCCACCGACTAAGAATCTTACGATGATCCCCTCATTCTATTCTATTCCATTCATAATAACACCCTTTTATCTCAAGACCAAGATGTTCTTTCAAGTCCCATCCAGCATCCACCTTCTAAGAAAGATCAGGACATCCCTTGCATCCTTCCTAATGATCCCTTTCCAAGTCAAGATCAAAGTACTCCTTCACCTTTATGTCCTAAGAAAGATCCCATTATTTCTCCAGATCCTGATCAAGATCCCTCCATCCTTTCATCTCCATGTCATAATCCTCCAAGTTCCTCACAAGATTCCCTCTCAAATTAACTTACCATTTCTCCTAGTGATCCCAATCCCTCTACACAAGTTTTTCATGAACCCCTTATCAATGAAATCACCAATCCAAACCATACTATAGAGAATAACTTATCAATGATTGTATATGCGCAATTTTCACATGCCAATGTAGTGAAAGAATCAAGTGTAGCACCAACTAATGAAATCAACACCCAAATTGTTCCATCATCTTCTGCAAGCACAAGCATAGCACCAGCTAATGAGATCAACACCTAGTTGGTTTCATCATCCTCTTCAAGTGCATCAATAAAAACAAACATAACACCCGCTCATGTCACAACATCAGAACTAGACTATATTTGTTAGAATAACCGGTGGACAACTAAGAGGGGACTGAATCAGTTGTCAACATATTATATTAATCAAACCACTTTATAACCTTTAACCGGAGCACATAAACATTAAATACCAGAATAGTAGAAATAGATACCGGTAAGCAATTAAACTTAAGAATGAAACAGAGAATCAACACAATGCAACCATACCACATAACACCATGATTTGTACGTGGAAAACCTAGTAAAGGGAAAAACCACAGTGGGAAGCCTACCCAAAGTCAGATGGTACTTCTGTAGAACGTAAGTGATACAATAAGGGGCCTGCACATGCAGGGCGGCACGTTGCCTAGAGCGTACTGCTCACTACAAAGGAGTCTCACTGAATACAAAGAGGTTATAACCACCTCAATATAATTGGACAACAATCCAAAAGAATGAACTGCCAATGATAGCATCTACCATGCCTGATTACAGTCCTGGTTAAGCTCAATACCAGAGGCCTTTGACCTCATACATAAACCCAATTCAATCACCTATGATCGACCAAATCTCCTTCCTATATGATATTTCATTCCATGACCATTACCACCACGATCTACAATAAGATATTACATCAATTTATACAAACCCTAAGCCCTAAACCAATTAGGTCATCCACCTAAAAGATATTACAATAATATTATTACATACATCCACATTACAATGATATACCATGTCAGGTTTAGACCAAAACAACATTAACCAATCCATAAATCATCCCAGTAACATGTAGAGAACACGTAACATGATACCGGTCCATAACTTGGACCCAAATAGATTCACCATGCCAAAGCGATGTCTCTATTCAGTCGAGGCATGAACAAAGATCACCTTCTGCATCCTGAATTCCATCTAGAAGCCACACCAACACCACTTATGCATCATGTCAAATATTCTCAATAAAAGCTCTGTCAGCAAAACCTTAAACCCTTACCGGTATAGGCTTACTAGAGTGTATGATAGAATCTGATCATCAAGTTAATACCAACTGACCAAAACATACTCCAGAAACATCAAACCAAATATATTCCATTGATCCAAACATGTCGATAGTATCCAACTGATAGTCCCTTCTGCCAGTAACACTAGTTCTTCTACCAGTAACCAAAATCTGTCTGTCGGTAACAAATCATAACAGCTAGTGTTGACATCAATGCAACACATAATCAATTCCTTCATATTGCCAACAATCTCCCCCTTTGGCATTGATGGAAATACTAGATGTGAAAAAGAAAACATCTAAGTGTCAAGAAATGCCAAAAATTTCTCATAGAAGATATAACAATAAAAAACTTAAAAAATCCTAGCAACTCCCCCTGAGGAGTACATTCCAATCTGAAACTAATTTGAATCTCTCTCCCATATGACATATTATGACATTACTTTTCACATATAACTCTCCCCCTTTGACATCAATGCCAAAGATATGACATAGATATCAAAATCCTATGAATCTCAAAGTTGACTACTCCCCCTGAGTAGTAGCACCACCACATCAATTTGGAGCAAAGGATAAAGATGATGATGCATACCGGACTGGTGCTTTGCTCCATCAATTAAGTTTCTATCAGAGGGGTAGATACCCCTAACCTATCTCAAATATTCAAATGATTCCTTAGACAACGGTTTAGTGAATATATCTGCAATCTGCTCTTTAGTGTTCACATAAACCAATTTGGCTTCCTTTTCCTCCACCTTTTCTTTCAGAAAGTTATATTCTATTGAAATGTGCTTAGTCTTAGAGTGAAATACAAGATTCTTAGATATGTCAATAGCTGCAAAGTTATCACAATAGATAACTACCGGTTCACTGCAATTTACCTTGATATCCTTCAACATTTGCTTCTTCCACAAGACTTGAGTGCAATTAGTTGTTGTTGCAACATATTTAGCTTATGCAGTAGATAAAGAAATGCATGACTGTTTTTTGTTGATCCATGAAGCCAATTTTTTTCCAAGCAAGAAGGCTCCACCAGAAGTGCTCTTCCTATCATTTGTATCTCCTGCCCAATCTACATCTATATATGCACATAAAGTGAAGTTATCATCTCTAGAGTAC
Source organism: Cryptomeria japonica (assembly GCF_030272615.1). NCBI lineage: Eukaryota > Viridiplantae > Streptophyta > Pinopsida > Cupressales > Cupressaceae > Cryptomeria > Cryptomeria japonica. Next base: position 614,617,697 of record NC_081411.1, on the reverse strand, counting down.
CATAATCCATATTCTATTGTTCCTTGCAAATACCGGAATATCCTCTTTACTGCACATTCATGATTTTCTTTAGGATTACTTTGATATCTTGAAATAATACTTATTGCATTCATAATATCCGGTCTAGTCTGAGTTAGATATAACAAGCCACCAAACATAGACTTATACCTTGTCAAATTTAATGGTGCAGATGTGTCATTGCTGATAATTTCTCACTTGACACCATAGGAGTACTTACCGGTTTGGAATTATCCATACCAAACTTCTTCAACAATTCCATTAGATACTTAGTTTGACAGATAAAAATGCCTTTGTCAGTTTGAGTAATCTGCAAACCTAAGAAAAATCTCATCTCACCAATCATAGACATTTCAAATTCATTCTTCATATTATTAGAGAATTCCATGCACAATTTATCTTCACCTCCAAAAATGATATCATCAACAAATACTTCAATAATCAGAATATCATCATTAGTGATGTTGTAATATAAAACATTGTCAACACTGCCCTTAGTAAAACCAAGCTTCAAAAGATATTTATCCAACCTTGCATACCAAGCTCTAGGAGCTTGTTTCAATCCATATAATGCTTTCCTTAACCTGCAAACCATATCTTTGTCATATGTCAGTGAAAATCCATCAGGCTACTCAATGTATACTTCTTCCTCAAGTTCACCATTCAAAAATGCACATTTAACATCCATTTGATATACCTTATAGTTGTTGTATGCTGCATAGTCAAGAAATAGTCTAACAGCTTCAATTCTAGCTACTAGTGCAAATATCTCACCATAATCAACTCCTTCCATTTGAGAATATCATTTACAAACCAGTCTAACTTTGTTTCTTAAAAATTGACCATCCTCATTTAGCTTATTTCTAAAAACCTATTTAGTTCCAATAACATTCTTATTTTTAGGTCGGGGAGCTAAAGTCCAAGTCTTATTCTTTTTTATCTTATCTAATTCATCTTCCATAGCCTTTGACCAATGTTTATCTTTACAAGCTTCAACAACAAATGTCGGTTCAATTTGAGAAATAAGACATACCTCTTCATTTGCCATTATTCTTCTTTTCATAACTCCCTTGTTCCTGTCTCCAATGATTTGATCTTCAAAATAATTTAATCTTTCATACCTTGGTGTCTACTGAACTTCAAGTTCTCTGTTCTGATCATCAATCACAGTTGAATTTTCTAATTGTACCGGTGTAACTATCTCAGTGTCTTGTACCGGTTGAGGCATTGTCGAATCAGTTATGATCACTTCCACTTCCGGTTCTGATGGTATGATGAAAGAATAAGTATCTGGTCAACTACTGAGAGGGGGGTGAATCAGTAGATAGAAAAATTGATACAAACTTCACCAATCTCAAAATCAATCTCTCAAAGTAAACTATCAATGTAATACCACTGTCAAGATAAAAACTCATAAGATAAATCAGTTGACTATTACAACAAATTAACAGTAAACAACTTCAAACTCATAAATATCCAAATGCTTTTGCATATGTCAACAGACTTCATTTCTTAATGCTTCCGGTTATCATGACTTATTAAAGTAATTAAGTAAATAAACCATAAGAACATAACCACAAAAACATTCACCACTTGACACAAATATTTTTGACATGGAAACCCAAATGGGAAAAACCACAGTGAGATGAGACTCACAAGATAACTATCTGAACTCTTCTAAAGTTTGCCCTGTTAGGAGCCTAGCCTATTAAAGATTTACAAAAGTCCTATTAAGAACAGATCCTGTTAAGGACCACCTAGTTAAGGGATTTACTACAATGCCTTGTTAGAAGAAATACCCTATAAGGAGTAACCTCGGTAGATGATTTGAAAATCCAAGCTAATGGATCACCTTGTTAGAGGATTTGAATAGCACCAAGCTTGTTAGAGCTTACCTGGTTAGGGGATTTCAATTCTACTGTAATTGTTAGAAAATAACAGGAGTTTGTTGATCTGTCTGAACATGACTACACTTTCTTGTTCAGATCCTTTTCATGCTCCTATTTGCCTTTACTCAAACTGCAGATACATCATCCGGTTTGGCAACCACACACTCAACTGATCTTTGCCAACTCTGAAACTAAACAACTCATTGACCTTATAAACAAATCAATTAGGTTGGTAACACAACAAAAACATAATTCTCTCATAGAGATTACAAATAAGTCGGTTCAAGTATGACCGTTATATTACATAGCAATCTCTGCACATCAATCAAGAAAACCTTGATCGCTCCTTGATCACATCTTCATCAATCTTAGTAACTCATCACGCGCTTTGAATTATATGCAGTATACTTGCCCATTCCCTAGACAAAAATCGTTACATCAACGCGCCAAAATCACTTGAAATTGTCTTCAACAATAATCATACGTGTCATAATCATTGCTTCTCATTATTAGACTGTAAACCAATATAATCAGTTCACCAAACTTAATCGGTTAGGATTTATCAAAAACAATAGGTAGAGTTTACTGGTTATTGGTTCAACTCTCCAATATATAGCAATACTGGTTCACTCCACAAATTCTTCCTACTAGATACAAAACATCATTTCAACAATATCATTACCGGTTAATTGACATCAATGACAACATAACATATCATTAATGCAATCTTCATGCAAATGCCAACAATTTCCCCCTTTGGCATTGATGGCAATATAAATATCAATACCATTGATTGTTGCTATGATTGTGAATAGGAATCTTGGTTTAGATTACCAAGTATTTACCATGCTCTCCATTTCTTCAACTTGTGACTAGTTCTTCTCCCCATAATCACATAATTCTTCTCCTCCTTTGATGGCAATGCCAAACTAAAAGTAAAACATATGTCAAATTTCACTATGTAGCATCAACAACCTACAACTTGATGCTCCCCCTGTGGAATAACTCCACTTCTACACCAATCCTTCTGTAAAATTCTACAAGTAGCTCCGGGACTAATGTAATCTACATCATGCTTAACTGACCTCATTAAGGAGTACAACCCCTAGCTCACTTCTAAGATACTCAAAAGCAGTCTTAGGGAGAGGTTTAGTAAAGATATCTACAAGTTTCTCCTTGGTAGAAACATGCTCCAAGATCACATCTTTACTCTGCACTTTTCCCTTAAGAAATGATACTTCAATTCAATATGCTTTGTTCGTGCATGCAAAACAGGGTTCTTGGAAATATTTATGGTACTTGTATTATCACATAAAATCTTTATAGGTTCTAAAATCTTCATCTTAAAACCTTCCAAAATGTGCCTCATCCAGATAGCCCAAGTACAATTCATGTAAGCTACAACATACTCAGCTTCAGCAGTAGATTGTGAAGTACAACTCTGCTTCTTACTACTCCGTGAAACAAGTCTTCCTCCAAGAAAAAATGCTCACCGGTTATGCTTTTTTTATCATCAACATTTCCTACCCAATCTACATCTGTGTACGTCTTCAAGTCAAAATTTCCTCCATATGGATACCATAATCTATAGTCAATAGTACCTTTCAAGTATCTAAAATCCTCTTGGTTGCTATCATATGTGTTTCCTTAGGATTCTTTTGGAATCTAGCAACTATGCTAACTACATGAGCTATATCCGATCTGTTGTGAACAATATAGTGCAATTTTCTAATCATTGACCTGTATTCCTTCTCATCAATAGATGTGGATTCATCTTCCTTAGATAACTTGCAACCTATAACCATTGGTGTCCCAACTAGTTTACAGTCACTCATACCAAATGTCTTCAAGACCTCTTTCACATACTTAGACTATGTGATGAAAATACCATTCTTCATTCGTTGTATTTGCAAGCCTATGAAATTTTTTATTTCTCCCACTAAAGACATTTCAAACTCATTTTTCATTTCATCTGCAAAACTATTGCTCATGTCATCATTACCTCCAAATATGATATCATCTACAAATACTTCACTAATCAGTATTTTATCTCCTTCAGATTTGAGATATATGTTATTATCATCACTGGTTCTCAGAAAGCCTATCTTCATCAGATGTGTATGAAGCCTTTCATACCATGCTCTTGGTGCCTTCTTTAATCCATATAAAGCCTTATGCAATCTTCATACCATGTCTTTCTCATCTGGTTGCTCAATGTATACTTCTTCTTTCAGTATCCCATTCAAAAATGTTGACTTAACATCCATCTAGTATACCTTGAATTTCTTATGTGCTGCAAATGCAAGTAAAGTTCTAACACCTTCCAGTCTTTCCACTGGTGCAAAACTCTCACCATAATCATCTCCTTCCTCTTGTGCATAACCTTTGCAAACCAACCTAGCTTTATTGTGAACTACAACACCATCTTCATTCAACTTGTTCCTGAATACCCACTTAGTACCTATCACATTTTTATTTACCGGTCGGGGTACTAGGGTCCAATTGTTTTTTTTCTCAATTTGATCTAGTTCCTCCTCCATGGCTTTAACCCAATGATCATCACCAAATGCTTCCTTAGTAGTTCTTGGTTGAATAGTGGAGATCATGCAAGAATTATCTCTGATTCTTCTTCTGGTTAGTACTCCAGCATCCTTATCCCCAATAATATGTTCACGATTGTGATTCAGTCTCACATATCTTGGAATAACATGATCATTATCTTCAGGTTCAGCTTCTTCATTATCATCATCTTCTTCTGAATTTATCTGTTTCGGTTGAACTAGTACATCGGTATTTGCACTGTCAATTTCAAATTTCATAGTGCTTGGTTCCAAAAACAAAATGAAAGGATCTTCATCCTTTTTCTCCAAACTGGTTTCCTCTAAGACTTCAAGATATTCATCCACTCAAACATCAGCACTCTCAATAATTCTCTGTGTCCGGTTGTTAAAACACTTGTAGGCCTTACTCTTGGTGGAATAGCCAAGAAATATACCTTCATCACTTTTAGCTTCAAATTTTCCAATATAATCACCTCTCTTAATAAAACATTTGCTTCCAAATATCTTGAAATAACTAACATCAGGTGATCTTCCATACCAGTATTCATAAGGAGTCTTGTCCTTACCTCTTTTTACCAGACTCTAGTTCATAGTGTAGACAGTTGTGCTGACAGCTTCTCTCCAAAAAGTTTTCGCTACACCTCCTTGTATCAACATCGTCCTAGCAACTTCAACAACTGACCGATTGTTTCTCTTTGCGATGTCATTCTGTTATAGTGTCCTCGGTGCATAAATTTCTCATTTGATACCATTTTCTTCACAATACCTAGTGAATTCCTCATAAGTAAATTCACCGCTTTGATCTATCCTCAGACACTTTATCTTCTTACCACTCTCCTTCTTAGCTAAGACCCTGAATGCCTTGAACTTACCAAAAGCTTCAGTCTTATCCTTCAAGAATGCGACCCACATCATCCTTGAGCAATCATCAGTGAAGATCATAAAATATCTATCACCTTGAATACTTTTTGTCCTTATTGGTCCACAAAGATCTATATGAACTAAATCTAACAAATGTTCTGCTGAAAAATATTTGCTCTTGAAAGTTGAGGATGCCATCTTTCCCAACTGACATTCTTTACATACAGCATTAATCGGCTTGTCCAATTGAGGCAAACCTCTCACTATCTTGGACTTACTCACTTTAACAATGTTATAAAAGTTTATATGACAAAATCTCCTATGCCAAGGCCAACTATCATCTATCTTTGCAATTAAATAGTTGCTTACTTTAGGATTAAGGTGAAACAGGCTACCTTTAGTTTTCTTCCTGGTTGCGATCAGTTCACCTTTTCTACCATATATTTTGCACATACCATTCTTAAACTCCAATGGGTATCCTTTGTCATTGAGTTGTGCCACACTCAAAAGATTGTGCTTTAAACCTTCAACCCAGTAGACATCATTTGCACTACTCTTTCCATTAAGAGAAATAGTTCCCTTACCTTTAACCATGCAGGGTGAGTCATTACCAAATCTTACAACTCCGCCATCAAATTCCTTCAAAGAAAGAAATTTGCTCCGATCATCGGTCATGTGATGTGAATAACCACTATCAATGATCCAATCATCAGAGTTATCCATCCTAGATACTAATGCCTTTTGGTTTGATATCTCTTCTTTAATAGCTACAAACACAATGTCTTCATTAGCATCATCATCAGATTCTTCATCAGTGATACCACCATCAACAACAATAAGACAATCTATTTTGTCTTTACCCTTATACTTCTTGAATCTCTCTCGTTTGTGCTCATTATCACCATTAGGACAGTTAGCAGCTATGTGTCCAATCTTGTTACATGCATAACATTTCAAAGGTAATCTACCTCTATATTTACCAATGCCTTTGGAAACCGCTTGGCCAACAGTGCTTCAAGCTCAACTAAACTGTCTTCATCATCATCTTCTCTACTAGATCTAGATTCATAACTGTGATTGGCATCTCTACTTTTTCTCACATGTGGGTTAGAAACAAACGCTCTAAATGCAGACTCAGATTTATGTACACTACCATCATAACCATTTAATTCAAAAGTAGTAATCTTGCCAATGATGGAGTCAAGAGTTACCTTAGTTTTGTCAATGGACTTTATCTCCTGAATGGCTACAACTTGGATAGCGTAGACCGGTAGCAAGGTTCTTAGTACCTTACTGATCACTGTGGCATCTTCCACTTTACCTCCTGCACTCTTAATTTCACCGACTATCTCTTTTATCCTTTGGCCATACTGTTGGATATTCTCACCTTCATCCATCTGCATGTCATCAAAATTTCCTCTTAGACTCTGTTCTTTAGCAATCTTAACATGTTCATCATTGTTATAAATCTCTTCAAGTTTTTTCCATACCTCATATGCAATCTCTAGACCATGAACATCTACACATTCTGCATCAGACAAAGAACTGATAATGGCCTCTAATGTTTGATGATTTTCTTGTTGCTCTTTCTTCTGATCGTCAGTCAAAATCCCAGTAGGTGCAACATATTGAGTATTGACATGTTCCCAATACTGGCTTCCTAGACTCTTGATATAAATTTTCATTTTGTCACTCCATATCCTATAGTTCTCTCTATTAAACTTCGAACCTTCTTTCTTCATCATGTTCTACAAGATCTTTACCTCAAGTTGTTAGGCTTAGACCTTAGAGGACCTGATATGCTCTGATACCAATTAATGGTATGATGAAAGAATAAGTATATGGTCAACTACTGAGAGGGGGGTGAATTAGTAAATAGAAAAACTGATACAAACTTCACCAATCTCAAAATCAATCTCTTAAAGTAAACTATCAATGTAATACCACTGTCAAGATAAAAACTCATAAGATAAACCGGTTGACTGTTACAACAAATTAATAGTAAGCAACTTCAAACTCATAAACATCCAAATGCTTTTTCATATGTCAACAAACTTCATTTCTCAATGCTTTGGGTTATCATGACTTATCAAAGTAGTTAATTAAATCAACCATAAAAACATAACCACAAAAAAATTCACCACTTGACACAAATATTTTTGACTTGGAAACCCAAATGGGAAAAACCACAGTGAGATGAGACTCATAAGATAACTATCTGAACTCTCCTGAAGTTCACCCTGTTAGGAGCCTAGCCTATTAAAGTTTTAAAAAAGTCTTGTTAAGAACATATCTTGTTAGGGACCACCCGGTTAAGGGATTGACTGCAATGTCTTGTTAGAAGCAATACCCTGTAAGGAGTAACCTCGGTAGAGGATTTGAAAATCCAAGCTAATGGATCACCTTGTTAGAGGATTTGAATAGCACCAAGCTTGTTAAAGCTTACTCAGTTAGGGGATTTCAATTCTGCTATAATTGTTAGAAAACAATGGGAGTTTGCTAATCTATCTGAATAGTACTACACTTGCTTGTTCAGATCCTTTTCATGCTCCTATCTGCCTTTACTCAAACTGCAGGTACATCATCTGGTTCGGCAACCACACACTCAACTGATCTTTGCCAAATCTGAAACTAAACAACTTATTGACCTTATAAACAAATCAATTAGGTTGATAACACAACAAAAACCTAATTCTCTCATAGAGATTACAAACAAGTTGGTTCAAGTATGACCGTTAGATTACATAGCAATCTTTGCACATCAATCAAGAAAACCTCGATCGCTCCTTGATCACCACTTCATCGATCTTAGTAACTCATCACGCACTTTGCATTATATGCAGTGTACTTACTCATTCCCTAGACAAAAACTGTTACATCAATGTGCCAAAATCACTTGCAATTGTCTTCATACAATAATCATACGTGTCATAATCATTGCCGCTCATTATCAAATTGTAAACCAATCTAACCAATTCACCAAACTTAATTGGTTAGGGTTTATCAAAAACAATAGGTAGGGTTTACCAGTTACCGGTTCAACTCTCCAATATATAGCAATATCAGTTCACTCCACAAATTCTTCCTACCGGTTACAAAACATCATTTCAACAATATCATTACTGGTTAATTGACATCAATAACAACATAACATATCATTAATGTAATCTTCATGCAAATGCCAACATGTTCATCCTCTGAGTCATCACTTACTCCTTCCTCATCCGCTATGTAGCATAGTTTGTTTTTCTTGAATCTATATTTATTCTGATTAGGCTTAAATGATTTCTTAACTCTTTCTTCAAATCTTGCATTCCTTTCAGGACATCTAGATGCAAAATGACCAATCTTATTACATGCAAAACATTTAAAAGGTGCTTTTCCTTTATACTCACTTCCTCTCGGTCCTTTAGGTACTCTTCTAGCAAATAGGGCTTCAAGTTGCTCAAATTCTTCATCCTCTTTCCTCATATCTTCCAATTCTTTTGCATATAGAGCTCTCCAATCACTTTTACCGGGAGATGATGATGCATGAAAAGCAGGTTCAAATTTTGCAGCTCCAGAGGATCCAAATTATTCAAGCTCAAAAGAAGATAATTTCCCAATCAGAATGTCTCTATAAACTGAAGTGTTTGCCATTCTTCTCAATTCATTAATTGTAGTAGCCTTCATCTTGTAAGCTGATCGATTTGAATTATTAGTTGCCATAGGATCTACCTTAAGTGGTTAAGCTTCTGCAAAAGAGGACCAAAGCTCTAATACCAATTGTTAGAATAACCGATGGACAACTAAGAAGGGGGGGGGGGGGGGTGAATCAGTTGTCAACAAATTATATTAATCAAACCACTTTATAACCTTTAACCGGAGCACATAAACATTAAATACTGAAATAGGAGAAACAGATACCGGTAAGCAATAAAACTTAAGAATGAAACAAAGAATAAACACAATGCAACCATACCACATAACACCATGATTTGTATGTGGAAAACTAGGTAAAGAGAAAAACCATGGTGGGAAGCCTACCCACAGTCATATGATACTTCTGCAGAAAGTATGTGATACAATAAGGGGCCTGCACATGCAGGGAGGCACATTGCCTAGAGCATATTGCTCATTACAAAGGAGTCTCACTAACTAAAGAGAGGTTATAACCACCTCAATATAATTGGACAACAATCTAGAAGAATGAACTACCAATGATAGCATCTACCATGCATGATTACAGTCTTGGTTAAGGTCAATACCGAAGGCCTTTGACCTCTTACATAAACCCAATTCGATCACCTATGATCGACCAAATCTCCTTCGCATATGATATTCCATTCCATGACCATTACCACCACAATCTACAATGAGATCTTACATCAATTTATACAAACCCTAAGGCCTAAACCAATTAGGTCGGCCACCTAAAAGATATTACAATAAGATCATTACATACATCCACATTACAGTGATATACCATGTCAACTTTAGACCAAAATAACATTAACCAATCCATAAATCATCCCGGTAACATGTAGAGAACACGTAACACGATATCGGTCTATAACCTGGACCCAAATAGACTCACCATGCCAAAGTGATGTCTCCAATCAGTCGAGGCACAAACAAAGATCACCTATTGCATCCTGAATTCCATCTAGAAGCCGCACCAACACCACTTATGCATCTTGTCAAAGATTTTCAATAAAAGATCTATCGGTAAAACCTTAAACCCTTACTGGTATAGGCTTAATAGAGTGTATGAAAGCATTTGATCATCAAGTCAATACCAACTGACCAAAGCATACTTCAGAAACATCAAACCAAACATATTCCATTGATCCAAACATGTCGGTAGTATCCAACTGATAGTCCCTTCTGTCAGTAGCACTAGTTCTTCTACCGATAACCAAAATTTGTCTATCGGTAACCAATCATAATAGCTATTGTTGATATCAATGACAAAACATCAATGCAACACATAGTCAATTCCTTCATATTGTCAACACTATTTTCCTCATACACACACACTTGAAAGAATGGGGGCAAGAAGATCTACCATAGCTGGATTGGTTTGAAAATAATGAGGTTGTAGCAAAAATTGTACATGAAATACACCTAATTGAATATCTGGTGTAGAGGCACCTAAGCACACAAGCATACCAGAAGGTCAAAAGTCATAATATGAGCAATTTTATTGTATTTGAGTCATTCATAATGTATTAAGGCTATTTGAGTCCATTGAATCATAATATGTAAGGCTAAATGAGCCATTTTATCTAAATATATCATATTTAATCCATCTTTAAGTGTTAAAAGTGTCCATGTAAGGGTTAGAGTCATTTATGTCAAAAATGCAAAAATTGTAAAAATTGCAAAGTTGCAACATTGCCAAAAAAGTGAAACCAAAGTGTAAGAATGAAATCCTTTGGTCATGAGGTGGTTAGAGTAGTTAGGAAGGACTTGGAAATAGTTTATAAAACCATTTTTGTTCTAAATCAAGGGGGTAGATCAGTTTGGAGGGGATTTGACAAAGATTATCCATCAAACCCTCAAACTGTCATAAGGTTTTAAGGAATTTGTGGCTGTCATAGATCCATGGAGGATCACATTTGGTGTAATATTTATATGTGGATGTTTTTTAATGATATAGTTATGAAATTTATTTCAAATGAATCCTTTCTTATGCATTTTTGTGTAGTATTTGGCAAGATATGTTTGTTTTTACAAAAATTATCAAAACCTTGCCAAGGGTTACCTGTTTTGGAAAAATCCTCATAACTTTTGATTTAACCGTTGGATCTGGCTATAAATTTGAGAGAAGTTTTGTAACTCAGTAATCTAAAGTCTGACTAGAGAGATTTTATTTATGGTCAATATTAAAAAGTTATTGATGATTGTTTGCTATGGTTCATGGTGAAAAGCATATTGGTGAAGGCAGCAACAGTCTGGTTGTAGCATTTGGTATGGCCACATGAGGAATAATAATGAAAAAAGGCTATATGTTTTGGAAAGATCTCTAAATCCTCTTTCCATTTATTTTTGTCTGACTTAATTTGGTTAATAATTGAATAATTTGTGATTATTTTGGTGAAAACAATTTTTAAAGGATGAAACCCTGAACTAGGGTATTCCATGGCAATAAAGAATTTGTTATCTCATGTTATGGTGAATGTTATGATCTGAAATATTGAATGAAGGTCTGTAGGGATGGAATATAACCTTTGAAATTGGTTTGGAGTTGAGAAGAGTGTTTGATCTTTTTATATGCCTCTTGATTCAAGTTTAAGGTCTTGTATTAGTTTTGGGTCAGTAATACCCTTGAACAAACGTGTCATATGGTTTGTAATAGATGCTCTGCATCAATATCCTATTGAAAAATAAAGGTTTATCCATCTATTCAAACACATACCAATGAACTACCTATACAAAATTCTTCGACCCTATAAACAGCATGCACCTAAAAAGATATTACATCTAACGGATGGGCTCATTTAAATTTTCAGTACTGCATTTGCATATTTCTTTACTGCATTGAAATACATATCTCCTTTTCAAAGTGCATCGTAGTTGCTTGCATATCACCATTGCACAACATATAGCTACATATCATTATTGCTTTCTTATATAGTTTCATCAATAAAAAAAGGCGATTGTCTAAGTCATTTACCTGTTTGTACTGAAAGGAGTGAAGATTGTCTCATTTCCTAGATATTTTTCAAAAAAAAATTAGGAGGTCTTTGGTCATTCATCTTCAATATCACCCTGTGATTGAGCTTTATCCATGGTTGAGTAGAGGTTTTTATATCAATTCTTGTTGCCCAAAATCTATCAATTGCTATATCTTAAACATTAATCAATAGCTTTAACTCATTACAGATACCTAGTTGGTCATGTGGCTAGTGAAAAATCCAATATTCTTCTTCGGTGCCACTATAATTGTCATACCCAAGTAGGTTTCATTACTTACAATTCAAGGTGAGAAAATAAAAGAGAAAAAATGTTATGCCAAAATCAATATCAAAATATCAAGGCAAAAAGGAGCAAAGATATATAACTGAAATATCATGCATACAAGTGCAATAAAAGCTTGACTATGGGAACATGTGAGTAACTCCATTAGGGCTATGGACGCCTACTGGAAATGGAGCAATATTTGAGAGATTATAGTGTATAACCTCATCGGGTCTATAAACGTCTGACTGGCAGTGAGGCTCTATCCAAGATGCTTTTGAAGGCAGAATAACTCACGTAGCTAGCCACATAGGATTCCAAGGGTCTCTAATGGTTACAAGAGTCTGAATAAATCTAGTTGCACACACATGGGCAAAGAATATCAAAGTTTCAAGAATTGATGGAGAAGTTTTCTATGCCTCCATTCATAAATCTTGGTTAGATAGTGTGTTAAGTTGGATGGTCTAAGGTCTTCTGAGAACATATTGAAGTCCTATCTCTGAAACATTTCACACCTTTAATTCAATTAGTGCATTTCAAAATGCAAGACACACACAATCATCCTTGTTCAAATAGGAAATGCATCTTCATCTTGCATACTGCATTAGCATAGCTCATGTCAAAATTCATTGTCTCTATATGCATCACCTAGATCATCATCTCATATAGGTTTTCATACTGAGGGCATAGCTAAAAAATCCTAAAAATCAGAAAAAGTCCTAAAAAAATCGTAAAAATCAGAAAAAAGTCTTGAAAAAATCCTAAAAGTCATAAAAGATCCTGAAAAAAGTACCAAAAACATTTAAATACAATCCTAAACAAATACCAAAAACATTCAAAAACCAATCCTAAAAAAAGCCCCAAAAATCTAAAAAATCGAAAAACACAAAAATCAGACAAAAACATTCAAAAAACGATCCTAAAAAAATTGAAAAACACCAAAATCAACCAAAAACATTCAAATACGATTCTAACAAATACCAAAAACATCGAAAAACATCAAACTCAAACAAAAACATCAAAAAATTAAAAATACCAAAATCCAAAAACATTAGAAAACATCAAAATCCAAAAACATCAGAAAACATCAAAATCCAAAAACATTAGAAAACATCAAAATCCAAAAACATTAGAAAACATCAAAAAACAATCAAAAATCCAAAAATAATAACATCAATCAAATTCAAAATAAATTATCCTTTGCAAACGACAAGCATTTCAACAAACACAAAACGCAAAACAAATCAAAACATTGAGCTTAATAAATCATGCATCAACAAACAAACTACCAAGCTAGTCTACAACCTAGCCAATCAATGCCTATCAGTTGTCAACACCCCTATCAAACAACGTGCCTTTACGGATACATCGTTCCTAAAATAGGCGCCTATCAGATATCATGTCCTAACAGATACATCTTTCCTACAATGGGCATCCTATCAAACAATCATCCTAGCAACACTTGTCCTTGGCAAGAAGATTAGTATGGTTGTTGGATTGTATGGTCAAGTTTGTCTTATCTTTCATTGATTTATCTTTTATCGATTTATGTTAGATCATGTTACTATGCTACTCAAGGATGTCCACAAGTGACTAGAGGAGTCGTGATGGGCATGATCTTTTTAATTTTTTGTTGTTTGTGGTATGAACCAATTAAGTTCTGGGATAATAGTTCCAGTAGGTGTATTTGATTGGTACGTTCATTTGGCAAGTATCCTATGTAAAAAAATCAAAGTCAGGGATATCTATGCTTGTGACTACTGCACATACCTCGACCCCTAGTGCTATTCCCATAATGGAGGGTTCACTCCTTGTCTGCTATGTTCTGTTCTTTGCAATGAGATATCTTTACATCTTGGTTCTTTATACCTTGGTGTACATAGCTTCATTGTTACATAATAAGGCTCAATGATGAATAAGTAGTGCACTACGAATAAAGACACAAAGTTCACATTTCAATCATTCAAGCTAATCATGCTAATCAAGATCATTCTCTCATCAAGCATCTTTTCTTGGATCAACCTTTTCAATTCTTTCCAATCACTCATTCATCTAACATGATCTCTCTCATCACTTAATTCTGATCTTTTCATCTATAATTCTATCATTTCCTCATATAAACTATTTTATCTATCAATCAATTATTCTTCACTTTCATCATATTTTGATATATCATTTGTCTTATACAGGATTAGTCCTTCCTGAAACCAGACGTGGTCATCTATCTTCATCTTATACAGGATGTATCCTTCTTGAAACGAGATGTTTTGATCATTTTTGTCTTATACAGGATGTGTCGTTCCTGAAATCAGACTTGATCTTTATCAAATCAATCCTACCAATCTTATTAATCCAATCAATCTTCAAACCATTCTATCCATTTCTTCAATCCAATCAATCTTTGAATCACTCTAACCATTTCTTCTATCCAATCAAACTCATTCATGTCATCAAGTTAACCATTCTTCCATCTTTCATATAACATTCTTCTTCTTTTGAGAAATCATTCATGCCTTAAATACACAAACAATCTCTTGAGGGGGCATCCTACGGAGATCTCTAAACATATTGGGGCAGAAAAAAATTTTGTTTTCTTTGAAACAATGTCATTTCGACATTGTCTCAAAGAGGGGCAAATGTAGACACCTAAAAATGTCTCATAAAAAATGTACTAATTATTCGTCCTATTAATTAAATAATTATTTAATTAATCTAATTAATCTTATTCTAAAATAATTTAATCATCATTACCCATCTTACTAATTATTCAATTTCCAATTCGCTTAATCATTAATCATTTAATCCTTTTCTTAAATATTATTTATTTAATTAATTGCAATTTATTCTTTAATTAAACCAATCAAAAATATATATATTCTTCAATTAAAAAATATTTATTATTTAATTAATTCCATTTCTACTGATTAAATAATTTCATTTAAATTATTTAATTAATTAATTTATTCCCCAAATTCGGATTTCAACAAAATTTCATCTAATTCCAATTTCCCAAATTCACATTTCAAATCAAAATGACATTGAATTTCAATTCAAACTCCTACAACACTTGTTGAAAATGATGACTGATTGATCAAATCAGTTAACTCTCCAATCTCCCCTTTTCACTCCAAATCATCCTTTTCTGACTAACTCATCTATTCAGTCTTCTTCCCAATCAATCCAGTCAACTGGATAATCAATTGAGTCATCTATTCAATCAATCTAGTTAACTATCCAATCAATTGAGTTAACAAATCAATCCATCTTGTTAACAAATCAATCAATCCATTTTACTGATCAATCAAAATCAGTGATCTATCAATCAACACTTCAGTTCCAAATCTCACCCAATCTGTCCCAAAAATCTATAAATACAAGATCAATTTCTCAATTTCAATAACCACTATCTTCAGAATTATTGTGTCATCCTTATGCAGGTACTCCATCACAACACTAAGAGCCCCCACAATCAAAAATGATAAAGAAGGGCAATAGAAGCCATGGATGGAATCATTTGAGGGAGTTTTTAAATTAGATTTTATGCTTCATTGATTTCTATTTAATATTCTATTGTCATTTATGGATTTAGCTAATTAGAATTGAGTATTGGTGGTTTATTCATTTATTCTAGTTAATTATGCTTTAAAAAATTATAAAACACAATATTCTCATGAGAAGAAGTTGTATAATTAAGGCTTCCTAAGGTTTAATTACTAAGGATATGGAGCCTAATTTGGATAACTTATTTCATGAGAATGTGTTAGGGTTTCAAGCAGATCCGAAGCAAATATGAACTAACAATTATATGCAGATTTAAATACAAAAGATAAAGAAATAAAATAGGACACAGATAACAAAGAGATTTAACGTGGTTCACCCAAAATGGGTTACATCCACCATACACAGCCGTCCAATCTTTCTTATTATCCAACAAAAATAGTACATCCACCTTACCATGCCTTAAGCATCCCAGACGCTTATAACATGCATTTTTAGGGCAACAAACAAAGTCGGCCTTTTTAGGGTTTTATTACAATGTCGGTTTTCATCAACAAAAAACAGCAAAAAAAAAAATTCAAATCCCCGTAGCGGGCTTCGCCCGCTTTGTGGGCTGCCGTCCTCAAACCCCTACTCGAGGCCTAGTCCGGCCCCAAACCCTGGCAAGGATACGTGCTGAGTGTACAGTACTTTGTTGATCAGTCGCCACATATCAACAATCTCCCACTTGGAGACTGATCAGGCTCCACACCAAACAATCTCTCACTTGGGGACTGAAACTACACGACACCACTGTACATGCAACATCCGCTGGATAAAACACTAGGACTCGACTGGTATACATTCCACAATTATCAATCAAGAAGACCAACAGAAACTGATGAAGAAATCAGATTCTCCTATGGAACTGCCTTCGTGAACATATCAGTAGGATTCTCACTTGTGTGAATATTCTCAAGCCGTAACTGATCCTCCTCCAAAACAGTTCGGATGAAGTGGTACCTGAGCTGAATGTGCTTGTCCTTGAATGAAAAGTAGATTTCTTTGCAAGATGAATGGCACTCTAGCTATCAGTATACAATGGGCGATCCTCCTATGTCTGACCCAATTCCTCCAAAAAACATTGTAACCAAATCATCTCCTTGCTGGCTTCTCTAGCAGCAACATACTCAGCTTCAGTGGTTGAAAGTGCAACAACCTTTTGCAGCCTAGAAATCCAACTGACTGCAGTTCCCCCTATAGTAAAAACATACCCTATAGTACTCCTCCGTGAATCAATATCACCCGCGAATCAATATCACCCGCCAGATCAGAGTCAACAAATCCACTCAGAGCAGCATTAGATCCTTTGAAACATAATGCCTTCGTAGTAGTTCCTTTTAGATACCGAAGAATCCATTTCACAGCATTCCAATGTTCCATACCCGGATTACTCATAAACCTGCTCACAACTCCCATTGCATGTGCAATATCTGGCCTTGTGCATACCATTGCATACATCAGACTACCAACAGTTGATGAATACGGGATGTTAGACATTTTATTAACCTCTTCCTGTGCCTTTGGGCACATCTCCTTAGTCAATTTGAAATGACTAGCCAAAGGTGTACTAACTGCTTTTGCATCCTGCATGTTAAATCTTTTCAACACCTTCTTTATATACTCACTTTGGGACAAATTCAAGGTTCTATTTTTCCTGTCCCGTGTAATCCTCATACCCAGAATTTGCTTAGCTCACCCAAATTCTTCATAGCAAATGACCTGGCTAATTTCTGTTTAAGATCATTTATATGTTGCATGTTAGACCCAGCAACAAGCATGTCATCGACATAAAGCAATAGGATAATATAACTGCCATTATCAAATCTCTTAAAATATACCCAATGATCAGAATGACATCTATGATAACCGTGTTCAGCCATGAAACTATCAAATTTTAAATACCATTGTTGGGGTGCTTGCTTTAGGCCATACAGACTTTTCTTCAACCTGCACACCAAGTTCTCCTTACCTTTGACCTCATATCCCTGTGGTTGCAACTTGTAAATTTCCTTCTCCAAATCTCCATCGAGAAATGTTGTTTTCACATCTAATTGTTCAAGATGTAAATCATCTGCAGCCACAAGACTAAGTACAGTTCTAATTGAAGTCATTTTTACAACTGGAGAAAATATTTCATCATAATCTATACCCTTTTTCTATGCAAAACTTTTTACCACAAGTCTGGCCTTATATCTTTTCTGACCTCCTTCCTCCTCCTTCAGCCGATAAACCCATTTGTTAGGCAAGGCTCTTTTTTCTACAGGTAAAGGGACTAAGTCCCAAGTCTTATTTTTCATCAAGGAGTCCATCTCCTCTTTCATGCCTAGCTCCCATTGTTGTTTGGCATCCACCTGCATTGCTTCTTCATATTCTTTTGGTTCACCAGAATCAGTTAATAATATAGAATACAAAGAAGGAGAAAATCTTTCAGGGGGTCTACTTGACCTCATAGAATGTCTAACACTTGCAGGAGTTTGTGGGACATTTTGTTGTTGCTGAGCATCAGGTACCTGTGGCATTTCATTTTCAGGAATCTCATCCAACACCACATATTCTTGCTTGTCCTGTTCATGCTTCTTTTCCTGCATCTGTTCTTTATACATAACCTTCTCATTGAATATAACATCTCTACTTCTAGTTATTTTCTTATTTTCAAAATCTCATAACCGATAGCCATATTCATCTATCCCATATCCAATGAAGGTACATTTCTGAGATTTAGCATCAAGCTTGGTTCTGTTTTCTTTATCAACATGGACAAAAGCTTCACAACCAAAGGTTTTCAGAAAAGAATAATTTACCTTTTTACCAGTTCATGCCTCCATTGGAATACCACCATCCAAAGGGGTTGAATGTCCTCTATTTATCAAATAGATAGCAGTATGTACAACATCTCCCCAAAAATGTAAGGGCAATCCAACATGCAATCTCATGCTCCTTGCGCGTTCCATGATAGTCCTATTCATTCTCTCTGACACACCATTTTCCTGTGGAGTTCCTGGAACTATCTTCTACTTTCTAATCCCATTTAAGGAGCAGTAATCTTCAAATGCTTTGCTGCAATACTCAACTCCATTATCCGATCTGAGACACTTCAACCTTTTTCCTGTCTCATTCTCAACCAAATATACCTGTCCAAAATCACCTTGAACATAATCTAGAAAATATTTTCTATGGGGTGTAGATGAAATGAAGCCCCAGAATCTATTACCCAGGAATCATTAACATTATCCAAACATAAGATTAAAGCATCTTGTAAAGTATTACTTGCAATATTAGCTTCCTTACTGTCATTTTCATTTTTGTCTCCTTCTTTGTTTTTCTGAAACCAACAGTCTTTCTTTAGATGACCAGGCTTTCCGCAGTACCAGCAATCTTTCTTTCCTCTAGATTGAGAGCGTCCTTTCTTTGACTTCCCTCGTGACTTCTCATTCCAAGGGCCTTTTCCTTTTTCCTTTTATCTTCCTCTATTCTCCACATTCAAAACACTACCCGATGATGTTGGAGTCTCACATATGCTTTTCCTTCACATTTCCTTGCTTAGGATAACACCAACAATATCATCAAATACCAAAGTGTTTTTACCAAAGATAGAGTTACTTACAGCCATAACCAAGCTATTCCAGCTTTCTGGCAAAGAACATAAAACCAAGAGAGCCCTAACCTCTTCTGCAAAGGTAATTTTTACCGAAGACAATTGATTGGTAATTGTATTAAATTCATTTAAGTTCTCCGCTACAGATCCTCCCTCACTCATTTTCAAATTAAACAAACACTTCATAAGAAATACCTTATTCGAAGCTGAGGGTTTCTCATACAACTTAGCCAATGTCGCCATCAAATCTACACTCGTTTTTGCTTCTGTTATATTGAAAGCTACAGACGGTGCAAGGCACAAACGAATGGATCCCAGTGCCTTTCTATCTAAAATGTCCCACTCTTCATCTGACATTGCGGTTGCTTTTTTTGCCTTCCCTTGCAATGGCCGCCACAAATCTCTTTGATATAGGTAATCCTCCATCTGCATTTTCCATAACTGATAATTCTGGTCGTTAAACTTTTCGACCTTGAATTTGGAATCCTCCATTGCTCCCACTCAAATTTGAAAGTCCTGCCAATTTACAGAAAACCTCGCTCTGATACCAATTGTTAGGGTTTCAAGCAGATCCGAAGCAAATATGAACTAACAATTATATGCAGATTTAAATACAAAAGATAAAGGAATAAAATAGGACACAGATAACACAACACCCAAAATGGGTTACATCCACCATACACAGCCGTCCAATCTTTCTTATTATCCAACAAAAATAGTACATCCACCTTACCATGCCTTAAGCATCCCAGCCGCTTATAACATGCATTTTTAGGGCAACAAACAAAGTCGGCCTTTTTAGGGTTTTATTACAATGTCGGTTTTCATCAACAAAAAATGGCAAAAAAAAAATTTCTCGAGGGCTACCGCCCCCAAACCCCCGTAGCGGGCTTCACCCACTTTGGGGGCCACCACCCCCAAACCCCCGCAGCAGGCTTCGCCCGCTTTGGGGCTACCACCCCCAAACCCCCGCTCGGGGCCTGGCCCAGCCCCAAACCCTAGCAAGGATACGTGTTGAGTGTACAGTACTTTGCTGATCAGTCGCCACATATCAACAGAATGTTGGTGGTTCCTCCAACCCAACAAATGATGTCATTTATCCCCATTCTTTTCATAATTCTCATGATGAGGATGAATCACTAACTAGGGTTATCATTAACCAATTGGAGAAGATTGACAATTAATTTGAAAATCTTCAACAATGGATGAGTCAACAATAACCGAAATGTGAGGCAATCCCATTGATTGAAGGATTAAAAAGAATGGTGCAAAGTGTCGATTTGTTGCATGGTCTTGCTCATATTGTTAACACTAATATCATTCCTATCAAAAGTTATGTTGAAGTCCTTGGTTATTCTCATCCCACTAGTCAAGCCAATCATTTTATTCCTCTGCCTACATCCTTGCCTAGTGTGCCTCAATTTACATCTTCTATCATGACTACTTCCACACAAAATGTTAATCCTATACATGTTAGTCAAGGGGGAAACCTTGTTAATCAAAATTCTTATATATCTCCTTTCATGAGTCTTTCATTTGGGTCTCAATCATTTCCCATAGCCACATATCATAGTGTTCCACCTCCTTATTCTCAACCTCCACCCACATACAACAATGTTACTACTCCATCACAATCCAATATGTCCAATTTCAATCCATCCACCAAAGCAATCATCAATAACTTAGCCCAAAATGTTTCATCCCTACAACAACAATTCGCTTCCATTACCCAATCTAAATTTAATGTGCCCACATTTGATGTAGTGAGCCCATTATTAGATTGCATTGTTCGTGTTGTCCCTCCTAAACTTATGGAAGTACCGCAATTGGATCTCTATAATGAAAAAAATGATCCCTTTACTCATGTGAAAACTTTTCAAACTTTGTGTAGTGACTTTGCCCATGATCAAATACTTATGGCTAAATTGTTTACTTTAACCCTAAGGGATAAAGCTTTGAAATAGTATTGTTCTTTGCCTCCTTATTCTATTACATCATTTCAACAAGTAGCTAATGCTTTCATTCAACAATTTCACAATAATATTGGTCCTAAGATTACTTTCACTGATTTTATTCATTGTAAGCAAGCGTTAAATAAAAAGTGACTGATTTTATTGGTAGATATAAACATTTGTATTCTCAAATTGCTTATCCTATGCCTAATCATGATGTTCAAACAATTTTTATTGCTAATTTACAAAAATACATTAGGGATAAACTTCCCTTTTCTGAGTTTACTTCCTTTACACAGTTGTGTGCAATGCTTCATAATTATTAGCTTCAAGTGACTCAATTCGAATCATCTTCTTCAATAGCTTTGGTTGATAAGAATGAAAGTCCTCAACAATATTTTGTGAAGTTTAAACTGAACAAGGGGTACATCAAGATAAATGACAACATCAATACTCAAGTGATAGCCATGACATCAAGTGTGGCCCCTTTATCAAAATACTTTAGAAAAGAATTTACTCCTCTTTATGAGTCTTTGCATAGCATAATGTCAAAATTGATAAATAATAAGTGTTGAAACTTCCTCCCATCAAGCCAATTGATACCTCCAAACCTTTGCCACCTTATCATGATCCCAAAGCCTTTTGCCAATAACATTGTCAACCCGGTCATGATACTAAAAAGTGTTATACCTTAAGGAGCAAGATTCAAGAGTTCATTGATAAAAAAAATACCATATCCGTAGTTGGTGTGAATGACAAAGGAAACAAATCCATAGCTCCTAATCAAAACCTCCAAATCTTTACTAATCCTTTGCCTTCCCATTTTACTAATGTGGTTGAGTCTGAGCCTCTTACATATTCTCCCGATGACCCTGGTGTTGATTCTAACAATGTTGTGAATCTTGTTGATAAACCTACACCTCCTAAAGACTTATGCATTACCTTTGATCCTAGTGAGACCATTGATGCACTTGATGGCCCACTATATATCACTATGAAGATCAAAGACAAACTCTCACAAGGAGTGCTCATTGATCTAGTGTGCATGGTGAATGTGATCACTGAAGAATATCTCTATATTTTCCAATTGCATCAAATAAAATATGATAAATCTGATGGAATCATCAAGGTGTATGATGGTTTCTCTTTCCCTACTACTAGTTCTATTACTCTTCCCATAGATTTTGGTACTAAGCACTTAGATGTGCCTTTTGCTATCATTCCTACATCAGATCAATTTTGTGTGAAGTTGGGACATCTTTGGCTATCTTCCATGAAAATGATATTTTTCCACTATTCATAAATGTCTAAAATTCCTTCATAATGGAACTATCATAACGATCAATCATAGCATGTACCAACCCACGATGAGTCATGGAGATGTCACCCTTGATTACTTTTGGCCTAAAAAATTTGAGCCTCTTAAGCCTCAAAGTGATGCTCTCTTTCTATCTTATCAAAGGTGGAAAGATGAGATGATCTTATCTTTGAGTAAGCCTAGAGATCCTAGACCTATTCCTCCTCCTCATGATGGACCTACAGTCCTTCCTACACGTACTATTCCTCCTCTCTATGTTGCAATCTCATCTCCTACATCTTACAAAGGGAAGCACCTAGCATCTCCTATTTCTCAACCTAGTAGACCTTCTCCCATTCCTCCTTTAAAGGATGAAAAGAAGCCTATGTCCATTGATCCTAAACCTTCACAACCCTCGGCTAAAGATAAACAAAACCATTGTGCAAGAGAGCACTGACGGAGACATCGTGCTAAGGCTTGTGAACTTTCTTCACAAACCATTTCCTCCCCAAAGATACCAAATATTGAGTTGGTCCCATTTGTCCAACCTTCGCCTAGCCCTAGGGAGAAAGTTCAACCTAAATCACCAAGATTAAAAATGCTTAAGAAAAATGATGGTTCATGCTCTTTTTGTATTAGAGATCGTATTTTTATTAATCTTGATGAAGAAATAGATGATGATGTTTTTCATGCTAACGATGTTGATTCTAATGATTATGATGATATGTATGAGCTTGTTGATGTTGACAATGATTTATATAAACAATTTTCAAAAGCATTAATCCTACCTCCTAGTGACAAACAAAGTGACTCATCATTAGAGCATGGTCCTTCTTTGGAACTTGCAGTAGCTATATCTATCATGCTCGAAGTTGCTCCTCTTGCATCTTTTCCACCTTTCCAAAACAATGTTCAGCAAGATTGGGAGGCAAATGATTTTCTTTATTAGCTTCATTCATGTCATATATTCTCTCTCCCCTCTTACTTGTTTGTAATGTGCTTCCCCTGTGGTGTAATTTTGTTATGTTAGGTTCTCTTTAGATGATCCTTGTCACTCCGTTGGTGCAAGGTAATAAAGAGGATGAATCTATTGTAACATTATTCCATTTATATCTCAATTCTTCTATTTGTTGTCCTTTGTGTTGTCTACTTAGGGAAGATGCAAAGCGTTGAAATCTCTTTTGGTCTCTTCCATGTTGACTCAAAATACACATGTTCTCTTATTCCATTGTGTTTCTAGTTCCACTACCTTTCGGGGATAAGGTCAATTCAATACAAATAATCAATGCTATACATTATTTATCATAAGAGCAGACTGGCCCTAGAGCTAGTGGATCCCTTATGTTTTTTTATGTTTTGTGACTATTATCCTTTGATTTGTCCTTTCTTGGGTACATATCATTGTTCTACTATGCTTGTATTTTGGATGCAGGCTACCTTAAATCAATTTCACCAAATAAGGCGTATGTAATTGCTTTAAAGTCAATGTTTCACTATATGCACACACTATAACATGTTTCGATACTCAAGTTACTTTGCAAACTAATGCAATGCCCACCAAAATACCCTAGAGAAATAAAGCTAACTAACATTTAACATGAGATAAAAAAATTTATAAACATATACTAATGCAACATAAACAACTAAATACTCATATTCATTTAACATCCATTAACAAGATAAATAATTAATTATCATGAACATAATCACAAGAGCACATAACGCAAGCGGAAATAAACAAAATACATCAATAACATTCCCTAGGGCATCTCAACACCATTACCTAATCCAAGCATATAACATAACCTTACCAAGAACATGATATCATATATGCGATATATTAATTACTTTCATATTTCAATGCATACTAACTTACTAACATTTACTCTTTCCAAGGGGAAAAAAATGTCGAGCAGGAATGGTAGCGGACGAGGGTCGAGGGGTAGGGTTTCAATAGTAGAGGATGACACAAATGTGTGGATGAGCCGGATGATGGCAACAGTGGAGCTATGAAGGACTTGGTGGAAGATGGTGTCGGATGTGGGTACGGGAGAAGGAACAGGCGCCCTAGGGTTTCCACAGATGGTGGTTCTGAAGAGGTTGTGGAGGGTGAGGTTTGTAAGAACATGGATGGAGCTATGGCACTATTTTCTTTGGGGTTTTGGGGCTCTCAATGGTTTCCTTTCTGTCACAACTTTGGGGTGTTCTCTTCTTCTTCTCCTTGGTGGTTCCTCTCCAGTTTGTTGCTCCTACTTTGGGATTCTTGTTACAGATGTGGGAAGGTGTTGATCTTGGGGGATTTTGGTGTGTTGCTGCTTGGCAAAGGGAGTTGTTAAAGATGTTGATGTTGCATGAGACCCCCACCCCTTTGTAGGGTATGATGATAGCTAAGGTAAATGGAGATGGTGTTTTTGGCCCCTATTTGGGGTCTGTCTCCGATCTAAAGTCTAGTATGGTGGCAACTGGAGGCGATTGGGGTTCCTCTAGTGGTGATTTATTAGGTGTTGCCCTTGTTGGTTTTGGTTCTGGGGTATCCTTATCCTCATTCATTTCCATGAGTTGCTTCCCCTCATCACTATTTGGGGGCCTTTTGTTGGGACATGTTCCTATCTGGAAGGGTGTTCCCCCTGTGATGGTCATGGTTGTTTACAGATCTGAAGGATGGTTGTTATTTGTCGAGAGAGCTAATATTTTTTAGGGGGTGTGGTACCGTCTTTGGTCTCAGCTACTTGGAGATGGTCTCTGGTGCTAGGAACCTTGTTTATAATGCATGTCTTATGAGCTCTTTATGGTTCTTTGGGAGGCTTGTGGCTCAGTTACTTCCTAGGAAGGTTTCGGCTGGTGATTCTTGGGTGAAGGGTTCTTGGCTTCTCTAGCTCTCACTTGGTTATCCTATTGAGGTGGTTTTTCCTTTGAGTCTAGTTTATGTTGTGACCTGGTGCTCAAGAGTGTGGATCTCCCTAGTTTCATTGCTTATCTTTTGTTGGAGTATTTTCTTAAGGGGTGTTTTCGTTTATCCCTTTTGTCCAACCTTTGTCTATTCTTTTGAAATGGAGTTTGTTGGGTTGGTCTGGATTCTGTATGCCTCATGGATTCTTTGATTTTCTCATGCTCTTTCTTTATAATTGAATTTGTCTCCTATTCAGGTGGAGATGGAGGATGCAGATGTTCTTGGGAGTTGGGGCCTAATGGTGTGCTTCATGTCTTTATTTTTGTGGCTCTGCCCCTTGGCCCTTTGGAGGTGGGACCGTCCTATGGGTTCTACTTTGAAGGGGGGTTTTTTTGTCTTAGCTTTGGTCTCTCATATTGAGGTGGAGAGTGTCGGGTTGAGTTGGTTTGTTTTTTTGTATTAGCATAATTGGTCTTCTTTGGTAGTGCTATCTTCTATAGAGGTGGAGATGGTTTTTTCTACAGAAGATGAGTGGTGTTGTTTGGTGGAGTTGAATGGTGTTTGGAAGGATCAGTAGGAGGTTTGTTTCCCTTCAGTTCTAATTAAGGTAGGTCTCCTTCATATTGAGGTTGTTTGGAGTCATTCTAGGAGGATTCTAACTTCTTGTTGGTTTATCTTTGTTAGGTTCAACTTGCTAGTTTTGGGAGCCAAGTCAAAACCCAATATGAAGGTTAGGGGAGCCTTTAAAAACCCTTTGGTTCCAGATTGTTCTTTTATATTTCTCATTAAGACATTGGATGCTATGGTTGTGATATCTTTGCTCAATCTTAATATTTAGGTTATGGGTGCTTGGAAAAACCCTTCGTATTTGATGAAGGTTAAGGGAGCCTCGATAAAACCCTTGTTCTTTCTTGTTTTGTATTGTGTTGAATGATTTTTTGTGAAGGATGGATTTGTCCTACTTTGTTTATTTGGGGCCTCAATGATGTTTTAGTTAGGGCGTGTGTGGGTTGCATGTAGTCTTTGCTCATTCTTTCTGCAACGTTCTTCTGTGGGTTCCAGATCCGTGTAAAATTTGGGGGTTTCAGGTCCCTCCAAAACTTATTGTAAGGGGTTTCAGGTACCCTCAAAACTTGGTTTTTCCTTAATCAAAAACATTTACTCTTTTCATGCATACACAATAATCCTTCACTATTCTAACTATCATGATTCTATTTATTAATAATGCAAATCCCATAAACCCCTAAGGTTCATTTTAAAGCACCAAAACTAGATGTTCCTAGTACCCATATACCATTCATTGACATTGTCCATTTTCTATTATATGATTGTCTACCATGTTCTACTCCATTCCTTAAGTCACATTAGAAATATATACAACACTAAATGCATAACCGTAGAGCCAATTCCATTATTTCCATTAATGAATCTCTATCAAATATACATAAGAAGTACAATAATGAGTACAAGATATCATAACATCAATTACATAATTCTCCTTCCTCAATTGCAACCATCTCCTAAATCCTAATAACTTAAATGCCAAATGAGTCATATTACAATAATTTGCTACAAGAACCATCCATAGTTGAAGATATAAGAGATCCACATCCATGCAAGAGCATCCAACAAAGAACATCCCAATGGAAGAAGGAATTAATCCACCTGACCATGTGTAACTATAAGGAACCACCCCCTCGTGCAAGGAGATGACACAATATCCCACTCACACTCTAGGTCTAGCTTGACACCTAACTACCAAAGAGAAAAATAACTTCAAGACCACAAAACATGACATAATCCACCATACAAGACATCCAAAGGCACCACAATACAAAACATAAGGAACTAGGACCAACATGTAGGTAAGAGTGTCATCACATGATGTCACCAATAAGGATATCCTAGAACTTAGCCCAGCATCCGTGATACACATGCAAAACTATCTCAACCTTTGAGGAAAACAAGGGAGTTTGGTTTATCCGGTTACCAGATCTGCCACCTCACTCTAATCTCCAAGCCATGAGATGGGACACCACAAACATATTTCTTATCTTACTTAGATGAGTTACTACTACCCAACCCACCTAAGATTAGTTATTATGTTATCACTTGATTAATACAATACACCTCCAATGAGTTATCCAAACGGTCTAGACCCCGGCTCCAAACAACATGGAATCCTAGCAGTCCATTCCTCATGACCTTGACAGACTCATAGAAGCCCATTCTCCCTAACCATGCACCTAGGCCATAGGGTAAACATACATAACAAGAACAAGGGCTCTCAAAGTATAACCCAACTAACCAAGGTCTACAAAACAAGATAATCAATAATAAATGCAAATCAATACCATTGCCACATCATACAACCATATAACAACCATTATCTATAATACTAAATGCAATCCAATGAGCCCCAAATATCACAGCAAGGAATAGGACATCTTGCTTAATTTTCCAAAAGGCATAAGTCACTTTTATTAAAAGTCCAAAAATACAAGAGTTCATTAAAATCAATAACACAGTTTCGGATCACCATACGACGCTTAGAACACCCAGACCTTGCCTCTAGATGGACACAAAAACCATAACAATAAACTCAGAAAAGTCCCAGAAAGCCAAAACTGTCTCGTATAAATACAATAGATTAGCACATCTATCAATAATTTTAGCGCATACGAAAGGCTCTATAGCATTTTTGACAAGTATTTTAGTGCATATACTGTTGGCATTATAGTAAGAAAGATTGTTGGCATTTCAATATCAGGAGATTGTTGATATTCATGAAGGATATTGAGAAGGTTGTTGAAGATTATTGATATAACTGAAGAAGGATGATAACTATCTTTATAACATTGTTTTGTCATTGATGTCAAGAAATTGATTATCTGATTCAGTATGATGTTGCCATATCTTGAGAAGATTGATTTGAAGAGAATTAAGATGTCGGTAAAAGACACAGAAAGAATGTGATGAATAAGGGGAGAAATAAGTTATTCAATGGGCAACTATTACTGAGTTAGACAATGATGAGATCATGATGTTTAGATTGTTTTGATATCCTACATATGTTGTTGATTGTAAGGTTAATACTATACTATGTCACCGAGCAAGGAACCTAGTTGGTAAACCCTAAGGAACCTAGTCGGTAAACCCTAAGGTTATCGATATCGGTTAATGAAGGTGGAATGTCTACCGAGTAAAGTTTAGTATTTACCGAGTTGCAACCGAGTTATGACAGTGCACATTGGATGGATAAAAGCATTATTTAATGAAAGACAATGATTAGCTGGAGATGTATAAATGATTGGTATGTCGTGCATGAAGTTTGTTAAGGATCTATGGAAAAGGAAAATTGGTAGGAAGATCTACAGCGCAGATTGAACTACATTAACCTTGTGCAAGTTCCAAGAAAGGACTGCAAGTCCCGAGGCAAGGTAAAACATCTTCAGATCGAAAGGATACATTGAACCTAGTCAAGTTTGAAGATCTGATGGCTAAGATTGATCATGGGAAATGTGATCAAGGAGATTAAGCGGTTAGCAATTGTTTATAAATGAGAAATTGTTGATAAACAATGTATGCAGGCAAGTGTATGCACGGGGATGCTACATAGTGATTACCAAGCACAAAATCTTGAAGACCTGTTTGAATAACAGAGTAGAGAGCCCAGCAGAGGGACAAGATAAGTCTTATGACTAGATTATTTTGAGAAAATAAGAATCTTCTTTAGCATTTTAGATGTGAAGTTGCAGATAGATTTGTATTACTATTATTTTGTAAGTGACAAAAAATCTCTTAACCAAGTGGACTTAACAGTCTTATTTGTAAACCCTCTAGCAAGGTAACATTCTAATTGAGTGTTTGAAATCCTTTAACAAGGTCACTTCTAACAAAGTGAAGATCCTACCAAATCTTAGGGAAATCCCTTAACCGGGACACATCTAGCAATGTGTTTGTAATCTTTAACAAGATTTGCTTTTAACCGACCATACTTTAGAAGACAATATTTCTTAGTGGGTCCGAAATTCCACAGTGGTTTTTCCCTATTTGTGTTTCCACGTTAAATCTGGTGTTATGAGTGTTATGATGATTATGTGATTATGAGTTTGCATGTTTAGCAGTTTTTGGTTATATTGCTGAAGTATAAGTTACCGAGGTTGAATCTGTTGATTTTATGGAAGTTTAAGTCTGTATGATTCACCCCCCCCCCCTCTCATCTTGTTAGCTATTGGCATTTGTACTTTACATTAAGTATCAGAACTATCAATTGGTATCAGAGCTTTGGACTCTGGAAGAAAAGTTTAAAGGTACTTGAGGCAAAGATCCGAAGATGTATAAAAGGGATGCACCGAAGCTAAACAAATCAAGTTTCTCCACATGGCAGAAAAGGATGAAGCTACATTTATCAAGAATTGGAGAATATGTAACATATTATCTAGAGAATGATTACATTGCATCGAGCACCAACCCTATGACCTTAGAAGAGATAAAGGCAAAGCAACAACATATTCAAGCTATGATTGAAATAACATCAGCATTGACCGACTCAGAGTTTAATGATCTAGAAGGTTGTAATGATGCAAAAGCAATGTGGACTAAGCTCATATCTATGTATGGAGGTGATGAACATGTTCAAAGAGAAAAAGTAGATAGTCTAAGAGGATAACTTGAATCCATGAGAATGAATGAAGGTGAGAACATAAGCCAATATAGTACAAGACTAAAGGAGATTGTCAATCAAATTAAAGGAGCAGGTGGAACTATTGGAGCTATTTGAGTCTCTGCAATCAATGAATTGAGGTCTGTACCTAACATGCCAGTTTCTTTGGATGCTACTATTGGTAAGCTACATGCATTTGAGTTCAGTAATTTTGATAAGAGTGGGTCTTCGGTAAATAAAGTAGAATCTGCATTTAGTTCTTTTCATATTAGTGAATCTGATGATTACAATGATAGAATGAGTAATTATTCTGAAGGGAATCATAGTGGAGCAAGTGAAAGATTTCGTAAGAACATGGAAGAAGTGCACAAATTGTATGAGGAAATCAAGAAGCAAGAAGAGTTTGAAGCATTATTACCCAGAAGGTTACCGAGAGGCAAAGGTAAGTATAAAGGGAAGCTACCTTTAAAATGTTTCAATTGTGATAAAATAGGACATATGGCTTCTAAATGCCCTGAAAAATAATCTAGTGAAAAGAGAGAATACAGAGATAACAGGCAGAAAGACAACCAATATAGAGGACACCGAGACTTCAAAAGGAGAGATAGAAAGACATGTCTAGTAGCTGATGAGGAATCCAATGATGACAAATCTGATGAAACTGATACTGAGGAAGTTGTTTATGTGGCTATTAAGGATGGATCTGATGAAGAAAGGTATGAAGAAAAAGCTCTAATATCTCACATAAATAATAATGATTCTTGGATCATAGACAGTGGATGCTCACATCATATGACATGGGATAAATACAAGTTTGTTAAATTAGAAGACTATGATGGAGGCTATGTAAGATTTGGTAATGATGCACCATGTCCGGTGAAAGGTAAAGGATCTATAACACTTCTTCACAATGTTAAATGTGATGATGTATACTGGGTTGAAGGATTGAAATACAATTTCTTGAGTGTAGCACAGCTAAACAATACAGGATACCGAATAGAATTTTAGAAAGGAATTGTCAAAGTTCATGACAAGCATGGAAAGTTAGCTGCTACCGGGACACAAACAAAAGGTAATACATTTCATCTTGACTCAACTTGGAACAAGTGTCTTTATGCAAAGATAGATGATACCCAGTTATGGCATAAAAGGTTTTGTCATGTAAATTTTGATAATTTGATCAAAATAAGTAAGAAGCACCGAGTAAGAGGTCTACCGAGTCTTGAAAAACCTGAAAATGCTATGTGTCGAGGATGCCAGATGGGTAAGATGACAAGATCAAGCTTTACAAGTAAGTCCTACAGTTCTAAAGGAATTTTAGATCTAGTACATATTGATCTTTGTGGTCCTATGAAAGTTCAAAGTTATTATGGTGATAAGTATTTCATATTATTTGTGGATGATTACTCAAGGATGATGTCAGACATGTTTTTAAAAGAAAAATCAGAATCTTTTCAAATGTTTAAATGGTACAAGGTAAGAGTTGAAAATAAAATAGGAAGACAACTGAAATGCCTTAGATCTGATAGAGGAGGAGAATTCACTTCTAATGAATTTAACTTATTCTGCAATGATCATGGTATAAAGAGGCAAGTATCTACACTAAGAACACCTTAGCAAAATGGGATAGCCGAGAGAAGAAACAGATCAATTGTGGATTGTGCCAGAACCCTGATGATAGAAAAGAGGGTACCTCAAACATTTTGGAGAGAAGCAATCAGCACTGCAGTTTACACCCTGAACTGAGTTCAATTGAAGAAAGGAACTATGAAGACACCATATGAGATCTGGTATGACAAGAAACCTAATGTAAGCTATTTTAAAATCTTTGGAAGTAGATGCTATGTTCACAAAGATAATAGAAATGGAAAGTTTGATCAGAAAAGTGAAGAAGGAACATTTCTTGGTTATTCTTCTAGAAGTAAAGCATTTAAATGTCTGATCAAATCATCTAACAAAATAGTAGAAAGTGCAAATGTGAAAATTGATGAATTTGCAGAAAGAAATGATGAAGGAAATTCCAAAGAATCAGAAGATTATGAAGAATTCGTTTATGTTCAACCGAGAAGTCCTACCGAGAAAGCTACTGAAGAAAATGAAGATAATGTACAATTACTGAGTGATGAAGAAGATCATACAGACCTACCAAGCCTATATTAGCCAAGTATGTCAGAAGAAATCATGCATCAAGTCAAATTATAGGAGATAAGGATGATCCAGTGATGACAAGGAACAAACTGAGATAGAACACATGTTTAATATCTGAATTTGAACCAAGAATAGTGAAAGAGGTATTTAACAGTGAAGATTGGGTAAATGCTATGATAGAAGAGATTGATCAAATCAAGAAGAATGACACATGGACACTGATCCCAAGATCGAAGGACAAAAATGTAATCGGTACTAAGTGGATTTTCATAAACAAGCTAAATGAGAAAGGTGAGGTCATTCGCAACAAAGCAAGACTAGTTTGCAAAGGTTATGCTCAAGAAGAACGAATAGATTATGGTGAGTCTTTTGCACCTATGGCTAGACTTGAGGGAGTAAGAACATTGTTGGCATATGCTGCTTTCAAAAATTTCAAGGTATATCAAATGGATGTTAAATCTGCATTTTTGAATGGTATACTAGAACAAGAAGTTTATATTGAACAACCTGAAGGATTTGTTGAAGACAAGAGTAAAGATCAGGTATGCAAATTGAACAAAGCTTTATATGGTCTGAAACAAGCACCTAGAGCATGGTATGAAAGACTACACTCTTATTTGATCAAGATTGGTTTTATAAGAACAAGTGAAAATAACAATATGTACATGAAGAAAAAAAGGACAATGGAATACTGATCTCAGCCATAATTGTTGATGATATTATATTTTGTGGTAATGACTCCTTATGCAAGAACTTTGAAAATGAAATGTGTAAAGAATTTGAGATGTCACTAATTGGTGAGATAAAATATTTTATAGGTTTATAGATATTGCAAATGAAAGATGAGATTTTCATTACTCAATCCAAGTACATAAAGGAAATCTTGAAGAAATTTGGAATGGAGGATTCTAAACTAGTAAGTACTTCTATGACTACTAACTATAAATTATCAAAGAATGATGAATCTGCATCTGTTGATGAGACACTTTACCGATCTATGATTGGAAAATTGCAATATGTTGTGCATAGTAGACCGGATATAGCACATGCAGTAGGTATTGTAGCAAGATTCTCTGCAGATCCCAAGGAAACACATATGATAGCAATCAAGAGAATTTTCAGATACCTGAGAGGCACTGAAGTTTATGGCTTAGTATATGAAAAGAGAAATGGTTTTGATTTAAAAGTTTACACTGATGCTGATTGGGCAGGCAACATTGATGACAGGAAAAGCACAAGTGGTGGAGCTTTCTTTTTAGGAGAAAGACTAGTAAGTTGGCTTAGCAAGAAACAAGGATGTATCTCATAGTCAATAGCAGAAGCTGAATATGTTGTTGCAGCATTGAATTGTACCAATATAGCATGGATCAAACAACTGTTGGAAGGAATAAATGAGAAAGTTACCAAGCCAGTAACTATATTCTGTGATAATACTAGTGCCATTATCATTTCAAAGAATCCAGTAATGCAATCTAAGACAAAGCATATATCCATAAAGTATCATTATCTCAGAGAAGAAGTTCAAAAGAAGAAAGTTGTGCTGGAATATATCAGTTCAAAGGAGCAATTAGCAGACATCTTCACAAAGCCGTTGCCAAGGGACACTTTTGAGTATCTCAGAAGCAAGTTAGGGGTCCTACCCCTATCTTCTACTCACTAACCGAGTTTGGTGAAAGCATCAATTCGATGAATCTACAGAATATTATGAGTGGATAGATGTTGATTTATGCACTTTAGAAGGTTTTCTAAAGGTGTGTAGGAAATAGTGAATAGAGACAAGTTACTCTGATCGAGACTGAGATGATACACAGCAAGGCAAATCAATTCATAGAGGAAGAAATCATGATTTAGTTCTTTTACTTTTTGGCATTGTTGTCAAAGGGGGAGAAGACTAAATGGTTGGAAGACTAAATGGTTGACTGAATGGTAAATCCCTGAATGATGAAAATAACATAAGACTAATGACAAGGGGATAAGATTGCAAAATAGAAGAAGACTAAATGCAAGACAACAACTCAGAAGCCTAATGAAAAAGGGAGAAGACTTCAGAAGATTTTAGCAGCTCAAGGATAACAGGAGAAGTCTAATAGAAATCTGAATCTGAATCAATTTGAATATCTTGTTGGTATTACCATTTAATTGTTGGTTTTGCCATCAATGCCAAAGGGGGAGATTGTTGGCATTTCAATATTAGGAGATTGTTGATATTCATGAAGGATATTGAGAAGGTTGTTGAAGATTATTGATATAACTGAAGAAGGATGATAACTATCTTTATAACATTGTTTTGTCATTGATGTCAAGAAATTGATTATCTGATTTAGTATGATGTTGCCATATCTTGAGAAGATTGATTTGAAGAGAATTAAGATGTCGGTAAAAGACACAGAAAGAATGTGATGAATAAGGGGAGAAATAAGTTATTCAATGGGCAACTATTACCGAGTTAGACAATGATGAGATCATGATGTTTAGATTGTTTTGATATCCTACATATGTTGTTGATTGTAAGGTTAATACTATACTATGTCACCGAGCAAGGAACCTAGTCGGTAAACCCTAAGGTTATCGATATCAGTTAATGAAGGTGGAATGTCTACCGAGTAAAGTTTAGTATTTACCGGGTTGCAACCGAGTTATGACAGTGCACATTGGATGGATAAAAGCATTATTTAATGAAGGACAATGATTAGCTGGAAATGTATAAATGATTGGTATGTCGTGCATGAAGTTTGTTAAGGATCTATGGCAAAGGAAAATTGGCAAGAAGATCTACAGTGCAGATTGAACCGCATTAACCTTGTGCAAGTTCCAAGAAAGGACTACAAGTCCCGAGGCAAGGTAAAACATTTTCAGATCGAAAGGATACATTGAACTTGGTCAAGTTTGAAGATCTAATGGCTAAGATTGATCATGGGAAATGTGATCAAGGAGATTAAGCAGTTAGCAATTCTTTATAAATGAGGAATTGTTGATAAACAATGTATGCGGGCAAGTGTATGCACAGGGATGCTACATAGTGATTACCGAGCACAGAAGCTTGAAGACCTGTTTGAATAACAGAGTAGAGAGCCCAGCAGAGGGACAAGATAAGTCTTATGATTAGATTGTTTTGAGTAAATAAGAATCTGCTTTAGCATTTTATATGTGAAGTTGCAGATAGATTTGTATTACTGTTATTTTGTAAGTGACAGAAAATCTCTTAATCGAGTGGACTTAACAGTCTTATTTGTAAACCCTATAGCAAGGTAACATTCTAGTTGAGTGTTTGAAATCCTTTAACAAGGTCACTTCTAACAAAGTGAAGATCCTAACAGATCTGAGGGAAATCCCTTAACCGGGTCACATCTAGCAATGTGTTTGTAATCTTTAATAGGATTTGCTTTTAACCGAGCATACTCTAGAAGAGTATATTTCTTAGTGGGTCTGAAATCCCATAGTGGTTTTTCCCTATTTGGGTTTCCACGTTAAATCTAGTGTTATGAGTGTTATGATGATTAAGTGATTATGAGTTTGCATGTTTAGCAATTTTTGGTTATATTGCTGAAGTATAAGTTACCGAGGTTGAATCTATTGATTTTATGGAAGTTTAAGTTTGTATGATTCACCCCCCCCCCCACTTTCATCTTGTTAGCTATTGGCATCTGTACTTTACATTAAGTATCAGAACTATCATATACATGACTAATCAGAGCATATAATGAACCAATTAGCACATAGGACAAACAGAATAGTGCATACAATAAACAGAGTGGTGCATAGGCTATAAATAACAACGCAAATGACAAAAGAAACAGCGCATTCACATCTTGAATTAGCGCATACCAACGAAACTCAGAAAATGGAACTATGACTTAATGATTTGACTAAGAAAAATCACTAAGGCATAAGAACGACTTGAAAACAACCTAGAAGTGATGCAAATGCAAATAGATCACAAAGAACAAGTACAAATCTAACTCAATCAATCCAAAGTAAAGATGTGAGTTCATTTTCATAGACATAGAGAACTCACAGTAAAACTTATGTAGAGATATATAAATAATCCAACATAAACCATAATCAGGGGAAAACCAACACCTCAAACAATCATAAGAGAATGGCAACTCAACTTCACTCTACCTACATAAATATAAGGATTCAAAGAATCACAACATAGACACAGAATCGTTCACAACAAAACACCAAACAATAAATAGATGACACCATATGAAAATGTTCTAATTTAACCCCAACTATTTAAGACAACTATTTCAATATTCCATTTTCAATTTTATTCCTCCCATTCCCGCAAACAGAAAACACAGGCACAAAGAAAACATTCTTTTTCGGAATGAAAATTGCAGAGAAATGAGGAAAATTCAACCAACCTAGAACTAGAATCAATGGAAATGAAATTTGATGGAGAGCCAAATCCAAATCCAAGCAAGCTTTAATCCAACCAAAACCAAGGAATCAAATCTCCAAAGTTGCAGAAAAAATCTCGAATGCCAACCTGACAAAATGCACAAGAAACTCAATAAATAGAAAATCAAAGAAAAATGTCAACCAATAGAAATGATCGATTAAAATATATTTCTTACCAACCCTTTCGATTACCAAGGTAAATATATAAAATATTATTTAAATAACTTACCCAATATACTCATCCAATTAAAAAATATGGTAGGTAAAGAATATAATATTTAATTAACCCAATAAGATAAAAAAAAAGGAAAAAATAATAATATAAACAACCACTGATAATTTAAACCATGGGCACAATTGAATATAAAAGCCCATTAAAAAAAAATAACCAAAGGTATATAAATAAGTACCCAAATTATTAAATAATAAATATCCAATAATCATTAAATCAATAAATAAATGATCAATAATATTAAATTACTTATTAAATATTAATCCCAATATTAATCTCTTATTAATATTAGCTATTAATATCAATTATTTATTTAATTTGTTATTATAAACTATGTAAACCCATTAAATTAATTTAATATTATTAAACTATGTAAATCAATTAATTAATTAATTAATAATTTAATTAATCAATAATCATAATATTTCAAAACAACCCAATATAGGATAACTCAAGAAACCACTGACTCTAAACAACATCTCACTCCAAGACACTAAACTAACAAGGGTAATCAACTTAGACCTAGTGTGTAGAATAGTGTTTCATGTCATCTCCAATCAATTTGCCATTGGGATAAGACACACTCAAACCTATGAAGCCAGGTGGACTCGATGTCTGGTACCTGCAAACCTGTCATCGCCAAAACATGTATGACAACATATACAATAACATATATCATAAAATAGGCAGACAAGTGAAGAGAATTGCAACATCATATCATGCTTGTAATGAGTGATATGACATCGTCTCTATCACGAATACAATAGTAAACAGTCACAGTAATCATAGCATCAAATCATCCACTATAATCATGAAATAGGGTTAGTACGTCATAAGATATCATCAAGTCACCATATCCAAATATAAAAGAACGCATATAAAATGAGTACATATAAGAGTCTATCATCATAATAATCCATATAATAACCCATAATATTATCATCCATATGAAACTATAATGTCAACTACAAATATAATATGTCTATCATCAATAATGAAGCATCCAAATCATAAAT
The DNA here is from genome assembly GCF_030272615.1 of Cryptomeria japonica. Lineage (NCBI taxonomy): Eukaryota > Viridiplantae > Streptophyta > Pinopsida > Cupressales > Cupressaceae > Cryptomeria > Cryptomeria japonica. The sequence goes on along the minus strand of NC_081411.1, from coordinate 614,579,683 downwards.
AAACCCATAAACATCTATCAAAAGCATCACAAGGTAGTCTAAGCTATAGCAATATAGTCTATCGATGCACAAAAGTAAAGATGAATCAGGGAGGGGCACTACACTGAGCCTTTTGCTTTGTAATTTGGTATTCTTCTTTTTCATGACTCATAGTAAGCGAACTTTACTAGGCTAGTATTCGTGTTTCTCTCTCTTTCTTCTTTCTTGTGATGTCCCTTTTATATCGATATTGAAGTAGTAAGACCCTAAATTTCCTAGGGGCTTAGTGTGTCTTGTCTCTTTGATGTCTTGATAAAAAAATTCAATGCAGACCTTTGTACTTTACCATGAGTATGCTTAGTCTCATAATCCTATTAAAGTGGGGGCTAAATGTAGCATCCTAAATTGTAATCACCTACAATTTTGTCCTCACTTAGGCCTCACTTTGGCATTCATCCTCTAAGGCCTGACTGAAGCATTGATTTTGCTCACACCAACTAGCAAACACAACTTCTCACTATTCTTTCTAACTCCCCTTGATCTTGGAGCCCTGGTTTCCATAACCATGGCTCCTAGTGCCATGGTCCTCTCAAAAAAGGCCAATCTTGGGGCCTCATAATGGTCACCTAATTTGGGTGGGGACCTAGATCCCGTGTCGGCCTATGTCAAAAATTCAAATTTTTTTTCAACCAGCAAGTATAAAATGAGGTTTACTCCTCTCATTTCAAATTGAATTGATCACCTAAGAACATTCAAGATCTCAATTATACTCTAGCAAAATCAAGTGACCAAGCAATTAGTCTTCTATCAAGCATTGGAGCATAAGTGAAGTCAAGATTCAAGCATTGGAGATGGCATTCGAGTTCTATGTTTTATGAAGACTATCTACATGAAACCCTAATTCCTTGTGAAGATAAACAAAACTTCATTAAAGGTATATCACTAGGTTTTCATTAATTTTCAGCCTTTCCCCAAAAAGAAAAGTATTTTACTGTAATACTTCATTTACATTTCAATTTCATGGTTAATTCCAAAACCGAAGTTTGTCTTAAGGAAAACCCCTATTCCCCAACAATTTTACCCTTATCACTATGTGTGGGAATAGGTATAGATTTGCATTCGGGAGGATTGACAAGATTCACAGTGATGAATAGATTCCCCTTTTGACAGTATAAAATTTGGAGGACCAGGGCGACCACCACCACGGTCCCAAAAAATTAGGCCGAATTTCTGGGAACAAATCTGAATCTTCGTCTTCTGCTCATATCTAACTTGGTGGCTCAGTACTATGACTAGAGCTAATTGTGTATGCATAATCTCTTCAATAATTCACTATTTTGTCCTAATCTTTAACAATTCAAAAATTCAATTCAATCTTAGGAAAGAAAGAGCCCCATTTAGAGGCTTGGAATCTAATTAAAATCTTGGTCTATCAGGCCTAGATCTATCAAATTTCATTTTCCCCTAATGTAATGGTAAATTAAGAAAAATTAGTGGTTTTATTACATTTTATGGTGAAACTCTAATTTTCCACCATTACACACCCATATAAGTGTTATTACCTGTCAAAATGTGTGGTAAAGTACAATGCTCAAAACAAGAGAACATACCCATAGATGATGACATGTGAAGGGAGGCTCTTGAATCAAGAAGCCACTTACTAGACTGAAGATGTCTCAATATAAAGAGACTTTGCCACATGCCATAGAAGATGACCCATAATGTGGAAGTCCTAAAGTGGTAGAAGAGGATGAATTAGATGAAGGCAACTAAATATTATTCTTCTAGAGAAGATATGTTAGCTCATCATCTTTTCTTCATAACAATAATGATGACTTCTATCGGTGCAATTCTAGAGGATGAAGAAGAATCTGAATCATGTGCATGGGACTCTGTAGCTATTTGACTAGATTGGGAATCTTTGTGCCTACGTTTCTTTTTCTACTTGCCTAAAGATAGCTATGCAACCAAAGCCTGTGATTTGGAACAAAAAAGTGAATCAATTTCTATCAACTTGGCTTGTTATCATGTTAAGCATTCACAAAACACCTTTAAAGAAGGAACAGTGAAGGATACACCCAAAGCATCCATAGTGGAGTACAATATGAAATAAAATATTTGAAAGGGGTCTCAAAGCTTCGATAGAATTAGAAAGGTGTACCCTTTCTCAGTCTTTCTCTTGCCACAACCCTATAAAAGTGACTTGATGGATTTGAATTTCTCCAAAAATTCATTAATGGAAGATAAATAGTCAACTACCAAAGATGTCAAATCTAACTCAAGTTGTAGTGCACATAACTCATTAATACCCCCAAAAAGCTCCTAAAATTTAAGCCACATAGCCCAAGGAGTGTTGAAACAAGAGACTATCTAAAACATGCAAGCCAGTAAAACCCATAGTTGTGTCCATCTAGTTCCTATGTTGCACTCTCTCAAATAAATAGGTAATATCTAGTTGGTTCTCATCTAAAAAAGACCATAAACCCCTAGACTAGAGTAATTTGGTCATATGAGTCGAGCCTTCTAGGAATGCTAGTTGTTATGGGGTGTAATTTTCTCAATAGAAGGTTCTGCTATTTGAATTGGTTTGTATATTAGGCAAAGGCTAGGGTAATACGTGTATCTAAAAGATAAAGATTCTACCCTTCTCCCCACCCCTCATGGCAAAAAAAAAACCCTTTTGCAAGTTTTAAAGATAAGAAATGAAAAAATAAAGAAATGATTGCAAATGAGCTTTCTAAGTACATGGTTTAAAATATAGGAAAACAAGTGGCAGATATGGGTAGAGCATAGAACCATCTTTCCAATGCCTACTTGTTTGTGGAAAATAGAATCCCAATGTGCAAGATATTGCCCCAAAAGTGCAAAAAACATATTTGACATCAAGGGCCTATACAAAAAAAAGGAGCAAATTCTAGAAAAGCAAAGCACCACTGAATTAGGCTAGGAACTAGCTTTCTGACGATATCTCATTTTCTCAATTTTTACCTCATACGCAAAAGTTATGGCAAAAAATTGAATATAGGTCAAAATGCAAACAGAGGGTTTTGAGGTGCTAATGTGTCAGGTTGTACTGCTAAATGTCATGCTAACATTAGTAGAATATTCTCAATATTCTTTGTCATAAAAATTAGGTCACTAGAAAAAAATTCTCGACCATCAAATTCCAAACGAAATATTTTTTTATGCCCAAAATATTCAAGTCACTTGCATGCATAGAGAATCTTTATGGAATATTTTGGTGTATGCATAGTACCCAATAATGTCACCACATACACTTTGTTGGTGCATGCACGGGTGTACTTTTTTTAACTATACAACCTACAAAAAGAATTCATGGTGCAAGCTCCTTTTTGAATAATTTTTGCTACAAAAAATTTGATCACATTTAAATTTAAAAAAATATATTTTCTAGTGTAGGGGTTCTCTTATTCGTTGTATGCCAATGTATAGATTTGTATGGTTGTACATATTTCGTACAAGCCATGGTTGACTTGAAAAAAAATTGCCCTGCATTTTTTAGACTCGGTTTTTGTGATTTGAAAGGCAATTTTGGAATTTTTAATCGCTACAAACACAATAGTGAGGTCCATTTTGCCCCAAAGTGCCCATATTTTATGTTGTCCATTACATCTTTGCCTCAATTTTTTTTTCCTTAGAGAAAATTGGCCAATAATTTGACTACTCATATTTTGACAAAACAACAAACGATCTATATATTTAGGGATCCTCTTAACATGATGGCAACATCCATTTGAACCCAAAGTGCACTTGAAAATTTCTTAAGATTGGATCTTTCAAAATTTTACATATAATTTAGCATATCTGGGGCTATGATATCATGTTGTAGTTATTTGTTCAACCCCACAAGACCACGAGTTACCTACAAGGAAAACACCTATCACAAATGGAGGTCAAGAAAGATAGATTTGCTCAACTTGAGAAATGTGTTGATGGACAAAATATTAATGATACAAATGAATATAATGAATCCTTAAATAGAAAGGATGAATGGAACCCTATACTAAACCCTAGAAGAAAATTAAAAGAGAGCTTGACAAGTGTCCACAACATAATGAATGAGACATGTGCTAAATAAAATTCAATCTAATAAAAAGATAAAAAGCACTCCAAAGTTTAGCTTAAACGAATAAAGTAATAAAGGACATAATTAGATAATTAATTTGGTGATGTCCTAAATACTCCAACAACTATCACATGTTCCATCGGAACATGATTTCTTGTAAAATATTTATCCACCTTCTCTTTGAAACAAAATTCTTAAAATAAAATATCTTGTCAATCCAAGTGGACCAATCATATAATCCTACAAAATCTCATATGTAAAACTACAAATGTATGTCAAAAAAATATCATAATGATTAAAAAATTTAATGTGGGATCTATAATAACAAGTTGTGTGTGAGATTTATTTTGACATGAAAAGGTTTTGTCATTTCAAAATACCTTTAACTAATTTTTATTTGAGGATACATAGCTACAAATTTGGTAAGCCATATCCAAAAAAATGTTTTAGATGTAACTCACAGTTTTGACAGCCAATTATCTTTTTGCATTTTTTGAATTGGTAAAATTCTTGTGTTAATTTTTCAAAATTCTTTATTTAAAGATTTTAAGGCTTCAAAAATAGTTGTACCCTTTTGTGGGACTCTACCAAACAATGTTCATATTCATTAATATTTGTGTCCTCAATTCTTTCACATTTCTCAACAGCTTTCATTAGTGATTTTCTACTTATTTTTAGTGTTTGGCCTATTTTCCCTATTAGATGAGATTTCTTTATGTAGACACCTAAAATTGTCCAATCTAATTAAATAAATATCTTTATTTATTTAATTACTTTAGCCTAATTCATCTATTAATTAAATAAATCCTTATTTATTTAATTAATTCATTTATCCTCTTCTAGCCTTATTTCTCATTTAGATAAATACATTTATTTATTTAAATTTTCCTTTTTCTAAATTAAATAAATATCTTATTTATTTAATTGATCTCACTTCTTCTATTAATTAAATAAATCTTTATTTATTTAATTAATTCATTAGCCTTTTCTACCCATGACACATGCCATTCATCTCTTAATTCATACACTACCTACACCTTTCATTATTTTATTATTTCTTTTACCTACCCTCTAATCATAGCCGACCTCCTTTTACACCTCTCAATCTTATCCCTCCATTTCATATAGTGTCTTCTATATAAGGAGATGCTTCTTCATTATCAGACCCTGGCTAACTATTTGATCAATTTGACTACTTGGCATATGCGATCCTACTTGCAACCACATTCTGTTCTTTGTTGAGCTCTTGTGCACATAAAATCTGAGAGCAAATATATCAAGCAAGATCAATGGAGATAGGAAGAATGGAGATCAAAACCCTGTTGGACATGTGATGGTATAATCTTTGTGATTTCATTTGATTTGCATTGTCTTAGGTAATCTTCATATGTTATGGTGGATCTTTGTTGTTATTAGGCTAGGGTTTTGTGGTTGAATTCATTTAGCCTTTCAATATCGTTATTATTGTTTTCCATTTTCACCATAAACATTTTGGCACGCCCGATGGGACTCTTGTCCCTTTTGCATTTAACATCCTTGTTGCAAGTTTTGTGTTTTGAAGTTGCAGATCTAACATTTTCCATAGCATTTTGATATTTTCGCGTCTGCGTACTTTCGGATCGCATTTTTGATTTTCTGCCGCGTCTGTGACATCTGGAATCGCGTCCATGTCCTCGATAGTATTTTATTTTGCAGATTCTGGAAACCGCGTCTATGTTCCTCAGTCACGTCTGCGGTGTTTTTAGACGCGTCTGTGTCCAGAAGTCGCGTCTGGGTTCTGGAGCCGCGTCTGTGTCTCACAGAAATGCGTCTGCATCAGGGAGTCGCGTCTGCATCGAAGGTAACCGCGTCTGTGTGCATTGGTTTCATTTTTTCTGAGTTTATTGATTTAGTTTTAGGTCTTGCATTTAAGGTTTCAGATCCAGTTTATTTTGAGCTAACATTTTCAGATCTAGCTAACGAAATTGGTGCAGCTTGTCTTGAAAGCAAAATCGTTTTGTTGAAGGCCCCTATTTTCACAAAGTCTTTTGGATTTAAAATTTACCTAACTTGTGTGCTTGCAGGAAGAGGTGATTATTTGAAACAATCCAAACTACTAACAACTCTTTGGTGCAGGTCCTTGGCAAGGATTTTTGGATTTTTATTATGTGCTTTGTTTTCAATAGACTAGCAAACACTTCAATTGGTGCACTAAAATTGAATCATTGTCTTTTGTGTCTTGAGCAATAGGCTCTTTTTGTTTAATCTTTAGAGGGCCTGTCTTCCCGTGTGGTCATTAGGACTACTAGTGAGAAGAGAACGACCCAAGTGGTAGCGAGGAAAACCCACCTCTTCCGAACCACTATAAACAATTGTATTCATGGTGAAAACTATGGATAACGTGTGTTGATTAGTTCATACCGACACTATGTCTCCCCATAAACCTGTTTGATCAAATTTATTTGATCATTTGTAGGGCGTAACCCCTACCGACTGGGAGCCTTCTGTATTTACAAAGTTGAAAGTGCCGCATGTATGGCCACACGAGCGGATGCCCTTACTAGCACCTTTTTGTTTTAGAAGCCAAAATCCTTCTAGTTGTTGAGGCAGGAGGTCGGACCTCTGGTAGCGGCCCACACACATACAGTTCTTAGTAGATATACAAAGTTCACCACGGGGAGTTTTTGTGGGGACTGATGCTTGGCTGACCCGAGAAGTGAGTGCCGAGGGTGGAGCCAGTGAGGTCAAGCATCTAAGTATCCGCTCTGAATAGCATAGCCTTGGGGGTAAAACCCCATGTGGGATCAACAACTATTGTCTTGGCCAGCCATAAGAATTATGCTTGACTTATTTTAAACAATCAAACATTCAAGACCAAACAGCAAAACATTATGTCTTTTGTGTCTTCAAGTGTATGCAAAACATTTTTACATCAAACAACACACTTTTCTTGGAGTCATTTTGAGTCTAGACACTTGCAAACATTGGGTCTTCATCAACACTGTGTCCTCTTGTCACGAAATACAGTCAAACAATCAGATTTGGTCACAACAAAAATGACTTCATAGATTGGAAAAAATTGCACAAATTTTGCAGAAACGCGTTTGTGTCTGATATAATAGCGTCTGTGTTGTATAACCGCGTCTGTGAAGGGCAGAAACGCATTTGTGTTTCCAGAATCAACAATGCATTTTACAAAAATCGTAGAAACGCATCTATGTTAAACAGAACCACGTCTATGTCAGGAAATCATGTATGTGCAGTATACAGGCGCGTCTATGTTCAGAATTGAAAAAAAAAAAAAACTTTTACAGTCCAGCAAACAAACGCAGTCAGTTTCGGAATTCTTGAGCTTCCTAGGTCATTTCTCCAGGGTTCATTTAGCATTCAACCTATCTTTAGGTCTCACATAGTCCATCATTGCTTTACATCTTGCATTACATTCACATTTGTCTAAATTTGAGTCAAAAGGTCACTTGCTTGTCCTCATCATACTTTGTCGACACACTACATACAACAACACTTTGCTAAGTGGTCCCTCATCAAGGTCTATCACCTTTGGGTCTCATTTGGTTTTACTTAGAGTCAAGGTCAACTTACCTCATCAAGAGAAACTATCCTCTCTTTGGAAGTCACACCTACTCTACTACATACATACTTGGTTTTACACTTTGGACATTGCAAGAACACCTCAGATTCATTTACATTCCATCCAACTCTTGGTCTTCCATACTTTTTTCATTTTCATCTAGTCTAGCACATCTTGGTCAATACCTAGTTCATGGTTGAAACCTGTCTTCAAAAATCTAGGAGAGAAACTAAAGAGGCTCAAGAGTCCGCAAACATGAGTGTCTATGAGTATGACAATGATGTATTTTTCAATACTGATCATAACACATTACCTGACATGGATGCCTATAGAAACATTCCAAATGTTGAGCACATGGACACTACAAACAACAATGATACACACAATGACAATATGGACAACTTTTCAGTACATTCAGCAGATGTGGAAGAATCCATTATGGACCCCCACTTCAATCGATTGGTTGAGGAAATAATGAGGAGGGATAGACAATACTTCTTACAAATGATGGCACAAAGTGGAGCCAAGATACCTCATGATTTTGACATGTCTCAAATAATGGAAAATCGACCTTTGCAACAAACTCACTCCAACATGGATCAAAGGAGACCTAATAGTGGAGGCAATAGAGGACCATATATGGTACCTGAATCACCATCATCTTTGTTTAAAAAACCAGAGGTCCCACATACACATGGTCAAGCATATGATACTCACCTTCGTAGACCATTATGGAAGTCTTATGCAGAAAGATATGCTCAATCACATACCAATGCTAAGGATCAACCACCAAAGCAATTGGATATTCAAAGGCATGCTCAAAATTTGGACACAAGGAAACCCTGTGTCAAATTTGGGGGTAACACATTATAACATGACATGCCTGTAGAGTATGGTATACATGGACAAAATAGATATGGTGTTCCTCAACATGAATCTATACCAAGTGGTCCATATATGAAACATCACTTTAGACCTCCTCCATATGAACATGTGTATGATCAATATCATCCATATATGCAACATGCTCCTCCTCCAATTGGTGCCTCAAGCATGGGGTATGGTCCAAGAAGTCGATCTCCACCTAAGAGCAATCTGGAGCAACAAATCAGGGACTTACAAAAGAAAATGGAGGACATAAATACACCAAAGACAATATACACAATGAGAGACATATGTCCTTATCCATTTGACAAGAGCATTCCAATGCCTCCTTTTCCTACACACTTTGTGATGCCTAAATTTGATAAGTATAGAGGAAAAGGGGATCCTAAGGCACACATAAGACAGTTTTTCACAGCTTGCATTGAGGTAGCAGTAGAAGAGACATATTTGATGAGATTATTCCCACAGAGCTTAGGCGATCAAGCTATGGAATGGTTCTCCCAACTTCCACCTGGAATTAAGTCATGAGGTGACTTAGTAGAGGCATTTATTCAACATTTCTCCTACAATATAGAGACAGACATATCAGTCACTACTTTGTGCAACACCAAGCAAAGGGATGGAGAATCTTTTTCATCATTTTTACGAAGATGGAGAAATCTAGCCAGCAGATGCTCTTGTGAAATTCCACAAAAACAAATGGTAGAGATGTTCACCCAAAATGTTAACAAAGACATTGGCTATGATCTAAGAAAAGCTTGTTTGTCTACCTTCAAGGACGTCATTGAAAAAGGCTTAGCAATGGAGAAGGTCCTAATTGAACAAGGAGTCATTAAGATATTCAAGGAAAACAAAGATGACTTTAAAGGAAAGGACAAGCCAAGATTTTGGAATAAAAACAAGAACACAGTCAATGATGGTGTTGTTGATGCCAACACAGTGCGACCAAATTCATTTTTTTGGGATCAAGTTCTACAAACAATCAAGTGAATACTCAAACAACTTCTAGATCATGAAGGAAGTACACCCCATTGGGAGAACCACTTGAGTCAGTTTTCAAAAAGCTAGTGGCAAACAAGGTAATCACTATTCCAGATTTTCCTCCATATAAGCCAAAGGTCAAACCAAATTGGTGGAATGATGATGAATATTGTGAATTTCATAAAAGCAAGGGACATAAAACAGGAAATTGTCATCGACTAAAGAACATCATACAAGATCTCATTGATAGGGGTGACATTGAGATTGAAGGGCACTCATCCAATAAGGAACATGAGATGTTTAAGGAACCATTCCCAAAGCATGACAAGGGAAAAGCTAAAGCCACGGATGACCAAACCAACTATACCAGAGCAACCTATAACTATGATTCAACTATAAATCACATTTCGATGGACAATTACGTCTCTACCATTATCATCAAGGACAAAACCCTAACAATTCTACCCGGAGACCCAAGATTGTCCTAAAAGGTGTTGGATCTTCTTCCGAACCTACCTCTAAATGTCATGTTACAACCCGTTGAGGTAAATTCACTTTGCAAGGTGCTCTAGCCAAAAACACCGTTTCTTCATCAACCAAGCCTGAGTATGACCGTTTCTTACGCATATCTCCCGCACACAAAGCTATTCTTGACAAAATCTTGAGAGAAATTGTTGTTCCTACTGATTTGAACGTGGACCAGTTTCAAGCCATGGTGGGATACCTTTCCATTCCACATTCCCTTACATTCACAGAAGTCAATGACGCCTCCATAAGTTAGCCACATAATGCACCACTACACATTGAAGCCTTCATACACAAACATCGAATAAAACAAGTCCTGATAGATGGAGGAGCTGGTCTAAACATTTGTACATTGAGCACAATTAAACAATTGGGATATTCTGATAAAGCTATGAATTCTACAAACAAAATCACCATCAAGGCATATGATGATGAAGAGCGTTCATCCAAGGGCACAGTCACCTTACCTCTCAAAGTTGGGCCAGTTACGAAGGATGTGGTTTGTCAAGTCCTAGATCTAGATCTCACTTACAACATATTGCTAGGACGTCCTTGGATTCATGAAATGAGGGCAGTCCCATCCACATATCACCAATGCATTAAGTTTCCTCACAATGGAGTGGAGGTAACAGTTAACGGTGATCCTAATCCATTCATATACTGCAATAACCTGAGATCAAAAACTAAGACCATCATTCCCAGTAATCGCGAAGCTGTTCCTTCTTCGGCATACATTGATCCTGAGTCATTAAAACCTTCGACATCAAAACAAGGTGAGCTTAAAGGCAAATTTCATGACAAAGGCATGGGGGAATACACTTTAAATCAGACCATGTACTTACAACAAGTCATGAGTTCACCAAAAGAATATGGAAGACCACATCCTAACAAGCAAGTATCCATCATTGTACTCAAATGGGACCCTACTACCTTTCAAAGATGGGGTGAACTGGAAGAGGAAGACTTATACAAAATGATTTACAAAGACATTGAAGATGATACACAAGATCATATCAGTCTACCGTGTGAGAAATATGGCAAAGGTTTCAAGATCCTACAAAAATTTGGGTATGATGGAAAAAGCCCTCTTGGGTTACGAAAGGAAGGCGTCATTGAACCTTTACAACCTGAATTGACTTTCAAAAAGGAACGCTCGAAGGGACTTGGTTTCCTGACTTCCAAGGTCCACACTCAAAGGACAGAAGAATCCCTACAAATCAAGGCTGCCAAAATTCAACAAGAGGATCGCTATTCCACATATTCTAACGAATGAGAATGGGGTTCAAACAAATCTTCCAATGACTACGAGCTCATTGAGACATTGAGAGAGCCAGATGAACCCACAGAAGAAGAGGAATTTTATAAAAGATTCAAAGTTGGTCAAGAAACAACCCATGAGGATTCCACACAGTCCTTGTCTCAAGGTCCTAGGTTGAAATCACATAGGATGAGAATACCTATCCCAGAATGCGCTACTAGTGATGATAATTTGGATTCGTTCGCGATCGAGACTGATGAGGAGAGTGCCATCGACGACCTCGATAATTACCTTGACATACCCGAATATAACTGCATCTTCACTCTTAGCCCCGCTAACTTCGAAGACATTAAAGGCCTTCCCCTTGTTCACCACCAACTCATTGACTGGGATCATGAAGGACCTGCATAGTTTGACACATTCCAAAATAATGAAGCTTTTATTGACTATCTTGGCATACGAGATGATCTTCCCCCTGGGGACCATAAAGTGGGATACACTATAGAACTCAATAGCGTGGCATATATTGGTGAGGGCATCGGACCTTCCAGTCACAAAAATGTGAAAATAAGAACAAACCAAGGGTCTTATGGCAAAAACCACATTGTGGCGTTGTCTGACCCCAAAAAATGTAAAAAGAAAGGACATATCTGAGGGCGAAAACCTCTCTGAGGCACCCGAAGATGGAAGGCTCGACATTCTCCCAGCATCATATGAGGAAAAGTCATCCATGTTGGTAGAGGAGACTATCAAAACAAACATTGGTACAGAAGAGGTTCCACACAACATATTCCTGGCTCAATCGTTGATGGAGTCAGAAAGGTCAAAATTCATAAGTTTCTTCAAAGAACGACAAATCAACTTTGCCTGGTCATACGCCGATATGCCTGGATTGGATCTGGATTTGGTAATGCATCATTTGACAATTAAACCGGGGGCAAAACCAGTGAAACAAAAATTAAGAAAGATGCATCCACAAGTCGCATTATTGGTCAAAGCAGAGCTTGAGAAATTATTGGACGTCGGATTCATACACCCAATTGATTATCCTGAATGGATCTCCAACTTAGTGCCTGTCAGTAAACCAGATCGCAGCATCAGAATATGTACAGATTTCAGAGACATCAACAAAGCTTGTCCTAAGGATGACTTCCCATTACCAAATATGGACTTGATTGTCGATCTCACAGCAGGTCATGAAATGTTATCATTGATGGATGGAATCTCTAGTTATAATCAAATAAAGATCGTGTCCGAGGATCAACACAAAACATCATTCATTTGTCCTTGGGGAACTTTCTGCTGGAATGTCATGCCCTTCGGGCTAAAAAATGCAGGTGCTACATATCAAAGAGACATGACTACTATCTTTCATGATCTCATGCACGTAACTGTGGAAGATTATGTCAATGACCTCTTGGGCAAATCAATAGACAAAAATACACATTTGGACATACTTTCAGTCGTCTTTGATCGGTTGGAAAAATACAAAGTAAGGTTAAACCCCAAGAAATGTGTCTTTGGAGTAACCTCCGGGAAGCTCCTAGGATTCATTGTATCAAAAAGAGGAATCGAAGCTGATCCAGCAAAAGTCAAGGTCATCCTGAAGATGCAACCACCAAGAAATATCAGTCAACTTTGGTCTTTATAAGGGAGACTCCAGTCCATACGAAGATTCATAGCGCAACTTGCAGATAAGTGTAATCCTTTTCAGCACCTACTACATAAAAACATCAAATTCAAATGGGATGATAACTATCAATAGGCTTTCCAGACACTCAAAGATTATCTTCTGAATCTGCCAGTTCTGATGCCACCAGTTCCAGATCAGCCTCTGTTACTATACATATCAGCTACTCCAACAGCACTAGGGGCACTCTTAGCACAACAAATTGCTGAGGGCAAGGAAGAAGCAGTATACTATATCAGTCGCACATTGGTGGGATATGAACTAAACTACACACCAATTGAGTGTGCATGTCTCGCCATGGTCTTTGCTTTGCAGAAATTATGACATTACATGCTCACTCGTAAGACTAAGTTGGTTGCAAGAATCGATCCATTGAAATACCTTCTCAATAAAGCAACACTTACTGGGCGACTGGCCAAATGGGTAATGATCCTGAGTGAATTCGACATCGAGTATGTGGACAGAAAAGCAATAAAAGGACAAGCCATCGCAGATCAATTAGCAAATGCCCCCATGATAGATGATGTTCCTCTAAGTTCAGAATTTCCAGATGAATCCATTTTAACAATGTCACATGCAAAGCCATGGCAACTGTACTTTGACGGCTCATACACACAGCATGGGGCAAGAGTTGGCATCCTCTTTATAACTCCTCAAGGGGATTCTATACCAAAATCATACCGCTTATCATTTCCTTGCACTAACAATATAGCGGAATATGAGGCATTAACAACTAGATTACGGATTGCAGTTCAGTGGAAGATCTAGGAACTTCGTGTTTTTGGGGACTCTCAACTTGTAATCCATCAAGCAACTGATGATTACCAAACAAAAGATGAAAAATTAATGCCTTACAAACAAATGGTGGATGACCTGAAACAACACTTCACAAAGATAGACTTTGAGCAGATACTAAGAGAGCAAAATCGAGCCGCAGATGCCATGGCTACAATTGCTTCACTGATCGATCTACCTCCAAATGAGACCCGCTATGAGTTCTTGGTGGATAACCTTTTGGTTCCTTCATATGAAATCATTCGTACTGAGATGATATGTGTTGTCGGTCCCGAGTCCCAGTTATATGGTTCCATTTTCACATACCTTCGTGATGATACCTTACCTCCTGATCTATCAAATAACCAACGTCGCACTTTCATTCGCCAATCCTCTCGATAGGTCATTTTAGCTGATATCCTATACCGACGAGGTCTAGATGGCACTCTTCTTAGATGTTTAGAAAGCGACGAAGCTCAGATTGCGTTACGTGAAGTACATGAAGGGATATGTGGTCCACATGCTAGTTGTCCTACCTTAGCCAAGAAACTCATCAAGACTGGATATTACTGGCCCAATATGGAAAAGGACTCATATCAGTTTGTCAAGAAATGTAAGCAATGTCAAATTTATGGAGACCTCATACATGCGCCAGCACAAGAACTTCAACCAATTGCGTCTCCTTGGCCCTTTTGTCAGTGGGGACTCGATCTCATAGGCAAGATTCACCCTCCTTCTTCCAATGGTCATAAATTCATTATCACTGCCACAGAGTATTTCACAAAATGGATTGAAGTCGTGCCTCTCACACAAGTCACTGGAAAACAGATTGCTACATTCATCCTCAACTATATCATTTGCCGATACGGTATTCCTGTTTCCATTATCACTGATAATGGGCATCCCTTCAAAAATCAAGATGTTTGTGAACTCTGTGACCACTTCCATATTTCCCATCATTTCTCCATGCCATATTACCCCCAAGGTTACGGTCAAGCTGAGGTGTCTAATAAGACAATCCTTAAGATCCTAAAAAAGACAGTCGACGACGCTGGCCGTAATTGGCATATCCAACTTAATCCTGCACTTTCGGCATACCACACAAGTGTCCGCACACCTACAGGAGCTACACCCTATTCACTTGTCTATGGCATTGAAGCCATCTTGCCTATTCAGGTCGATCTACCCTCTTTACGAGTCTCTTTGCAAAACATTATCAGTGATGAAGACTATAGGGTCTCTCGCTTACAAGAACTTGAACTACTGGATGAACGAAGACAAACTGCTTTTAATCATCTCAAGGCTTACCAACAACGAATGAGTCGCAGCTACAATCACAAGGTCAAGCCTCGCACATTTGAGGTAGGTGATTTGGTTCTCAAAGAAAACCCCAAAAATCAGCAAGACAGAGAGAAGAAGGGCAAATTCGAACCAAATTGGCTTGGTCCTTACATCATTACAGCAGCATATGGATCTAGGGCATATCAGCTCTCAACTACAGAAGGTGAACCTTTGGAGGATCCTATCAACAGCATGCACCTTCGTAGGTTCTACACATAGCTCTTTGGAATGTCCTAATTCAAAAAATACAAAAAAACCAAAAATGTCAAAAATACAAAAAAATGAAAAAATTCAAAAAATACAAAAAAATCAAAATTTTCAAAAATACAAAAAAATCAAAAATTTCAAAAATACAAAAAAATGAAAAAGTTCAAAAATACAAAAAAATCAAAAATTTCAAAAATACAAAAAAATGAAAAAGTTCAAAAATACAAAAAAATTCAAAAATTTCAAAAATACAAAAAAAAAAAAATTATAAAACAAAAAAAATCATTACTTGGTGAAAACCTAGCAAACAGGCGCCTTGTGACACAAAAAAACATTGAAAAATCGAAAAAAGTAAAGAGAAATAATTTCGTCCAACGGTGAAAACCACTTCAGTGGCGCCTTGGGCAAGTACCATGGTGAAAACTGGGTCACCAGCGCCATGCATAGAGACATTGCTCCTCCCTCCTTCAGGATTCACTTTCATCCTTTCACTTTGCACACACTCACAACCTAGTCATTCATAATAAACTTACCCATTCCCATCATGGCTTGTTATTGATCTACCCAAGATTGGTTAGCCATTCATAATAAACCTCCCTTTCTATTCATAATAAATCAGATCCTATGTGTGGCTAAGGCAAATCCTATGTCTAGTGATGGGTGTGGAACTGAGAACATCACATGTTTCGAGGAGTACAGCTTCTTCTAGCTTCCTTTAGTCTATCCGCGCGCAATCCGCAATAAAGCAACATTTGTATCACAGATCCGCAATAAAGTTTCATCTTCTCCACAATAAAGTATCAGTTTCATGGATTCAGTCAGTTTTAGATGAGACAGCAGCAACAATGGGCTTCAACAAATCAAATCTTTCAATAGACTCAGACAACATATGGTTCAGTACTATCTATCCTTTTCTGTGAAAGTAAACATTGTGACCACAATCAAATAAGACTTATACAAGTGACAAGAGACACTAAACTTGAGGACTACAGTGGATGTTGGTGTCGAGTATTGGTTTTCTTTTGATTTTATCTTTTGGTGACATGTCTTTTAGCTTTTCCAGGATGTCTCTGACTAGAGATTCTATCTCCAGGATGTCTTTGACTAGAAAGGCGAGGATGGGGTATCGTCACCTATTTGTATTTGTTGTCTGTGGTTGTCTCTTAGTAATGCTATGACTTGTCCAAGGATATGAGGACATTGTGAGTTTAGTATGAATGGGGGCATTCCTTGTTTGCAACTATCTTATCTCCATGCAAACGGGTACAATGACTTTCTGGGTCGAACATATGCCTCGATTGTCATAACCTACTTGCCATAATAAAGCTCAATGATGATAACGCACAAGAAGCTCTTTTCACTTTCATATCTTCTGTCTTCCATCCCCCTTTCTTGATTGACTTTCATCGTCCTTCTTGAGTCCGCGTAGCCTGCTATCACATGACTGAGTATAATGACACACCAAAAACATTTACATTTCACGTAGTTGCACCTGCATTACCACATATAAACATTTCATACATACATATAGATATCACAACTACACCACATCCTGCACACAACACCTGTTAGCACAATTTACATTTGCATTATCATATTCATCTGCATTACATACATTCACATTTGCATTTGTATACACATATTAAAAACATAAAAGAATAAAAATATTGCATTTCATCATGTACATATTTGCATCCATATCATAAGCATCGCATAGAAACATCATAGAAGCACATAGAAGCATCACATAGGTACACATGCATATAGCTGCCGCAAAGAAGAATCATCTCATATATATAAATCAAAAGTGTCATGATACAATGATGTCAAAATCATATGGCTACAATCACCCGCAGGTGTCTACATCATCATACAAAAATGATACAGTACTGATACATAGGGAGCCCTCTATGGCTATGATGAACTCCCTCCCTCGGAGCCACCTGGCCTCGATGGAATCTGAACCCCCAAAGGACCCACTCCAGGATCATCCCTCCTATCCCCTCTATCTGGTGGTGGTGGAGGACCCATAACCCCACCACTAGACGCCTGTCTCCTCCGGCTCCCTCCCGTAGTTGTCGCTGTCTGTGATGGTCTATGGAAGCTCCTCACCCGCTGATCAGCTGGCACCGCACCATAATAGAGATCCCACCAGTAGCCTATCTCCTCCCCTGCCCGCAGGACATAGGCATATCCAACCCCTGTGTCCTCTGCTACCTCCCTCCCAGCCCTCAGTGTTGTCTCAGCCTCTGTGTAGCGCTGAATGGCCTGGTCCCGCTCCCGCTCAGTATCTCTAAGCCACCTCCTAAGCCTATCCCTCTCCCTCTCCAGGTCCTGGATCTCATCTGCCTGTCCCTGGTAGATCTCCCTCAGCTCAGTCAGCTCATCCTCCTCTGCCTCAGCCCCCTGTGGCTCCCCCTGTACAGGTGCCTACCCCTGTGCCTATGCCTGTACTAGTGGTGGTACTTGTCCCTGTCCCTACACCTGTCTGGGACCCTGTGTTGCTGGCACCTATAGCGGTAATCCACCGCGACCCCTCACCACCCGAACCTGCCTGTCCTCTCCACCCTCCCTCCGCGGCGCCACCCTCCTCTCTCCAACCGCCCCCCTCCTCCTCCGTCGGCCTCTACCCCCATCATCTCCATCATCATCACCATCCCCACCACCATCTCCATCTAGTAGCTCTCCTGGATCTGTCAGGCGTGGGAATGGATGCTCGGCCCAATATGTTGTGTACTCTGCATCCATGCCGGCATCCTCGATCTCTAGCCATATGTCCCAGGGTAGGGGCATCATGTCTACTAGTTGTGTAACAGCCTGATCATATGATAGTAATGGCCCAAACTGCGCCTGATCCCTGACAGTCCATGCATACATGCCTGAACCCCATGGCATCCGCTGGATCCTACCAAACTACCTGTCCACCCTATCCACTAGCTACCTCTCCAGTACATAGGGCATCCGCCCAATCAGATACCTACTCGAGAAGGTGTAGGGTAGCTCTACCGCATCATCCTCCCACTACTCGCATCCCAGATATGGCCTCCATATAACCATATCAATGTCATCAATAACTCGCCGCCAGTGCTCTAACCTGCCAATCCATGGCTACGAGGTGATCATGTCGTACAAATGCACGAAACTGCGTCCGTGACCTCTGCCCCTGAAGTGTATCGGTCTCGTCACCGGTAGATGCTCATAGGCCCACACCTGTAACAATGTGATCCCGCAGCCCAATCCCACTGACCCATGGTACACAAACTGATGCAACTCGTAATATAGGTGTGTCAGCACGCACGGACCCCAGGCATATCTGGTGTGTTGTGTCACCAGTGTCTCCAATGCACCTCCCCAGCCCACAGTCAACCCTCGTGTCTCTCTATCAGGATACAAGAACCCACTGATCGCTCCTCCTATCACCACTGGTAGTGCCAATCCTATCTGTGTCATGGTATCCCATGCCACATGCCCTGCCCTCATCTCCAGTCCTGGGTCCTGGAACACTCGTCTCAGGGCCTCCCTGTCTCCATCTCGATCATAGGGAATCAGCTCCCTATCGATCGGTATCCTCAAAATCCTGTATACATCCTCCAGGGTGACTGTCATCTCACCCATCGGCAAATGAAAGGTGCAAGTCTCGGAGTGCCACCTCTCTGCTAGTGCAGTCATTAGTCCCATGTTCGCCCAAAACTCAAGCACATATAGAATATGTCTCAGACCCATACCCTCAATAGCCGCTTGGTCCTCGAAGTTCAGCTTAGGTCGCAATCTCTGCGTCGACGGGAATCTCTCCCGTGACTCCAACATAGGCAAATACTCCTGCAATCAAGCAAATCAATCATGTCAGTCATAGTGGCATTCACTGTTCATCACAAAATGCTACTTTTTATATAAGTGCATATGGTATTCTATCCTAGTGACACTCCCTGTTCATCACAAAGTGTTGCTTCTATCCTAGTGGTACTCCCTGTTCATCACAAAGTACTACGTGTTTGGCACTCACTGTTCATCACAAAGTGTTGCTCACATTTGCACTCACTGTTCATCACAAAGTGCTGCTCATATTTTAGTACTCCCTATTCATCACAAAGTACTATATCTTGGTACTCACTGTTCATCACAAAGTGCCTTGATCTATCCTATCCTAGGGCCTATGCTTGAGTGAATCCTCTTGAGTAGTTTCCTAATTGGCAACGTCTGTTCTATCACAGAATTGTCAATCCTAGCCCTATTTGCTATCCTAGTTTTCCCTAGAGGACCTGCTTGAGTGTATCCTCTCAGCAGCTTATCCAATCGATAGCATATGTTCATCACAGAACTACCGATTTGACCTAGAAGACACAAATTCACATTTTTGGACACAAACGCGCTTTCCTGACATAAACGCGCTTGCAGACTGCATAAACGTGCCTGTTTTACACAAACGCGCCTGAAGCACACAGACATGCCTATACTCTGCATAGACACGCCTGGGCGACACAAACGTGCCTACCTAGCATAGATGCACTTACACAACACAGACGCTGCCGCATTTTGCACAGACGCATTTTCCAGCACAGACGCGCCTGGCACAAACACAGATGCGCCTAGCGAGCACAGACGTGTCTGGCACCAACGCAGATGCACCTGGACGTTTTTGACATTTTTTGGACCCTAACCTAGAGCACATTTATTACCCTATCTATCATGCATTAATGACAACAATAAATGCAACAAAGTACGAGGCGGTTTTGTGGTACTTACCGGCTCTCCTGCCTCTGCTGGCCTCTAGAATCGGCAAATGCGGTCGAATCTGTGAACAAAAGCCATCGCTGCTGACTGCTGCTACTCTATTTTCGCTCTGCACTCTACTCTCGTGGATGTGTGGATGACAACGAGGATGTATTTTCCCTCATGGTCTATCTTATAGACTACCCTAGCCCTAGCCCTCGTCTCCCAAGTCAATCTTCATTATCCCGTGACTCTGTCACTTTATCCAATCAGTCCATTCTATCCCGTCTTTCTTATCAAGAGATTATCTGTGATCTTTTTAGACATTTTTTCATCCAATCTCTTGAGGGGGCATATCATTCCCATCTTGGGGCAACTCTGTATCAGTTCATCTTATCTTCTTTGAAACAACGCGACAAGCCGCATTGTCTCAAAGAGGGGCAAAATGTAGACACCTAAAATTGTCCAATCTAATTAAATAAATATCTTTATTTATTTAATTACTTTAGCCTAATTCATCTATTAATTAAACAAATCCTTATTTATTTAATTAATTCATTTATCCTCTTCTAGCCTTATTTCTCATTTAGATAAATACATTTATTTATTTAAATTTTCCTTTTTCTAAATTAAATAAATATCTTATTTATTTAATTGATCTCACTTCTTCTATTAATTAAATAAATCTTTATTTATTTAATTAATTCATTAGCCTTTTCTACCCATGACACATGTCATTCATCTCTTAATTCATACACTACCTACACCTTTCATTATTTTATTATTTCTTTTACCTACCCTCTAATCATAGCCGACCTCCTTTTACACCTCTCAATCTTATCCCTCCATTTCATATAGTGTCTTCTATATAAGGAGATGCTTTCTTCATTATCAGACCCTAGCTAACTATTTGATCAATTTGACTACTTGGCATATGCGATCCTACTTGCAACCACATTTCGTTCTTTGTTGAGCTCTTGTGCACATAAAATCTGAGAGCAAATATATCAAGCAAGATCAATGGAGATAGGAAGAATGGAGATCAAAACCCTATTGGACATGTGATAGTATAATCTTTGTGATTTCATTTGATTTGCATTGTCTTAGGTAATCTTCATATGTTATGGTGGATCTTTGTTGTTGTTAGGCTAGGGTTTTGTGGTTGAATTCATTTAGCCTTTCAATATCGTTATTATTGTTATCCATTTTCACCATATACACTTTATATAATTACATACTATAGGATATGTAATTACATGATGTATAACATTACTATTGTTGGTGCATGAGGTCAAACCCATTCTTTCATATTCATTGATTACATATTTAATAGTGATTTCTTTACTATTTGTATTTAATTTTCATAGGCCAAGAATCTTTATTAGGAGTCTAAACTTTAAAAATATATAGATTTTTTAATGAATAATTGACATATTCATATTTTATTTAGGCTTTCAAAAAATACTTTTCATATTCTATTAACCTTTCTTCTACAAGTACATTTAGGGATCTTATCAACCATTGATTTTTTAAATGTTACCATCGGTTTCAATTAAAAACTTAAGCTTTTTACACAAAATTATAGGTGGTCTCAATGGTAAGCTTGCTTTACTACATAAATTTTTTTCATAAAACAAATTTAGGTATATTTATTGTGTTTTGAATAGGCTAATCAATAGGTATAAAAACATCGTTAATTGTTTCATTATTTATTAATTCAACTGGTGTTTAAGGAATTTGTTTAATATCTTTTTGAAATGACAAAGAGAATGTACCTTCAACTTCAAGATTCAAATTTTTTATTGCACAATGTTTTTACATTCATTCATTGTCTTTGTTTTTTTCAAAATCTCCTTTCATGTACCTTGAAAAGATGTTTATGATCTAATTAAATAAAAAAGATGAAATATCTTCATCTATGGAGTTCAATTTCTTATTTTCACAAAGTTGTCTCATTCATTCTCTTTTCTTAGCATTTTCGACTTCACACTCCAATGTTTGTCTTTGATCAATTATTTGACATAATGAAATCTATACATTACAAACTCGATTATAATTGGTATGTTCAATAAGGCATGGAGATTAGTCCAATCATGTTATGATAAATAATGAGACTACAACCAAACAAAAATATACGATATCAAGGACTATGATCCTTAGGATATCATGGATAAGACAATTAGAGAGAAATGAAGAAATAACAAATTAGGACATAAGTACTCATACCCTAATTACAATTTCCATAAGTAGACCTTCTCATTTGGATAACAATTCTCCTTAAATTTGATGATGAGATAGATTTTGTGTGATCGTTAACCTTATGATCAATGACCAAATTCATGACACCATAAAATATTTTTGCCTACTTCATGCTTTATCAATCTAAATGACATATTGTAGGACTATTTTATGATCTATTAGTAAATAAAGTAGATTGCATAAGGAAAGGATAGATAAGGAAGACATAGGAACAGGGTAATAGGATAAACTATGCTAAGGTGATGAGATATGGGTGTGAAGACACTAAGGGAAATAAAGAGAATTATGGTCACATGATGAAATTGGATTAGGAGGGGGAAACATATCATAAGGTTAGCTAGGAGGAGATAATGGGTCAAAGGGTGAACAAGGAGATGACAATAGGACAAGATTAGGAGGGTATATGGATATAGGATGAATGAGATAGGGATAATAGGACAAGAGAAAGAGGGGATAATCGGATGGGATTAGAAGAGAACAATGACAAATAGGGTGATTTAGGAGGCATCTAGGGGTTGACTATAGGACATGAAGAGGGCTCTTGAGGTTTATAGTAGTAATGGAGAAGAGATTTGGTCAATAATGAGTGGAAGAAAAGGTTTCTTGTAAGGTTGTATATAGGATGAAATATGGAAAGAGGTGGTATAGCATAGAAAGGATAAAGGAACAAGACCAAGAGGGGATAATGGAGCATAGGGTGAAATAAGCAAGGGTACAATGGGATGGGAGTAGAAGGGGATTATGAAATATAGGATAGACTAGTAGAGGTTAGTGGGATGGGCTAAGAAGGGATCACACAAGATAGGGTGAAATATTAGGTGTTAATGGGATGGGATGAAGAGGGAATAAAAGAACATAGAGTGAATTAGTAGATGATAATGGGACAAGACCAAGAGGGTATAATAGAACATGGGATGGACTAGTCTAGAGATTAATGGGATGGGCCAAGAGAGGATAATAGAACATGGGGTGAATTATTAGAGGTTAATAAGATGGGATTAAGAGAATAATAGAAGATGAGGTGATTTAGGAGGTGTCTAGTATTTGACCATAACACATGAAGTAGGCTCTTGAGGTGTGGAGTAGTAATGGAGAAGAGATTTGATCAATAATGAGTGGAAGAAAAGTTTTCTTGTAAAGGTATGTGTATAAGATGAAATGTGGAGGCATAGTATAACAGAAAAGAGATAAAGGGGCAAGACCAAGAAATTAGTGGAATGGGCAAGGAGGGGATCGTGAAACATAGGGTGAACTATTAGAGGTTGATTGGATGGGGTTAGGAGGGGATAAAGGAACATAGGGTGAGTTAAGAAAAGATAATAGGACAAGATCAAAAGGGGATAATGGAACATAGGGTGAAATAAGAGAAGATAATGGGATGGGAATAGAAGGCGATAATGGAAAATAGAATGGACTAACAAAAATTAATGAGAAGTTTCATATTGAAATAGCATAACATAAGGTGGACTATTAGAGGTATAGGGTGAATTAAGAGGTGTCTAGGGCTTGACTATAAGACAAAATGGGCATTTGATGTGTGTTGTAGTAATGGAGAAGAGAGTTGGACAATAATGAATGGAAGGAAAGGTTTACTGTGAAGGAATATATAGGATGAAATATGGACAAATGTAGTATAATATAAAAGGAGGTATGAAAGGTTGAGCTATGTGATATGAAATAACTAAAATGTGTGTGATGGAAAGAATGGAAGAATGATTTGTTGTTGAATGGTAAATATATTTAGGATCTCACAAAATCAATTAGACTTGTCATCCACTATTAGATACAAAAAAGAAGGCATCATGGTAGGTTCCTCTAAAGATGTCTAATATCACATGTCATATACCCTTCATGTTTGGTCAAAATATATGGTGAGGAGGATACAAGCGATGGGCTATGGGATGATGGAGGTAAGAGTTAACTTGGTTGAAGGGATGAAATAGCCTAAAAATGAGAATGAAAAAAACTATGGGAGATTATTTGTTACCATGACCTACCATCATAAAGATTAACTAGTGTCCCTAACAAAGTGTATAGCAAGTGGATAGCAAAAAGCTAGTGGTCATAGGAAAACCGAGGGATATGACAAGGGGTTATTGGAATCATTGTCACATAACAATACTAAAGACTAAGCAATGTGATAATACTAGTAATTTGAGAATAAATGCATGTGCTTTGACTTATTTAATCAATTGTAATAAATTATAACCTAAGTGTGAATGATTTTTGTGTAGCTAAAAAATGAGAATTGACACCAAATATACTTTAGGCATTGAGAAAAGATTTAAGCAATCATAATTTAAAGTCCTATAGACATATTACCAAAACAATACTTCCAATCTTGAACTAGACTTCTTACAAAGGCAATTTCATCATTCAAACCATGAAAGTATCAAATATCAAATCGAGATGGAAAAGAGGGCATAATTTCAACTCTAGATTTTCAATTTCTTAATTTCACAAAGTTGTCTTGTTCATTCTCCACTTCACATTCTTCCAATGTTTGTTTTTTATCAATTTTCTTGATACGATGTTGAATTCTATGTCACTTTAATGCATTTAGTTAAAATAGCTGGCAATAATTAAAATGAAGATAATCATTGAAATTCTTCAAACCATGAAAACAATCAATTAGATCTTCAAAACATGAAAATAATTGATCAAATTATCAAATTCAATTTAGAGACATACAATTTTAATCTTTTATGACAATGAAAGAACAAAAAAAAGTGATATATTTCTCAAACAATTATTGAAATTTCTCAAAATTGTAAAAAGTGTATTTCTACATTAGAGAAAGTGCAATTTGCAAGGTAAAATGGAGTATGTGGGTCCAAACTCACAAGATGTATGTGCAATTTTACAATTCAATGTTTCTTAATTGAAAAAATGTGCTTGTGTTATTTGTTGTTTTGGATATTTTCAATCCTTAGAGTTGGATTTACCTTGAGGATCCAACCCAAAGGGTTAGACTTCATTGTCAACACCTAAAGGCATTTTTTTGTTAAATATTTAAAAACACCTAAATATCAAGCATGCTTTGTATAATATTTGTGCATCTTTCAATATTGATCTAAAAAAAAACCCAGTAATAATATCAAGCTCTATTATGTTTCTAACAATATGATTTTTCTATATTTCCAATACATTAAGGTTTTGATCTTAAATTTTTTTGTCAATGTTTTCTTTTTTTCAAAAACTTATTTTAGCACCATTTTTTATCCATTCATCCAAATTTGAAGAAAATTATATTTTTACTTTGCACACTATTCTATGCGCATTTAAAAAATAGATTTTCAAATACTTTATAAAAAAACTAAGGGGAGTGTGCTCAATTATTCATTTTTTAAGATGCATCCACTTTATTTATTTTTTAAAATATTCATATATGCTTCTGGATTCAGTTGTGTAGAACTTTTTTGCATCAACATTTTGAATCACTCTCTATGATTCATCATCAGGATGATAGAGTTGTAGGTGAAAAGATGGATAAAATTGCAGACTCATGCAAGATAAAAAGGATGGGAGAGGGGGAAGGGTAGCACAAAGTCCAAAGGAGGGGACACAAAAACCAAGAGAGGAATAAAAAAGAAGCTGAAACTAAATAACTAAAAAATCAAATAAAAAGAAAACAAGAGGAAACTAATAATAAAGATAAGGGAGAAAAGAAAGAAAAACCAGAACAAATAAGAAGGAAAAATAAAAACACAAAATATAAGGTAACGAGAAAGTGAAGAATAGAAACAACAAACCAAATTAATAAGCTACAAAAACAAAACAAACAAAAACTAAAGAAAGAGAGACTAATGAAAAAAGATGAAACTAACTAGAAAAACCCAATAAATAAATAAATAAAAATAACCAAATATGTGTGTGTGTGTGTGTGTGTCTATATATATATATATATATATATATATATATATATATATATATATATATATATATATATATATATATATATATATATATATATATATATATATATATATATATATATATATATATATATATATACATGTATATACACATATATGTGTATATACATGTATATATACATATATATATACATATATACATATACATATATATATACATATATATGTATATATATGTATATATGCATATACATATATATATATATATATACACGTATATATGTATATGTATATGTATATGTATATGTATATACATATACATATACATACTACTTGTAAATATGAATACAAATCCACGTATAAATATATATAAATCTATGCATGTGTGTATATATACTTGGATTTGTATGTATATATATACAAACAGTGGTGTGTGTGTATTTATTTATTTTTTGAGTCTTTTTAGTTAGTTTCCTCCTTTTTGTGTTAGTCTCTCTGATAGGGATCTTGGTAGGTAAGCACTCACAAGGCTAGTTGCTCAAAAAGATCAATTTATTGACTAAGGACTTGTAGTGACTATTGTATATGACTATCCAATCTATCCTATTGTTGTAATGCCAAGTCCTCCATGGTTGACTTGCCTAACAAACTCCCTTTTTGGTGATGACTCTTTCCCATGCACAAAACTACTCAAAATACTTAACCCTTCCAACTACACTTGCTCTTGCTTGGCTCTTGGGGGCTTCAACCTTCAGTTTCAATGTGTACTAGGGGTCTTCCACATGGAAATCCAGGGGCAGTAAGGTATTATTCACCTTTGAATGCTCATAATCTTGTTTTAGGTCTATAACCCTCAACTTGCTCAAATTCATTAATAAGGCTCAACTACCCCCAAATGAGGTTGCACACTGTCTATGGGTCCCAAGTACGCTTGTTGGACTGTTTGAAATGTTTTCATTATGTTTCATAAGCCTCCAAGTTCCATTTTCCTATCGGGTTCATGCATTCTACAAAAATTGTCATTTTGTTGTGTGTTATGTAGCAGGGCTACTAGCCCGTGGAGGCCTAATTGGCCTTATTTTGCTTCCACCGGTCAACGATGGTCCTTTCCACCACAAAGATTGTTTGGAATGATTTTTTAGGAGTATCTGCTCAAGGATTTTTGAGGTTTAGCCCACTATTAGTGTAGATTTAAGACTGTCCACTTTTTATGGCATAATTGGAGGGTTTTGTAGGGTTTGGAGCAAGCAATGTTTGAAAGTCTCTCTCACTCCACTCTCAAGCCTCCTCCATGGTAAAGGACCTCTACCACATCTCAAGGAACCTTCCCTTGCTTTTCCCCTGCAAGGAAAATGTCAAACACTTGGCAGACAAGAAGGAAAACAATGCAATGCCTCTGTCAGTGTCTTTTTACTGCCTTTTGACAGTCAACTGATGTCATCACTTTAAACCTGCACAAGGAAGTATTTGTATAGAGAGAATACCTCAAAGAGGTCTGAGAAGCATTAAAGGAACTCCTATTACATTGCCTTTCCATTACAAGGCATGGATGATGCTTTTGGAAGCACCCCAATGAGCATTTTGCAAATACCTTATACAAAACAGTGTACTCGTTGTTTGTTACAAAATAGGAATGTTTGATACAATGAATTTAATCCAAGAAGCCAAGGTGATACTCAACACTCTTAACCTCACTCCCAGACCTTTGCCTCATTGATTTGTCCATTCCAAATTACTTTTGGATGACAATCTTGAGTTTTAATCATGAACTAGCCTAGTTGCTCCAACTTGCCTAGTTCACACTCAAATGCATCTTCAAACCATTCTTCTGGCACAAAAAGAGAGGAATGTACATTATATACACATGGATAAACTTGGAAGAATCCATTGGAGGGATCCCAGACCTGGATCAACCAAGTTGACACATTTTACAACTCCAAACCCCTGGCAAGGCAGCAGACACACAATTTACAAATATTTTTGAATAAGCACCTTGCAAATGAAAAATCAATGAAATAATTACATGAGAAGCCTTATTACATCAACATCTCAACTTCCAAGAAGGTACAGAACGGATTTGTACAGCTACAGTACGGACTACCCTTCAAAAGGAACAAAAAACAGTCATAAAAGCCAAAAAAACTTGTTTTCTATTAAGTTACTCTTGCAAATACAATCACCAACCCTTTCCAAGGAAAAGGGAGGTCTTATATAGTTTCTCCAGTTGGTTTCCACGCCCTTGTACGGACAAGAGGCTTCAATAATTACATTTTTCAAGAAAATGACAATTTTGACAACTTTCTTAAGCCAAATGACAACTTTTCTTGCTCACAAAGGCATTTTGACAACCTAGCCTCATCAACTTGCCTTAAAAACTTAGACATGCTTAGAAACACTAAAAAAACATGTTTCAATGCTCTTGAAGCCATTAGGAGACCTTTTTGGCAATTTTTCACATTTTTGCCAAAAATTGTCAACTCAAGGCCTAAAAGGCAAAACTTGATCTCTACAGCCCAAAATGAGATCAAAACCACTAAACATGATCCAAAACAACCTAAAACAACAAAAAAAACCTAACACGACTTTACAAACATAAAAACATGAAATACCCAAAAATGGGAGTTTTTACCCAACTAGGTGCTCCTGCACCATACTCCCCCAAAAACAAAGAAGTCATGTGACTCCTTGAGGCAGCAAAGAAGAAGAAATGCCAACTTTCTGAAAGTCAGCTTTAGGTATCCAAGTGGCCTCTGAGATAGGTTGATCCTTCTACTTGATGAGATGCTCCATGTAGGTGTGATTCCTTGTCTTTTTGAGAATTTTGGAGTCTAGAACCTGTTCAGCTTGGGGAAAAGAAAGAGAAGGGAGAGATAGATTAGAAAGGGATTGATAAACATTTGAAACTCTTTGAATCTCCTCAGGTGGTTTCCCTTTGAAAGCAATCAGATCTGCAACATTAAAAATGGGGGACAAAGAAACATTAGTAGGCAAATCAACTTTATAAGCATTAGACCCATACTTAGCCAAGATCTTGCAAGGGCCTATCCTCCTCATCTGAAGCTTGCTTGGAACTCCCTTTTGTAGCCTTGCCTTAATCAAATGAACCATTACATAATCACCTATGGCAAACTAAACATCTCTCTTTGTAGCATCCACTCTTGCCTTGACTTTTTGAGAGGTGTCTTGGAGAGCTTGTCTCACTTGCTCATGAACCTCCTTCATGGAGTGAGCCATGTCATCTGTTGTCCCACTCTTATGCTGCAAGTTAGTGATATCCCTCAACTCCATTATACCCCTTGGATGCATACCATAAACAACTTCAAATGGACTTTTACCTGTAGACTGGTTAACACTGTCATTGTAGGCATATTCTGCTTGATGAATGAGTTGATCCCAACTCTGCCCATAGTCCTTTGTCAAGCACCTAAGCATGTTTCCAAGAGACCTATTCACAACTTTGGTTTGGCCATCAGTTTGTGGATGATAAGCTGAACCAAAAGAGAGATTAGTACCCAATCTCTTCCACAATGTTTTCCAGAAATGACCAAGAAACTTAACATCCCTATCTAAAACAATGCTAGTAGGCAAACCATGGATTCTAACAACTTCTTTGAAAAACAAATAGGTAATATGACTTGCATCATGTGTTGTTTTGCAAGGAATGAAGTGAGCCATCTTGCTAAATCTATCAACTACTACAAAGATGCTATCAAATCCTGCTTGAGTTCTAGGTAATCCTACTACAAAATCCATGCTAATGCAATCCCAAGGCCTATGTGGAATGGGAAGAGGCTGATATAAACCAGCATTAGAGGAGTTACCTTTTTCTTTCGGGCATACCAAGCACTGCTCAACATACCTCCTGATGTCTCTCTGCATCTTAGGCCAATAATAGAACCTTTGAACCAGCTCTAAGGTCTTATTGAGACCGAAATGTTCACTTAAGCACCCGTTGTGCTTCTCTTGAATGAGGTTCTCTCTCATAGAACCCTTTGGAACACACAACTGTCCACCCCTGAATAACAAACCATCCTGCAAAGTGAAATCAACATATGCACCATGGAAGTTATTCTCGAAATCTTTACAAACTTTATAAGCTTCAGCAAAATCATTATCAGTAGGATACATGTCCCTGAAACTATCAATACTAATACTCTGAACTTGAATCTCACGAATAGTTAACAATCGTCTATTCAAAGCATCCGCTACTTTATTCAACTGACCCTTCTTATGCTTAAGAGTAAAAGTGTAAGCTTGTAATTATTCTACCCATTTAACATGCCTATGATTCAGTTTATCCTGTGAGTTCAAGAAACTGAGTGCCTGATTATCTGTGTATACAACAAACTCTTTAGGAAGAAGATAGTGTCTCCATTTCCTAAGTGCTTGTACTAATGCATAAAGTTCTAAATCATAAGATGAGTACTTTTTCTTTGCATCATTCAATTTCTCACTAAAGAATGCAACTGGTCTATTTTCTTGACTTAAAACAGCTCCTACTGCAATATTACTAGTATCACATTCAATAGTAAAAAGCTTATCAAAACTAGGTAAAATGAGCACTGGTTGAGTAGCTACTTTAGTTTTCAGTAGTTCAAACCCCTTATTTGCTACATTTGTCCATTGAAACTTTACCTTTACACCCCCTTTGATGGTGTCCAACATTGGAGCACAAATCTCACTGAATCCCCTGATGAATTTCCTGTAAAACTGAGCCAAACCATGGAAGCTTCTGACATCACTGGTTGTCTTAGGAGTTGGCCAACTGGTTATTGCAGCAACTTTTGAGTGATCCATTTTTAGATTACCTCCTAATACAACAAAAACCAAGATAGACCAGCTCTTGCTTCATAAAATCACATTTCTCGAGATTAATGGTTAGCTGTGCATCAGATAACAGTTTCAAAACATTAGCTAAATGATGTAAGTGCTCTTCCTTAGTCTTGCTGAAAATAAGAATATCATCTAAATACACTACAACAAATTTGCCAATGAAATCATGTAAAACTTCATTCATGAGCCTCATAAATGTGCTGGGAGCATTAGAGAGTCCAAAAGGCATGACTAGCCATTCATAGAGACCCTCATTTGTTTTGAAAGTTGTCTTCCACTCATCCCCCTCTTTGATCCTTATCTGATGGTAACCACTCTTCAAATCTATCTTACTGAAATACTGTGCACCCCCCAAACAATCCATCAAATCCTCTATCCTGGGTATGGGAAATCTGTATCTGATGGTGATTTTGTTTATGGCTCTGGAATCTGTACAAAGTCTCTATGTTCCACCCTTCTTGGGTGCCAATACTGTAGGTACTGCACAAGGACTAATGCTTTTCCTAATTAGCCCTGGGTCTAGGAGTTCTTGTATTTGTCTTGCTACCTCTTTGTTTTGTTCAGGGGTCATCTTGTAGGCTGCCTTATTGGGCAAAGAGGCTCCAGGAATGAAGTCAATCTGATGGCTAATGGCTCTAGGAGGTGGTAAGGCTGCAAGTGTACCATCACTGATTATTTGTTTGAAGTTATCAAGGATTTGTTGCACTTCATATGGTATCTCAACTTTCTTGTCTACCTATTCTTCCTTAGGCTTCACTATGAGTGCAAATCCTACTCCTTCACCTTCTTCTAGTGTTTTTATGAACTCTTTCTCATTCACTAACAAGATGTTAGGCACCTTAATGCTGCTCTCTCCTTCTTCAGTGAGGAATTGAATCTGATAGCTTACTCCATCTTTCTGAAAAGAATACGAGTTTATTTCCCCATCATGTTGTGCTTTTCGGTCAAACTGCCATGGTCTACCCAACAGCAGGTGGCAAGCATCCATAGGAAGGATGTCACATAGGATCCTATCTACATATCCCCCAATATGGAAATCTACCCGGGCTTGCTCATTTACCAACACATGTTGTCCATTATTCAACCAGGTGACTTTGTATGGCTCCTTGTGTTGTATCCTAGGTAGTTTCAATTTGCTTACTGCTTCTTCTGATATGATGTTATCTGTGGATCCTGAATCTATGATCACCTTACACACCTTCCCCATGATTTTACACTTAATCCTGAACAATGCTCTTCTCTGTGAGGCCTCTGTATTATGTGGCTTCTTCATTTACACTCTCTTGATCATCAAACTCTCACCACCTTCTGAAGCTAGGTGATTCAATGCTGAAGTTCTGGTACTACATCCATCTTCCTGAACATAATTTACCCTCTTTTCACCTCCATAGGATGAACTAGGCTTCTCTGGGCATCTATAGGCAAGGTGGCCCAATTTTTGGCAGTTATAGCATTTCATGGTTGAGAAGTAGGACCCTCTCCCTGGTTCATAGATCTACCCCTACTCGGGTTGCTTGATCCCCTACCCCTATAGTTGGGTTTTCTCTGAGAATCCCCACTTTGCTCAATAAGTTTAGACTCTCCCTGGGACCGTTGATCTATGTTTCTTCCCCCAAAACTGCCTCTATGGCCTCTACCATCTCTTCCCCTACCTCTTCCTCTATTGTTTTGTTCTTGCTTTCTCCTACCTTTCTCTTCCACCTTAAGTGTCAATTGATAGCACTTGTGTACGGTTTGTGGGCATAACCAGCTCATCTCTTCTTGGATGTTCCATCTTAACCCATTCAAATACCTTGCCACTTTTATACTCTCATCCTCCACTACTCTGGATCTCATGCACAGTTTCTGAAACTCTTCAGTGTAGCTACTGACATCTAGGTTTTTTTGTCTCAAGTTTTGTCTTTTCTTGTGAAGTTGTATCTCATAGTCTTCAGGAAGGTAGGTCTCTTTGATTTTGGCTACCATTGCTTTCCAGGTGGCTAGTGGTTGCTTACCTACTTTCACCCTTTCCTCTTGGATGAACTTCCACCATGTTAAGGCTGCCCCTCTCAGCCTTGATTTTGCCAACTTGACCTTTTGTGCTTCAGTCACTCCATCACACTCAAAATGGTTTTCTAGCCCTTCAATCCATTCTATTAGAGCATCTGGATCCATCTTCCCACTGAAAAGAGCCACTCCTTCTAAGGTCTTACCACTCATAGCTCTCAAGGCTTTCAAGAATGGTTCTTGCTCAATGACAAGGTCGGGCATGGGGACTTCATCCTCTATTGCCATCATTCTACCCTGATCTCCAACCTTATCATGGACTTCTTCAGTTTTGACTTCTACTTCAGCTAGTTTCATTGCTAGTTGATCTAATCTTTCTCTGAGTGCCCTATTTTCCTCTTCTTGGTCATCAACCTTCTTAGCCAATTCTGCATTGGTCACTATGTTTGTCTAATGTGTCTTTCCCCTGAATCTTTTGTTGGCTCTGATACCACTGTGATAGGGAGCTTGGTAGGTAAGCACTCACAAGGCTAGTTGCTCAAAAAGATCAATTTATTGACTAAGGACTTGTAGTGACTATTGTATATGACTATCCAATCTATCCTATTGTTGTAATGCCAAGTCCTCCATGGTTGACTTGCCTAACAAACTCCCTTTTTGGTGATGACTCTTTCCCATGCACAAAACTACTCGAAATACTTAACCCTTCCAACTACACTTGCTCTTGCTTGGCTCTTGGGGCCTTCAACCTTCAGTTTCAACGTGTACTAGGGGTCTTCCACATGGAAATGCAGGGGCAGTAAGGTATTATTCACCTTTGAATGCTCATAATCTTGTTTTAGGTCTATAACCCTCAACTTGCTCAAATTCATTAATAAGGCTCAACTACCCCCAAATGAGGCTGCACACTGTCTATGGGTCCCAAGTACACTTGTTGGACTGTTTGAAATGTTTTCATTATGTTTCATAAGCCTCCAAGTTCCATTTTCCCATCGGGTTCATGCATTCTACAAAAATTGTCATTTTGTTGTGTATTATGCAACAGGGCTACTAGCCCGTGGAGGCCTAATTGGCCTTATTTTGCTTCCACTGGTCAACGATGGTCCTTTCCACCACAAAGCTTGTTTGGAATGATGTTTTAGGAGTATATGCTCAAGGATTTTTGAGGTTTAGCTCACTGTTAGTGTAGATTTAAGACTGTCCACTTTTTATGGCATAATTGGAGGGTTTTGTAGGGTTAGGAGCAAGCAATGTTTGAAAGTCTCTCTCACTCCACTCTCAAGCCTCCTCCATGGTAAAGGACCTCTGCCACATCTCAAGGAACCTTCCCCTACTTTTCCCCTGCAAGGAAAATGTCAAACACTTGGCAGACAAGAAGGAAAATAGTGCAATGCCTCTGTCACTGCCTTTTGACAGTCAACTGTTGTCATCACTTTAAACCTACACAAGGAAGTATTTGTATAGAGAGAATACCTCAAAGAGGTCTGAGAAGCATTAAAGGAACTCCTATTACATTTCCTTTCCATTACAAGGCATGGATGATGCTTTTGGAAGCACCCCAATGAGCATTTTGCAAATACCTTATACAAAACAGTGTACTCGTTGTTTGTTACAAAATAGGAATGTTTGATACAACGAATTTAATCCAACAAGCCAAGGTGATACTCAACACTCTTGACCTCACTCCCAGACCTCTGCCTCATTGATTTGTCCATTCCAAATTACTTTTGGATGAGAATCTTGAGTTTTAATCATGAACTAGCCTAGTTGCTCCAACTTGCCTAGTTCACACTCAAATGCATCTTCAAACCATTATTCTGGCACAAAAAGAGAGGAATGTACATTATATACACATGGATCAACTTGGAAGAATCCATTGGAGGGATCCCAGACCTAGATCAACCAAGTTGACACATTTTACAACTCCAAACCCCTAGCAGGGCAGCAGATACATAGTTTACAAATATTTTTGAATAAGCACCTTGCAAATGAAAAATCAATGAAAGAATTACATGAGAAGCCTTATTACATCAACATCTCAACTTCAAAGAAGGTACAGAACGGATTTGTACAGCTACAATACGGACTGCCCTTCAAAAGGAACAAAAAACAGTCATAAAAGCCAAAAAAACTTGTTTTCTATTAAGTTACTCTTGCAAATACAATCACCAACCCTTTCCAAGGAAAAGAGAGGCCTTATATAGTTTCTCCAGTTGGTTTCCACGCCTTTGTATGGACAAAAGGGTTCAATAATTACATTTTTCAAGAAAATGACAATTTTGACAACTTTCTTAAGCCAAATGACAACTTTTCTTGCTCACAAAGGCATTTTTGACAACCTAGCCTTATCAACTTAAACACGCTTAGAAACACTAAACAAACATGTTTCAATGTTCTTGAAGGCATTAGGAGACCTTTTTGGCAATTTTTCACATTTTTGCCAAAAATTGTCAACTCAAGGCCTAAAAGGCAAAACTTGATCTCTAGAACCCAAAATGAGATCAAAACCACTAAACATGATCCAAAACAACCTAAAACAACAAAAACAACCTAACACAAGACTTTACAAACATAAAAACATAAAATACCCAAAAATGGGAGTTTTTACCCAACTAGGTGCTCTTGCACCACTCTCTTTCTTTAGTTCTTGTTTGTTTTGTTTTTGTAGCTTATTAATTTGATTTGTTGTTTCTGTTTGTTACCTTATATTTTGTGTTTTTATTTTTCCTTCTTATTTGTCCTTCTTTTTCTTTCTTTTCTCCCTTATCTTTATTATTAATTTCCTCTTGTTTTATTTTTATTTGATTTTTTAGTTTTTAAGTTTTAGCTTCTTTTTTCTTCCTCTCTTTCTTTTTGGGTCCCCTCCTTTGGACTTTGTGCCACCCTTCCCCCTCTCCCATCTTTTTTATCTTGTATTGGTCTGGAATTTTATTCATCTTTTCTCCTACAACTCTATCATCTTGATGATGAATCACGGAGTGTGATTCAAAACGTTGATGCTGAATCCAGAAGCATATATGAATTTAGCATGGACTATGGAAATCTTCTCTCTAAAAAACCATATTGATTAAAAATTAACAAACAAACAAAAAACTAGACATAAACTACATGATGTTAACGAACTTTCTACCAACATGATTTTTAATATACTTCTAAATAGTCAACATTTTGGGGGAGCACACTAGACACTATGTTATTATTGTTTTTGATTAAAAAATAAGAGCACTTTGTATGCTCCCTCTATTTGAACCTCTTAATCTCCACCATTTTTTTAATTAGTAGTTTAGAAATTAGATTCCAAACACTACAACTCTTATTCTTATCACATCTTCATTTTTTTAGCATTGTTATGTTTAATTACTCATCTATGATTATATTTTACTAATTTCAAGAAGACAGAAGAAAAATGATCACTTTTAACCCCCTTTTGGTCCCCCTTTTCCATACACATACCCATTGAAAACTCTAGTAGTAATGAAGAAATAAAGTGATCCAAGTGCGTATCTTTATTCCTTAAACAAGGGCCTAAGGAAGACTCAAGATATAACAATTGAATATCAAAACATAATTATTTCTAGCAATTTGCTCTCTCACCTTAGTGACATTCTTCATTTTTTTTTCTAATGATAACACCTCTTTATTTTAAGCGAGTGAAGTGAATTTAATATTGATAGGTATCTTTTCCAAAATCAGAAATGTTTGAGCCCTAAACTCTTTAGAGCTAAAATTAGTCTTCTACGATATCTAGAACATGGATTTTGAGGCACTCAAATGTGTAATTTATTCCATCTACACTACATTTAGTAGTTCCTAAAATATGTGAACCACAATCACAAAAAATAAAACATTTGGTTCTCTTATTAAGACTTCTTTTTATGAATTGTCCTTGAAAATTAGGAAGCAGCTTTTTTATCATAAGGTTTATTATAATGCTACATTTTGCTAAACCCTAACCAATTGGTAGAATTTCAAAGGTATAACACGGAAAAAAGAAATTATAACAATGCACATGAATGACCAAAAGTACTTCAATGAGCCTCAAAAATTACATTGAATTGCCATGCAAAAGGGTACTAATATATGAAAAGTAGCTAAACACTAAGAATCAAAGAAATGTAGACATTGTTAGTGAGGTAAACCATACACTAATCAACTTCCTTGTCGCATCTAAGCAGCATGATCTTCTCTGAATCTGTGGATGCATCTAATCAGCCCACATGCTTTCCTATGTGTTTGATGAGGTAGTGACGGAGGTTGGGCCACGATATGTAGCGCAACTTATCATGAATAATGCCATAAATGGTGTTGGCAAACAAACTTCTATTAGAGAAGTACCCTACATTATTTTGGAGCCCATGCATGGCACATTGTCTTGATTAAACCCTATCATATATTATTCAACTTCCTAAGCTAAACTTAAAATAAAGAGTGAGACCCAAAAGTAAACTAGATATCTTATTAAACTAGGGTGCTCAACATGATTCAATCTTCCACATGAGGAAGTGGCTCATTTGATCAGGTGTGATGAAGTTTGCTACTCACTTCCTTGCATTGTAGAATTTGTGCCCAAAAGATGAACATAAAACACATTTTATTTCAATAACTGGGTTAAATGTAACTTTGTTAATCACATGAATGGAATCACCGTTGCACATCTCTTCTTCTTTTTTTCTTTTTTGACACATTTTAGACATGCACATGAAATTATGCAAAATTTCCTTGTGTAAAATTTCAAAGTGCTTGTTTGGAATGCTAAGATTGGTTGATGGCGGAAAAATTCCAGTGGACTATTTTTATGAGGCCACGAGGCAAAGGAAGCAATATGTTTCAAAATGGAAACTGATAAGAGCAAGTACGTGCCAATATGGGAGATTATTGATGCTAAATGGGAATGCCAAATGCATTCTTAACTTCATGTTGAGCACAACTACTTAAATACATCATTCATTTATATTATATAATTCAAGAATGGAGCCGTTGGGCAGAGCCATTGTTGTGGTTGAGATTGACAAAAAGTTTATTCAAGTGCATTGCAACATGTTTTCTTGATGTTTGGTTCACTGCAACGTGTGGTCTATTGTTGATCATTTTGTTATGGGTTCCGAAGCCCCTTCAAGACCTGTCCTACCTTTAATCAAAAACATATTTTCTTGATGTAGAGGATCAGAGCAGCTATTGCAAAGTTGCCAATGTACCAACAACCAAAAGGATTCTTCTTTGGCATATATAAAGTAAACTCAATGAAGACATTCAAACTAAATGTTAAATTTTTAAAAATGACTTGCTATCAGATTTCATCTATAGCTTTTTTGCTTATTCAAAAAGTGAGATAGTTTATTGATTTAATATAAAAATTACATTTGCAAAAAATCTACGGTTGATGCAAATGTGGGCCCACTTTGACAAAGAAACCAAATCACTTCGATGGGTGGCAATACATATTCTAAGTCATCCATTCGGGCAATCACAAACCATTTAACCCAAAAACAGAAAAAAGAATTAGTCTTCATCCACAACAACCTTCATCTTCAGCTTAAGAAATTGTGAGATTAAAAGCATTTGATACCTCTAAACCTTTATTAAAAAAAGTAATAATTATGATTGTAAGTAGTTCAAGTTCAATCAATTCAAGTTTTATTACGAACTAACCGGTCAAGAATTTGTGCTGCTAGTCTCACATAAGTTGATCTAGACAAGATTGATCCTAAATCAGAATGGATCACAGCCAATGAGGAGCTCTTGTTTGATAAAGATAATTTGGCCATCTTGAATGAAGCTTTTGATGATAGTGAATGCAGTCATAGGGAGGAGAACAGGATTGTTGGAGCATCCGCTATGACTTCACATTTTGTAGTCTAGGAGCCTCAGGCTAATTGTGTTTTCAACTTCTATAATGTAATCTAAAGACTTAGGTTGTAATGGGTAAATTAGATTGAGAATTTGATACTTTTTGAGAATTTAAGAGTTATTTGGCAGCATTGAATCTTTATTTGTGTCTAAGTTTGAAATTTGTTTCTCTTTCTACTGACCATATTTGGAATGAAATAACAATAGCATATTGTTATCCATAGTTTAATGAGCATTTGAGCATTTTTAAGTTTATCAAGTTTTTGCCATGTTTATTCCATTTTAAACCCAAGTGAATTGAATTCCATTTTCACTTTATGGTTGTCATGTCAATGCCATGTAACAGAAATGCTACTATGATCAATATGGTAAAGCATTTTATGGTTTTTTATTTTACTAATCTCGGTAGATTTTTATTTTACTACGGTTAATTTTCTTTAAAGACCAAGTGACTCATGTGAGGGACCAGGCACTATGAGAAGATTAGAGCAAGAAGTAATTGAAAACAATTTGGGAAGTGTGATCAACAAGTTTAAAATGGTGGCCAGAAGAGATGTCAAAAGGCATCTCTACCATAAATTTAATGAACCAAGTAGTAATCTACAAATTGTTATAGAGAACTTCTGAACTTCAAGTTAAACCTTGGAGGATGCTTTGCTACCAAGCCAAAAAGCAAGAAGGGTAACAGGAAGATGCCATAATATAGGAGATAGCTGTTGAGACAAAGGAAATCTTATCCAATTCTTCTATTGCAAGAGGCATGAATGCAATGTGAGAGATTGCCACTTTAAGAATGCTATCATGAAGAGGAAAGAGGCAAATGTATTGAATGGATTGTGTTTTGATTCAGGTAGCTCTGTAAACATGACCTTTAGGATTAATTCATTTAAGCATTAAAGAGTTCAGGCTCAAGATCTTAAAGAAACCAATTGAGTAAGCAATAGCATCAATGTACCAGCACTAAAGAAAAACCCACTATATATTAGCTAAAAACCGAAGCAGAATTACAAACATGAGTTTGACAATGGTGATTGAATAGTCAAACATGTTTAAACCTTTTAATATAGCCACTTTGGATTAGAAGACCACAGGGCAGTGTCAAGATTATGGCTGTTGTTCTGCCAGTGCAACTACAGAGAGCAATACGTTCTTGACAAATCTATAATTGCATCCATTAAACAATGCCAAATCCTTTCTTGTATAAGCTAGAGAAGTATGAAGAAGAAATGTTCTAAGAATTTTTGCAAAAAAGTCTCTGTAAAGAATTATCCAATGCTTCTATTGGAAGAGGCATGAACAATATGAGAGAAAATGCCACTTTAAGAATGCCAGTATGAAGAGGAAAGAGTCAAACAAATTGAATGGATTGCATTTTGATTAAGGTAGTTCCATAAACATGACCTTTACGATTAATTCGCTTAATCCTTAAGAGCTAAGGCCCGAGATCTTCAAGAAACCAATTGGGTAAGCATCCATGTTCCAGCACTAAAGAAAAGCTCACTATCTATTAGCCAAACAACGAAGCAAAATTATAAACATGAGTTTGATAATGGTGATTGAATCGTCAAATATATTTAAACCTTCTAATATAACCAGTTTGGATTAGAAGACCACAGAGCAGTATCAAGATTATGGTTGTTGTTCTGCTAGTGCAGCTACAGAAAGCAATACATTCTTAAGAAATTTATAAGCGCATTCATTAACCAATGCCAAATCCTTTCTTGTCTAAACTACATAAGTATGAACAAGAAATATTATAAGAAATTTTGCAAAAAAATCTTTGTAAAGAATTATCAACATATACAGCAATAGCAATGGAAGCAGGCTCCTCACAAGACCAAAAATGAGTGGTTGATCTTCTGGCTAGTTTTAGATAGCACATAGCACTAATCCAATACGTGTTTTACCATGGATCTAACATCCTGTGTCTGCTTCTAAAGGTAAGACTCAGTTTGAGTGTTTTAAATATGTGGAAATTCTATGTTTACAGGGACTATGTTGACAGATTTGGAGTGCATCTTATATAAACAAATAATGTATATTTAATTAATGCATTAAATAGTGACACATGATGTGAAATAGACAGTGACATTTTCATACTCTTCAATGTGCCTTTACAGAAATGTCATGCAGCAGCAAACCTCTAGTTGCATCCTTCTTTCAGTACCTTCCATAGTAATTGAACTTTGCAGGGAAGTCTATTATTGTCATAAACACCTCTTCAAATGCTCTGTCCTTACATGTATTTATGTATTTTAATGTCTGCTGCTTAATCCCTGAGCTCAAATACATAATAACATTAAACAGTCAGTTTATGCATGCAGTCAAAATCTTGATCAGAAATGAGGAGAAATATAAAACATAATGATAGCAAAAACTGTTTGAATAAAGAAAACTAAAAAACAGTAAATTACCTTGACTAATCCACTCTTGCTTATCCAAAAATCCAGGTTAAGGTGTCCCCTTGCATCACAGATTTACAATGACAAAACAATAGAGAAAGGATTTCTCTTGCTGAAATACAAGAACTTGCACATTTCAGTGACTGCTTACTAGGTTATGTCAGTGATATAAGAAGTATTAAGCTAATATTTCAAAAAATTAAAACCTTATATCTACATCATTAGTAAAATCAAGGTCAGAAAAGGGGATCTACTTAGATTCATATTACTTGAATCAGTTGGTAAGCATATAACTAAATTGGTGAAGTATCCTCATAGATTGATGAGGAGCAAGATGTTTGGCAAGCTGGTGTCCCTTTGTAGGAGACAATTGAGTCCAGCGCTTTTAGTGATGAGCAGATTCTCAGATATGAATTGGATGCCTACAATTTCTAGGCTTATTGCGCAACGTACCTACATAC
Source organism: Cryptomeria japonica (assembly GCF_030272615.1). NCBI lineage: Eukaryota > Viridiplantae > Streptophyta > Pinopsida > Cupressales > Cupressaceae > Cryptomeria > Cryptomeria japonica. The sequence continues at coordinate 614,538,015 of NC_081411.1, read as the reverse complement.
TACGCATGATGTAGCATTTCAATTTTTAGCATCTGAATCTCTAGCAATATAATCATGCTTTATCAGGGAAACCCGGGAATGCGTTCCCATGTACTGACCCTAGGTTTTACTATTTGCCTTACTCAAATCTAGATCAGCAAAGCAACAGATTTAACAAACACCAGGCAATCAAGCTTAACAATATTATGCAGGTCAGACTGCAGAGATTAAAAAGACACACAATTTCAATGAGATTTCATTCACTAGATTAAACACAGCAAAATTACATTCTTTGTATTGTTGTTCAATTGATTGAATGATAAAGAGTTCTGTAGCTTAAAACATTTCAGCGGTAGGAGAGTTGTGGGATAACAATGAATGTGGTCTGCCCTAAATGATTTGCAGCCTGAGGCATGAAACCCTCAGGTGTTTATGAGTCCTTTGCCCTTCACTCTTAAATTCTTATTTCTGCAATTTCTGTTGATAGATCTGATCTGCAACAAACTATTGTTTGCTGTTATTAGTGCCCAGAACTCACAGGAAACTACTGAATCTCCTCTCATACTGATCACTGTAAATGTCTCATTCGTGCTGATGCCATTTCAGATCTACTGTAGTACATTGCCCAGGTGAAATGTGACCAGCAATCTGACTCCTAGAATATATTAGTGGCTGGAGGATCAAGTGAACACCACCTACACTTGCCAATAAAGTTCTGCAACTTGGTAGAAACCCTGATTCTGTTAGGCCAGCGACTAGTTTGTATTCAGATGTAGCTTCTTTCTCTGTTGGAAACTCAGGCCTGCATTGGACAACCAGTGGCTATTAGGTTGATACTGAAGTCTACATCCAAGTGTAGAAAATTGGTGTAGGCTGAGGAGTTTTGTCTTCACCTAACCAGTGCTATGATAGGGTGTTTCATCCCTGCTGAGCAAAGAAAATGTGATGTAGCAGTCACTTGAGAATTTTGTGCCAAAAGATGTCTCCAAATAAGTGCCTATGATAGATTTATACCTGAATGCCGTAACAAAGACAGGTTGGCCTCCAAAAACGTTTGGCACTCAAAAACAATTTTCAAAATTAAGTTGGCGTCAACAGAAATATTTTTGTTATTATAATTATTAGATTAAAAATTAGGTCAGCCTCAAAATGACATTATTATAATTTATTATTATTTAAATTAATTTTATTATTATTATAGTGTTTAAAAACACTTTTTTTATTAAAAATAAATATCATAATGCTGGAGTGCAGGGGGCATGACATCCTAGCACTTTTTGGGGCATCTTCATTTCCAAAAGGTTCCAAGGATGTGGGGACGCCTAGCAGACGTCCTCAAGCCGTCCTCAAATTGCAAAAAAAAAAGCTTAGGACATCCTAGAAAATTAAAGGGGATGGGCCTATTGTCCCTAAGACAAACAGATACATCTCTGATGTCTCCCAACCATCCCGGGAACGGCCAGCTGTCCCCATAAAAAAGTAACTATTTTTTAAAAATAAACAAACATCTTTAACAAAAAAAAAAATATTGGTTGTTGGTGGGCTCCTACACCCCAACTTGCCTTAAATGAGGAAAAACAACCTCATTTGTCTTCTAACTTCATTTTTTGTTTGTTCAAAAATATTGCATCCAAAAGGGAGGAAAAAGCAAAAAAAATTAGCAGGGTTCGAAGGAGCACCTAAAAAAGTTGAATCTAGGGCAACTTTGATAGTGAGACAACAAAATAGTGAAAGAGGTAAGTCATTCTATCATTTTATTTAATTTTATTGTTTAATATTCTTTTCAAAGTTTAAACTAAGAAATTTTTTTTTTCATTTTTCGATTTGAACTTGCATTATATCTCACAAAACATGAGCAGCACTGGCAATGAGAGTAGTAATAATGAAGTGCGAGAAATGAAAAAAATATAAGTGTTTCAGCTTTAATCATAGTGTGGAAGCGTTGGGGATGGAGGAGAATAACCGCCAAATCCATTTGAGTGTCCTTCCCTTGTCTAGAAACCTTATGCAAAGGGCCCTTTAAACCCAAAAAAAACTCTTCTCCAACTTGTGGCAGCCATAGATACCAAAAAGAAAGATTCAAGGGGGAGTACGGTGTGGTTGTGTCATATTTGCAAGATATATTTTAGAGGGGGCTACACAAGGATATGGTCTCATTTCTTGTGTGTTACATGCCATGGAGTTAAGGTTTGTCCAGATATAAAACAGGAAGAAAAGTTAGAGGCTCATTGATTGCATATGGAGACAAAAGCAAGGTCTAAAGGTGTGACAATGCCAATACATTCCTTTGGACAATCATCTATTATGCCTATGCCATCCATGGTTGTGTAATGTCCCCTAATTAGTTATACTTTAAATTAACCTAAATTTGCCCAAATCTAAAATAGGTAATCAAGTTTATGGGAGTACCTTTGTATACTGTTTCCCATTAGTATTATATTTGTTAGATAAAATCAGATTTGTAGGTTAGTTGCCATTCTTTATTATCCAATTCTTAGTGCACTAGGGTAGGCTAGCTGGATAGGGTGTCCAAGAGACCCTCCACCCTAGGCCCAAGAGCAGATGCTACATCCCTTTTGGCTCCATGTGACAGGTGTTAAGCCTCCATCATGGAGTGGTGTACTCAGTGAGTGTCCTATCGCTGTTCCCCCTCATCACAACCACCTCCTCTCTTAAGCCCAAGAGCAGATGCTTCATCTCTCTTGGCTCCATGTGGCAGAGGTTAGGCATCCACTATGGAGTGGCGTACCTAAGAAAGGGTCCCACATACATTATGTTGTCGGGAATAATCATTATGTTATGTTGTTATATTATGTTTATGTTGTCGCTGGTAATAATGAGTTACGGCAGTCAGTTAGTTAGCCGACGGGTAGGTAGTTGGAGTCGCGACGGTTGTGTCGCACCCCTTCGGCTGTCATATATTGTACCACCTCCGGGTGTTGGAGGACATGTAATATGTACGACAGATATAATATGAACATCCTTTGACATTAATGGAAAGATTATTCTAGTACTACTTTTGTATTTGCATTGTGCATTACTGTTCGATTTCTGTATTCTTCCTGTTTACCCAGTGAGGTAAACATTTGGCGCCGCTGCCTAGACGAACTCAGGAACGGAAGACACGGATGGCGCACAGACACAATGGGCCTACTCGTTGGTGAAGTAAACCCGGAGAACCGACGACAGCAAATTTTACGAGAATTTCATGAGCGCCAGGATGACGGACGTAGGGAAGACCGACAAAGGACAAATAATCCTTAAATTGTGAAGGGAGAGAAATAAAGAACACTGTTAGAAGCAGAAGAATTATGTTGATTGTATACAAAAGAATGAATTAATAAAGACGTGTTGTGTTTTGATTTATGTGTTGAGAAACATGAAATTGTACCACAATTAATGCCCAATTTACTGAATAAAGACAGAAATAAGAAATTAGAAACCGACGAGTGGGAGGCTGCGCAGAAGGCTTTGATTCTGGAACAACGTGTAGAACGTAGACGGAGGCTGAGGCAACTTGCCGAAGGACGACCTGCCGAAGGGTTGCCCGAAGGGAACCAAGGAGGTGTCACGGAAGGTGCAGAAGCCGAGGGGAATTTCTACGCGTCGCCAGACTACGGTAGAGCGAGAAGCCTTGAAGAGTTTCTGGAGGAAACTAGGTTACAGAGAGAACTAGTTGAAGAGACTCGAGATCGGTTCAAAAACTTATCTCTCACGCCACAAAGGGAGGATCACCGAAGGGAGCCGGGCACGGGTGACGACGAAGCGCCACAAAGGGAGGATCACCGAAGGGAGCCTGGCATGGGTGACGACGAAGGGGAAGTTAACCGCACGGTAGGTATAAGGCAGAACACCGTACCTTTGGTCACCACCACAGGAGGCATCAGCGGCATCGAAGGGAGCAGCACCGGAGGGCAGACACAGCCACAACCACCTCCAAGTAGACGATTTCCATCAATGGCGACCAAACAGAAGTTACCCAAATTCAACGGGGATAGCAAAGATGATCCCGCACGGCATTGCCGTACATGCGAAACCATCTGGACAGCCAATGGGGTGACTGACCAGGATGAATGGATGAAGCAGTTCCCCGCCACACTGAGAGGAGTGGCTATTGACTAGTATGCAGACTTGGATAAAACCAGTGTAACTACGTGGGATGAATTGAAGAAGGCATTCGAGAAGGAATTCCGGCTTCTCCGGGATGATAACGAGATAGTTTCCGAAATCTACGGAACAAAGCAAGGAAAGAAGGAGACCGTACGGGCGTACGGGCGCCGACTAAAAGAGTTAGTCGGGAAAATGGAAAGCCAACCGGCCGATGGCTTGAAGAAGAGGTGGTTTGTCGAGGGTTTGAACCCTAAGCTACGACGGAAGATGAAAATTGTGCCTCCAACATCCTACGACGACGCATACAACCGGGCCATGGACCTGGAAAGTGAAAATAAGACGGCCAAAAAGAAGAAGAATAGATCTTCATCATCATCTGAAGATGATGACACATCGGAAGAAGAGAGTAGTAGTGACGAGAAGCCGAGGAAGAAAGTCACAGCCCTTCAAAAAGATATGGAAAGGATGTTAAAAGAATTTAAGACAATGAAAGGGACTACAAGTAAGGACGATGAACTATGGTGCACGGAGTGTAAGGAGAGCGGCCACACGAAAGGTGCCTGTCCCAAGAAGGCATTCTGCGACATCTGCCAGATTATGGGGCATTCTACGAAGGAATGTCCATACAATCTGAAGGCACGTAACCAGCAAGTGCTCTTTGCGCAAGAGAAGCCATCCACATCGGAGGCAAACAATAATGCATCATCTGGAGGATACCGGGACAACAGACGCGGGGGTGGAAGGAATAGCAACAATACCAATAACGGAAGCCGTATCCAGTATGACGCCAAGGGCCGGCCAATTATCCAATGTAGGGCCTGTAATCAGTGGGGGCACTTCGCCCGTGATTGCACGAAGGAAGCCACCCCTCAGCACCTCTGCCGTTGGTGTGGGCCAGGCGACCATGAGGACGCAAATTGCCCGCAGGCAGGGGTTAATCTCCTCAACATTGAGAAGGCTGAGAAGACTGGTGAGAAAGAAGTACTGGCGATCACCCGCGCCCAGATGAAAAAAGCCACTTATCCTGACCCCCGTACGGAGAAGGAGAGATTACGGGAGGCAAAGGCCAATATTGAACATGAGATGACGACCGAACGACGGGACAACGAGGTGGCGAGTACATCATCCCGTACGGAAGCGGAAAATAACATCATTGGGCAAATCTTGCAGATGGAGGTGCCGATAAAGGTAAAAGACCTTCTAGACTCTATGCCACAATTGAGGACTACCATCCTCACCAATGTGCAAAGCACTGCATCGTCGAGTGCACCACAGGTAGGGGTTCCCGCCACCGCTACGAAGAGTACACCACAGGTGGAGGTTTCCGTCAGCCCTTCGACTGACCCGATGTTACTAGCCGTGAGCAGTGGTAGACACCCAGCTGTGGTAGAAATGGGTATCCGTGGGACCATTTTGAGGGACACCATTGTGGACGGTGGATCTGGGGTGAATGTACTACCAGAAGAAACATGGAAGCGGCTGGGGAAGCCCACCCTATGGCCACCCACATTCAACCTGGTGGGAGCGGACCAACACGGCATTCAGCCACTCGGCCTGTTGATGGCCCAACAAGTGACAATTGGTACGCAACCATTCTTGTTAGATTTCGTGGTCATTCCCTCAAAGAAGAAAGGCTATGACGCCATCCTGGGGAGAGTGTGGTTGATCAACGCGAGGGTAAACCACAACTGGAAGAAAAATACACTTTCCATGGAGAAGGGAGGGCGAAAATATACCATTGACCTACACACCCAAGATGTCGGCGAAGAGCTCACCTCTTCCGACTCGGACTCAGAGTACTCTAATAAAGGGGAAGGGGGTCCCGATGAAAGTAAGGGCAAGAACGCGATGGAGCCGAACAGTGAAGGGGTGCTTGAATTGGAGGGATGTTCTGAAGATGAGAGATGCTCACTTAACGGGCTCTTCCACTGGCAGATGGAAGATTACGAAATGTTCCAAAGCTACAGGCTAGAAGTAGAGGAACCAGAGCAACCAACAGAGGTGTACCTGCCGGAATACAAAGAACATTGGAAGGGAGACGCCCCAAACCCTGGCGACGTAAATAATCAGAAGAGTGTCGGCACCGATTGGAATCCTGTGTGGAAGGCCGCAGCCTTCAAAATCTTTATTATTCTTCTTCTTCTTATGTACGGGAAGGAGACCATGGTCCCTGTAGAATTTGTGGTTCCAGGTCTTCGGATGGCCATGGAAAATAAACTTGCCACCAATAGGTTCAAATGGAAACCCTACCACGAGAAGCGTGTAGGGGACCCGAGAGGCCGGAAGGACACCCGGGAGTTCGGAGGGGGACCCGAGGAGATGGAAGGAGACTCGAGAGGCCGGGCAGGCGACTCGCCAGGTATAGGACCAAAACAGGAGACTGTCGAGCGAGGAAAACCGAGAAGGATGAAGGGCAATCCCAGAGACACGGGACCTGAACAGACGACTCTCTAAGACATCTAAATTAGGAGATGAAAAAAAAAAAAAAAAACGTACGGTCGTATGACAGGTGACCGTACAGTCAAAAAAAAAAGAGAAAAAAAAAAAAAAGAAGAAAAGGGACCACCGTATGACAGGTGACCGTACAGTCAAAAAAAAAAAGAGAAAAAAAAAAAAAAGAAGAAAAGGGACCACCGTACGGTGGCCACGTAGTGGATACCACCGTGCGGTGGCACCACCACGGTGGACACCACCGTGCGGTGGCACCACCAACGGTGGACACCACCGTGCGGTGGGACCACCGAAGGTGGAAGCCACCATGCGGTGGAAACCACCGGTGGAAGCCACCGTGCGGTGGAAGCCGTGGAGCATAAAGCCGCCTACCGAAGGGAAAGCCGCCCACCGAAGGGAAAGCCGCATAAAAAAAGGTCATTCGAACGCAGCGCAAAGGAAACACAGGACACGCAGGGAAGGAAGAAGAACCCCGCACCACCACGCCACCACGCGGTAAGGGAAAACAAGAGCCGCCGAAGGGAGGGAAAGAAGAAGAAGCCACCGTGCGGTGGAAACCGAAGGCCGTGGGAGATAAAGGCGTGGAAGACGACACCGCACGCTAAGAACGCCGCACGAAGGAGATGCCGCGGGGGAATGAAGGAAGTCAAACGCCAAAAATTGAAATGAAGGATTAATTACTTGTATGGGCGAACAAAAGGTGAACCCAATCCGATGTACCAGCCGAATAGCGTGAAGAGAAAGAAGCTACCGTGCGATAGAAGGAAGGAAGTCGAATTTTGGGCGAAGAAGGAGCTACCGTGCGGTAGAAGGAAGAACAGCGTGTGGTAGTACAAAAAAAAAAAAAAAAACGACGACGGATTGAAAAATGATTCGATGACATCTGGAGCCTAGACACTGAAAATATTGGAGTGTAGAAGAAGGGTTTTGACATCATAAAATATCACAGAAATGATGCGCGCCATGGACTTTTGTGGGGTTCTGAAGGTTGTAAAGTGGTGTTGGCGGCGGGGGCGCTGCCCCTCGACCCCGCCCTGTACTGCGAGCACCTGGGGAGTTGCCCCAGGACCCCGCGAAGGGCGCTGCCCCTCGACCCCGCGGGGGCGCTGCCCCAGACCCCGCTGGGGGCGTTGCCCCCAGACCCCCAGTTTATTTTGAGCTACAGAAGACCACGAGAAGTGTTGTGGTTGTCTGTCTTGTGAGAAAGAAGCCTGCAGCTAAGCATTGGCAGGGAAGCCATAAGCCGTAGAGGGAGACGGATTTGGAGGTTGGGAACAAACAGAGTTTGAGGGAAGGCACTGCAGGTCTGCGTAGTTGTATGACGACAGGGAGTTATTCAGTTTAGTTTTTAGCCTTTGGGGAGTGTGATGGAGGATTTGAGGTGTCTCCTAGCATTTGTGCCAATGGATTGTGGCCACCTCCAGGCATGACTGGTACGCTTTGAGGAACTCGGAGGATGTCTCGGCTGGACGTGAGGTTGCCGTGGTGGATGCACAGAGGGCTCGGGAGGAGCTGACCACCAGGTTGGAGGCACTAGTCGCGTGAGACTTAGTTCAGCGTACCCAGGAGTTGGATGCCGGGAGAGCAGCACGGGTGGCTATCGAGGACAAATTGGCTAGGGAGAAAATATCAATTGAGTAGCAGTTGGTGGAAGCTGAGACTGAAAAACGTGTTTTGTAGACAAGTTTGGGTTAGGCACAGAAGGACTGTGATGGCAAAGGAAGCAATATTGGTGAAATCCGCACTTGAGCATCGGCTGGTAGCAGAAAAGGTTTTCAAGCGAGGACGCAGCAAGTGTATAAGATCTGGGCCCGACTAGCGTCAGTAGTTCTTGCCGTTCATCTCTATTTTGTATTAAGTCGTCGGAGTCGACTTCTTTTCTTGGGGGGGATGATGTTGTCGGGAATAATCATTATGTTATGTTGTTATATTATGTTTATGTTGTCGTTGGTAATAATGAGTTACGGCGGTCAGTTAGTTAGCCGACGGGTAGGTAGTTGGAGTCGCGACGGTTGTGTCGCACCCCTTCGGCTGTCATATATTGTACCACCTCCGGGTGTTGGAGGACATGTAATATGTACGACAGATATAATATGAACATCCTTTGACATTAATGGAAAGATTATTCTGGTACTACTTTTGTATTTGCATTGTGCATTACTGTTCGATTTCTGTATTCTTCCTGTTTACCTAGTGAGGTAAACACATTAAGCAATGAGTTTGCAATTGATATGATTTTATAACAGCCTTGTAAGGGTTACAAGTTCCCTAAGTTTAGCATTATTATACCATCATATTAATCAGTCCTTATATTGTCCATATTAATTTTGTGACAGCATTAGATTACATTCATTATCAGCTTTATAAGTTAAATTCATCACATTACATTTCAAGTTATCATCATTATAGAATTAATTCCCATCACATTTATATTCTTATTATATCTGATTATGTTCATGTATCAGATTTTAATGTGCACTATGTTTACTGTATAACTGTGATCATTTATCAGATGATCAGCTATGTTACTGCCTGTAACTTAATAACAGTTCTAATCTGAACTGATCGATGGTGATGTTAATGGATGCTTTGATTCCTTTCCTTTATATCTCTCAATGTGAGGGAGAGGTCACACCTCTTCATCATGTATGCCCTTTGGCAAGAGACACTCCCTTTCATCATTAGCACTCTTTGAAAAAGTGCAAATCTTCATTATTTCTGCCCTTTGAAAGGGACACAACCTTTCACAATCAGATCTGCACTTCTTATTTAAGTCAGTTCTGCACTTCTGATTCCCCCCAAATTATCCCCTCTCAAATGAGGCTCTCTTCTCCCTTTTATACCTCATATTTGGGAGAGTCACAACTTATCATTTCATGCCTTTTGTCCATTCATTAACTTAATTAAATTTTTAAATATATTTTAATTATATTCTTCTATATTTTCAATTTAAATTTATTTTTGTTCTTTTAAATTTAAATTTATTATTAATATTTACCATTAAATTTAGTTCAAAGTGGGGACATTACAAGTTGATACTTGATACTGGTAGTAGTGATATTGCCACAAGAGGGAAGAGGAAAATTAGTCGTAGTGACAGGCTAGGGGCAGTTGCAAGTATGTTCAATATGTGGGTACAAGAAGTGGCAGTCTTCCATTGCCAATTTTTATTATGCTCATGACATCCCATTTCTTGTGGCCCATTCCTCTTACTTCAAACAAATGATCAAAGATGTAGCCTTTGTTGGTCCCTCATTTGTCCCCACTGGAGATCATAAACTATGCACTACCCTCCTAGGCAAAAAAACATTCTAAGGTTAGTTTGCTAATAGAGGATATGAGGCAAACTTAGATCAGAACGGGTTTTTCTTGTTACCACTGAAGTTTGTACCCTTGCTAAGCTCTCGACTCATCAACCTAGTGAAACATGAGATCATTTCCAGGTTGTGGGTAACCTGTGGTGGAAATGAACCTCTAGAGACGGATGGATCCCTTGGAGCTTCACCCAAAATGAAACTAAACTACTACCTTTGCTAAGGAGAGGGATAGAGGACAACTTGAAATACAACATAAGACTTAAAAAGTGATGCACCAAATGATTTTGAGACCTATATTGTTGTTTTAGAACGTCCTCAATATGACCAATATAAGTTAAACTATAACATACACAACTCAGAAATTGAAATGCTCTTGCATAAATATTTCATAACAAGGTTTAACATCCAAAACAACATTTAGAAGGAGCTGGAAATGTTTGTGAATGACAATTTCTCACAACTAAACCCTTGAACTAATGAGCAAACACAATTGTGACCTGCAAACACATGTACTTCTGCATAAAGGCAATAGAAATAGTACTAAAATCAAGGATAAAACAGTATATCACACAATATACAGCTTCTTTGAAGGTAAAAACAACTTATGTTATTGATTAAAAGTACAAAACTGAGTACAAGTCTATTTTTTGCCATATGCTTACTCAGAAAACTGAGTTTTTATAATGCTCTTCTTACTAGAAAGAACTGTTTTTTCAGTTACAATGCTAAGTCAAGAAAAACGAGAGCTAATGAAAAATGACCCTATGCACTCTATTTCTTCATCCAACATTGGAGAGAAAGAAGGACCTGCCTAGAAGGCTATTAAATGACTTTAACTTGCTTGGATTGACTGTTTCAACTCCACCTAGGCATTGGAAAAGTCCATATCCTTGTTTGACCACTGAAAAGACCTTACATGGGCATTGCATAAGCTGATCCTTGACTTTTTCTACTGTGTTTCCTCCATAACTCTTATATATGCTTTTTAACCTCTAGATGCTTGCAACTGCTGTCATGAATGCTTCCAAGTTTCCAACTACCCCTATATTCTCTCCACCTGTCTTCCAGCTCATCCAACTTCCTCCTAGATGCTTGCCACTGTTGTCATAATTGATCCTTAAACCACAACTTCTCTATCCAAGTTTATAGGGCATGAGCAAAAACTGAAAATGAACCTAAGAGGGAGTGGGATATCTTCTATGACCAATATTTGACAGGTGTCACTCAGGACAGTCATACATTCCATCTTTCTTATACTTGTTTTCTGACAATTCTGACATTTATCCTCTTGGGTAGGCTCAAGACCCTCTATCGTGTGTCACTACTGTTTCCTCTGTCATGCCTATGGTCTTTGTCACACCTCCTTATTTGTCTTGACTGCCTTAGACTTTTACCACACGAGGGTTTGGAGGGCAACAAAATAAGGATTTAACAGAACTGCCTTTCAAGACAATGATTAACTCCTTCAAGCTTTAACAAAGTGTTGATGTGTTTTTTATGCATATAACAATACAGAATAAATTACCAAGATAATTTACCCTCTCTTGAACAAAATCACCTCAGATTGTAAGAATGAGATCAACTAAAATGATTCCAAGGTTTCTACATGTCAGGTCTTGACGAGTGGGTAACTCAATGGTCGATGTGAATTGTTGTGTTTCACTTGGGGACTTACGCAAATGTTTGGATTATCATGAATGATGCGGAATAGGTGTGCTGACAACTTAAGAATTATCAATATGGCTCTGGATTTACTTCTTACTAAAAAAGGGGAAAAAGGAATAGGGTTCAGGAAATCTATTCTAAGCCTAGGAATGTAGGAAATGATGAATGGATCTAGTGGAATCAAACCAGGCAAGGTCTCACAATCAGGTATTGACACAAGCTTAGTGCAATCATCTAAGGTATACTTAAAGATTTTCAAACTATCACCATTAAACATTGACACCATCTAAGTTGATGCTTGTCAAGGGACGAGTGATAGTTGAAGTTATGCTTACTCAAATTCCAGTTGACCACACAAGGTGCACTTACCAGCGGCAAGAGGCTAGTGGTATGGATTAAGGATTCCACACAAATGAATTCAACAAATCTTTCACTCAATCTAACATACATGAAAATAAATTCTAATCTAAATTTTTAATCTAACTTGGAGGAATTGAGAACCATGAATGCAAATACAACACTTGAAGAGCAAAATCACCAACAATTGAACAATGATTAGGATTCAAATAGTTGTAGCATATACCAACAATTCTACAAAAACTCTCTCTTACAAATGAGAGACAAGGAAGCATATATAGAGTCTCTTACAAAATGGATGGCCAAGATTGATCTAAGATCAACGATCGAGATCATGCCAACAAAACCCTAAAATTGCCCTAATTAGGGTTACATCAAAAATGGTGCCACCAACATATGGCCCAATGAAAAGATACCTAGTCATCAAATAGGAAATCTTCTAGAAGATTCCTCCCTGCATCTCTCTCTCTCTCCTAGCATTTCCATGGAGGAGTTAGATTCAGTATTGGCTAGATTCTTGGAGTATGCTAGATTCTTGGAGCATCTGAGGTGATTTTGTTCAAGAGAGGGTAAATTATCTTGGTAATTTATTTTGTATTGTTATGTGCATAAAAAACACATCAACAAAGAATTGGCGCTAGAAGGAGGGCTGAGCATTATCATATCGTGAGTAGACGAAATCAAGATCCTAATTCACAAGGAGTTATCCAGGACTTTTGTCCCTCCTCCCACGCTCAACATTCTTTTGGCGCTAGGAGGGCCTAATTTGCAATCATTTGAAGATTATGTTCCGGAATGGTGTTGCCTAAAGAAGAAATTATCCAAGGTGAACAAAGAGATATCATTTCACAATTCAACACTCTTGCTTGGAGAAACCAAAGTAGTCACGCTAAATTCAGACAAGTGAGAAAAGTGATAGACAAAGCAGAACGGTTGGGAAGTTTGCCTCCGATTATCATTGTTCCTGGAGCAGTTGATCGTGAGAACCAGTCTACCAATCAGCCTGGAAGAAATTGAACCTGTTGAAGATTTCAAAGTTAGTATGAAATACCATGGTGCTACCTGATCCTGATAGAACAAACGAGCTTGAATTGGATGAACTTGAGAGAGATGCAGGGAGGAATCTTCTAGAAGATTCCCTATTTGATGACTAGGTATCTTTTCATTGGGCCATATGTTGGTGGCACCATTTTTTATGTAACCCTAATTAGGGCAATTCTAGGGTTTTGTTGGCATGATCTCAGTTGTTGATCTTAGATCAATCTTGGCCATCCATTTTGTAAGAGACTCTATATATGCCTCCTTGTCTCTCATTTGTAAGAGAGTTTTTGTAGAATTGTTGGTATATGATACAACTATTTGAATCCTAATCATTGTTCAATTGTTGGTGATTTTGCTCTTCAAGTGTTGTATTTGCATTCATGGTTCTCAATTCCTCCAAGTTAGATTAGAATTTATTTTCATGTATGTTAGATTGAGTGAAAGATTTGTTGAATTCATTTGTGTGGAATCCTTAATCCATACCACTAGCCTCTTGCTGCTGGTAAGTACGCCTTGTGTGGTCAACTAGAATTTGAGTAAGCATAACTTCAAGTATCACTCATCCCTTGACAAGCATCAACTTGGATGGTGTCAACGTTTGATGGTGATAGTTTGAAAATCTTTAAGTATACCTTAGACGATTGCACTAAGCTTGTGTCAATACCTGATTGTGAGACCTTGCCTGGTTTGATTCCACTAGATCCATTCATCATTTCCTACATTCCTAGGCTTAGAATAGATTTCTTGAACCCTATTCCTTTTTCCCCTTTTTTAGTAAGAAGTAAATCCAGAGCCATATTGATAAATCTTAAGTTGTCAGCGCACCTATTCCGCATCATTCATGATAATCCAAACATTTGCGTGAGTCCCCAAGTGAAACACAGCAATTCACATCGACCATTGAGTTACCCACTCGTCAAGACCTGACATGTAGAAACCTTGGAATCATTTTAGTTGATCTCATTCTTAGCATCTGAGGTGATTTTGTTCAAGAGAGGGTAAATTATCTCGGTAATTTATTCTGTATTGTTATGTGCATAAAAAACACATCAACACAGAGGTCTTTAGCTTCCTTTCACCAGATAGAATCACTGCAAAATAACCCTTGGACAGTGATTTGACACAAGAATGTCCTTTATTTGCCCTTGTCAAACTATCTTTGAGATTTGCTCAATATTTTCATATTCCTTGTGGCCTTGTGGATTGTTTTCAAGCCATGGATAATCATAAAGACTGCTCATTTTACTCATGGCACCACCATATAAGTGTGAAACCCTACTATGCTCAGCATTGACTCTTACCTTTTACCCATGCCACTGTTTATGAATTGCTATTGCCTTTTGCTTCTTAGGATAGTCCCAAAACACTCCAAACAATCTCATACACTGTACTTTCACTGGCTGTCCTCATTCTCATAACAGGTTGATAACTCATTTGACAAGAGTCATAATGTGGTTTATTACAGGGGTTTGAGTGCTTATAGTAGCAAAGCTTCTTGGCAAGGCTTAAGAACTTTGATATCAATTTGCATTTATCCCTTGGTATTTGATAATTTGGCCAACGAAAAATAGAGGACAGTATTATTCTTACCATGGGACATGAGAACGTCTATTTGGCATCCATCACATTACAACTGTGGTGACAAAACTTTTTTGCATTACCAGTGCACTGCCCTTTTGACACAAGCTCTTTAAAATGACTAGGGACCCTTTCATGACAGTACATCATTCAATGAGCTTGGCATACTACATATTCATCACTTGGTTTTCACCTCAAACAACAAATACAATGCATAACCACATTAACCTACAGGGAGTTTGCATACCAAACAGTAGCAGCAGTCATTTAGCAATAGCTCGCTAGGGTTTATAATGTCTAACAAATAACCCTATCATAAACTTTAATGACAAAAGATTTCCTCAAAATGATTGAGAAGACTTGTTTAAGACTAACCATTGTGGTTCTTCAATGGCTTCTAGGATATTAACCTCTTTGAAAAAGCTTGTCACAGTCTTGGCCTTCTTATGGTATCTCTTAAATAAATCTTGTTTCATTTCCATCATATATGCTGTCATTGTCTTGATCCTCCTTTGAACCATTGAAGCCTGCCCTTAAAAGATTTTGCAACTGAGACTTTGAGATTTGATTTCCCTTCACTTCACAAAGCTTATGCTTCTTATGTCATGTACATGTAGACTGTCTTTGCAAGATGTTGCCACTGTGCTTGCTCACTATGACTCTTCACTGAATCTCTATCATTTGGACTGCCTACTTGTCTCCTCTTCACATTCCTCTAACTGTCATGGCTATGGACTCACAACCCTGCCCTTCTACCTTGAACTTTGTCACTTCAAACTTAGGCCCGTAAGCACTGTCTTCGTTGGACTGTCATTTGCATTACTGTTCATGTTTGGTCATCATTTGTAAGAAAGTTAGCATTTCTTCACTGTTATCTTGCTCTTTTTTGTCTTAGACTGTCACTATTTTTATGAGTTCCCTTCATAAGATGCCAACAATCCTTTTGTCATTGCTAGAGTTGTCACTCATTACCCTTATGACCTTGTTATGACTGTCTTATCACTTGACCGTATGTCTCTTGACTTGTTCTTTCTTTCTCTATCCTTTCTTATTACATCTCTTTGCAAAAGCATTATTCAATTATCTGATTCCCTGTTCACAGTCAACTGCAATAGACAACGCTGCCAAGACCATTGAGATCTTCTTTGAGATTCATAGTGATTGTGCATACCATAAAAGCATTTAGGACTATTCACGTGCAATATTATCTTTACCTCTCTGCTATTCAGTGACTAGCACTTGTTTGCATGGTGTTCTTCTGCATGTCTCTAGCCAATCTACAGAACCCTTATCTTCTCAACCATGAATAGACCTCTGCACTGTCACCAATATATGTTTTAAAAAGTGACACTCCCAACACTCTTGACTATCACAAACATTGCTCCTGCCTTCTTTTATGACTGCCACCTTGACTGTCACTTAGGCTTTAAAATAAATGACTGTCATTCTTTCTATTGCTTGAAACCTATGCATATAATGACTGTCATGTGGATGACCTTTTGATAAAGAAGAGATAAATCTCACAAGTACCATGTTTACTGCTATATCTAATAAATTAAGTACAAGAAATAATAATACAAATGATAATGCATACCAAACACAGCAGTAAAATGTATCTTTATTCGCACATGAACTTATTACAGAGAAGAAGCCCAGAAATGGTCGGCCAAGGATTACACTAGATCTGAATATACCTGTTATCAATCAAGCCTGCACCCTCTGCTAAAGCTGTGAACTTCAGCTGCCTATTGAAACATGGGAACACTTCGAGGTTGTGGGTAACCTGAAGACTGAAGTGGACCTCCAGAGTAAGCTGGTTCTTTTCAAATTCTTCACCTAAACTAACAATTTCTTCAGGGAAAAGAATGAGGAGGAGAACATATGAAACTAAAATCTAACCCTAAGGTTATAAACCGAATGATAATCTGAGATTCACAACAAATAACACACAATATAGCCAACAATGAAAAACTCTCCTACACAACCCAATAATTATAATCTTTGCATCAACAATTCATAAGAAGGTTAAAAATTACAGTCTCAAGAGGAAAAAACACTCTTTCTCACAACCTAAGACTGATATTTCAAACACAAAGCTTATAACCTGCAAAATTATACTTCTGCATAAGATCCCCACATAAAAACACAGTTTCAAGGACAAAGAATGTCACAAAAAGCTTGTACTAACATTAAGGACACAATACCAGAAGAAAAAGGGAAGGTATGAACTGATTATTACTACAAAAAGGTGTTACAATGCTGTCAAACTCTTTGAAACTGAGTTACAAACTCCTTCCTTTCTGCAGAGAGAACTCTAAAAATTACAGTCTGCAAGAAGCAAAAGGTAAGAACCCTTTCAAAGAAGAAGGAAGGAAGTATATATGCCTTCTCAAAAAGCAGATAATGAATAAAATATTCCACCTCTTGGGCGAGCAGAACCTAAAAATCCACTTTTCAGGCCCTCAAACAAGTCTGAAAGGAAACACACTTGAACAAAAGTCAAGCCAACCCATATGCTACCATAAAAGCTCTTAAATGCATCATAAATGACTCTGAAATATCCCTGACAGGCCTGCAAGCCTTCATAAATGCAAAAAAAAAAAAAAAACTCTCATAAAGTGATTTATAAAACATCACTTTAATAAGTTTTTTACATTATTTTTTTCCCTTTTACATTTTAAGTCAATAATTTTTAATAAATGTAAATAGTTAAAATATTTAATAAAGATGATATTCGATTAACCACTTGAATAAATATTTTAATTATTTGATCTATTACAATAAGGCCACATAATATATCAATAATAAATAAAATATTTAATAAAACGATTGATGGAATATCCTGTTTATTAAATATTTTAATTATATTTAATATATTAAAAATAAAAATGCAAACCTATATTTATTAAGTGATTTGTGAAATATCACTTAATAAATATTATTACATGACACATTATTAAGCGATATTTTACAAATCACTTAATAAGTATATGCATAGATATTTGAGGGATAAAAAGACCTCTCTAGCAAATATTCACGGGGCTTTGAAGAAAATAAAATAAAAAGAAACAAGGCCAAAATGCCTTAAGGTATCGAATGGCAATATAGGGGAAAGAAAACCCTAAAAGTCTCACTTCTTCATCATTCAATATATTTTTTTATTCTTCTCTTTGTTGCCACCATGCTAGGGTCTGAGGAAAAAGATGGGGCATTTGTAATGATTTCCTGCAGATTCCGCCATTAATGGGTGTCAGCGTGACTCTTTCTTCACCTTTGCCGATTCTGGGCACATACTGAGGCTATCGTGGCCTGATTTTTGCATACTCTTTGCCGAAAATAATAAGCTGGGCACTATTCTTCGAGTGTTGGGTGCCGCCATGAGAGTCTCTTCACCTCTGTCGATTCTGGGCACATACTGGGCTGATTTTTGTCTGGCCGCCATAGGGTTTTCTCGAAAATACGGCAAGTATTTCCGCCATTAATGGCTACTTTTGGCGACCCTCTGTTTCTTACATAGCAATTTGATCTTTTGCATGCAGCTAGTCTAAAAAACGTGAAAAATTACTGTTTTTTTGGGGTTGAAACTGCCTGAGGTTGTCACTGCACTTTTTGTAAGCTTGAACAATTGAGGCATGTGTCTTATTGTTCTTATCATAACTTGTAAGTATTTAGAAGAAACCTGAAAGGTCATCACTTTTTGATATACACTCAGGTGAAAACCCAAACATTTGAATAAACTGTTGTTCTTCAGCTATTCTCTGTATAATGCCCATTCATGAGTGCTTGAGGTGTATCCCTAGACATGGCTTCCTTCCATATCTCTGTCATGAATTCACTGTGACTACTCTTTAAAGATTTTGGCTATTTTGATAGTGATGACTGTCATATAAAAATTATGAACTGTCCCTTACTTTTCATTCTTATTAAAGACTCGCAAAGATATGATTGTCTTTATTCTCATTAAGGAGCAGTGCCTATACCTTTGATGGACTGTCCTTTGAAAGCTGCCTATACCTTTGATTAAAATCCTACGGTGCTCTCTTGTGTGCACAGTCATGATCACATACAGGGCTGCTAATATCATCACTGTTATTGCTCCATCTGACCGCTACAAATCTGCAAACTGATCACTGTTTTGATCTGAGACAAGGCTCTACGAATGAGGGACCTTTGTCAATGCAAAACAGGTTGTGTGTTTAGAATATCTCAGTTGATGACACTCTTATCACTGCTTTTCTTGAAAATGGATTCTTCTCTTGACTGAAACATTATCACTGTTTGGCTTTTCATACGTCAGCATGTTGAGCTCAACCCTTGTGGGAGCCCATTTTACCCCACATGCTTAAATAATTACATTGAAACCTATAGCTGCACATGAAGCAAAAATATTAGAAATTATATGCCTATGAATGATGATTTTATTGATTCCCTTGGACACCTAAAATATGCATCTCCTTTCAGTGCACATCAAGACTGACTTATACATGTATAAGTGAATGCTCATGTATAGTGTATGCCCTTTCATTGCTTAGAACTCAGTTCTAACTCATTGCCTATTGAATCATGCAGGAGACAGGAGCACTGAGGACCTGGGAAGCAAGGAGGAGCAGGACAACACCAGCAGATTTGTGGATCAGCCAACAAGCGCCAGTCATTCAAGCAATGACTGGTCACCCTCTAGACATGCATTTTAGCATTTACTCATTCATATATTATTTAGCTTTCATGTGCATCATGCATATTGAATGAACATGGTCAGTCTCACGGCTTATTGTGTGAGACATGCATTCTATCATTTTAATAAAGATTACATTTCTTCAGAAAGGCTTGCCTAATCTTTCTATGCTTCGTACATTTATATCAATGAAATGCTTTTACTTTGCAATCTTTGCTTTCTGCATTCATTTGAGGTTATTTCATTTGTACTTGAATGCGACATAGAGAGGCTATGAAATATACCACTTGCTCAAAAAGAACCTAGTGGCTCTACCTGATTGAGCCTATAGGTGAAAATCTGGTAACAATACCATACTGCCTTCCTTGGCGGTACACAACATATTTAAAAGACCCGACAGTTGCCAAGAGGAACACAACCATCAACCAAAAGACACATTAACTACCCGAGAGTGACAACCCACTTAATACAAAAAATTAATAAATTGGCAAACAACAAATATTATCAAACATAACAATAGACATTTTATGCCGACTACATCATCCCCCCAAAAGAAAAAAGTCATCTTCCAAACGATAAGTATAGATCAAGTAATATCCGGAAAGGCTAATGACAAGAGTGTAGGCAATGACTTGTACTGGACAACCCCAACTTGTAGTGTACCTACCAAATCAAATGGGGGTTTGGGGGCAACACCCCCAAAGGGGTCAAGGGGCAGCATCCCTCGCGGGTGTCTGAGGGCAGCGCCCCTCGCAAGGTCTCAAGGCAACACCCCTCGCAAGGTCTCGGGGCAGCGGAGCGCCCCTGTTTCCAAGCCCAAATTAAGACCTTCAAAACCACACGGAACTCCATGGCGCACATCAATTTTCTGATTTTTTGCGACGCTAAAACATTGTTGATGAAGCCAAAAATTGGAGATTTCACTCCTAACATCTGCTTTTTTTGTCCTTCACGTACGGCTTCAGGTACGGCATGACCACATATGGCTCTCCTCACTTCACATACGGCCCGATACACATCATGTATTGTATGATATAAATCATGTACGATCTGAAACCTTATGTACGGGCTTGACTGCCGTGATTGGTTTTCCATGTACGGTTTAGTGTTTCCATACGATGTCTTTGAATTTGAGTATAGCTCCTCCACACCGTACGGCTTGTACTCTACTCCGTACGGGTGTAACTTCTCCATTGTCAACTTGGTGTAACTTCTCCATTGTCAACTCCGTGTACGGCATCAACCTGTGCATCCACTTCTTTTGTCTGTACGACAGGTGTAATATGTTCTTGTGTTTACGTACGGTCCTTCATGTCCATACGACATGTAAGTTGTTCCACGTACGTCGTACTGCACCAAAATGTTTACTACTATATCTAATAAATTAAGTACAAGAAATAATAATACAAATGATCATGCATACCAGACACAACAGTAAGATATATGAGACTGCTGTCCTAAACTTTTATGAAGACATTGTGACCAGGTTTGGTATACCAGATTCTTTTATTTAAGATAATGCATTGGCATTCATTGGTTTAAGGGTTGCTGATTGGGCTTTGAAAAATGGAATATACCTGAGTACTTCTTCTAACTACTACCCTCAGGGCAATGGTTTAGCAGAATCCTCAAATAAGAACCTAATCAGAATAATCAAACGAACATTACAAGATAATCAAAGGGATTGGCACTCTAAACTAAAAACTGCATTGTGGATTGATCGGATAACCCCAAAGCAAGCTATTGGGAATTCGCCCTATGTACTAGTATATGGCAAAGAGGCACGGTTACCTATCTCTACAGAATTGCCTACGCTGGATATGGCAAGTCAGCTGATTTGAAGAAGGGGAACCTATGGAAGTAAGGTATTCTCAGTTAATGGAGTTAGAGGAAACCAGGAGTAAAGCGATGCAGCAGATGGAGTGTCATCAGCTGCAAATAAAAAGGTTTTTTGATAAGAAGACAACTCCAAAGCTGTTCAAGGAAGGGGACTTGGTTTTACGATGGGATGTGCTTAAAAGAAGACTTGGTCATCATTCGAAGTTTGATCATGTGTGGAGTGGACCGTTCATGATTACAGAATGCAAGGAACACAATGCATATCAATTATCAAATCTGGAAGGGAATGTGCTACCAATACCAGTCAATGGTATACACCTCAAACATTGTTTTGAGGTATGATCAATTAGCCTTGTCTTGTATATATTAGGTTAGGTTTCATGCTTATAATAAATGCATTTACATATTAGTTTAGCTTTCCCTAAGTGCTATCCAAGCATATCAGTTTGTTTGTTTTTTTTCTTTCCTAGGTAGTTTTCCTGTTTTCCTTAGGCCCTAGGAATGCATATTTTTCAGACTCCGTGCCCAATGGATGATAAAGGCAACTGGTCAAACGTTTAGCAGGCAAACATCTAGCAGAGGTTGCCAGAAATGTTACCCTTTTCTTTTGCTTACAGCCCAAATCAAGTTGAGCTTATCGCCATTAGTTTTAAAAGAGAAAAATGTGAGGTGCATTTAATTTTAAGTTTTCCCCACATTGCATTCAGGTGTATAAACATAAGAATCAAGAAGCTTTTATTTTCAGTAATGGACTGTTGCATTTATACAAATGTATACAATATTGAAGAGACTACACAAATTTGCTGAAAAGAAGTTTTTATTGATTCAAAGTTAAAACTTATCTCACACAAGCCGTGAGATTTAGTTTGTCTCATATGCATAAAATGCAATATACACAAGAATGGGTTGGAAAGAAATATAAGATACATATATAGGAAGGGAGACTGGTTATTGCCTGAAGGCTGGTTTAGGTCTCCCGTCTATGAAATTTTCAGCTCCAGTTTGCTCGTCTTGTGTCTTCTGCAGCTTTCAATCTTCATATCTTGCATCCGAAAGAATTGCAATGGTTAGAGCTAAGCTCTAAGCAATAAATAGCCTCTAATCCTACATACATATCCACCCACTAATGTATAAACTTTTTTTTTACATGTATCAGGCAAGCTAAAAGTCACTCCTGATAAGCGAAAAGAGAGAAGGAAATGATCATGCATCTTAAAAATATTTTATTTCTAATCTGTCTGTTTCATATGCAGCTACAGGTGCAGTCATAACTTAAATTGGAATGAGTGGAGTGAAATGTGGCTCCCACAAGGGTTGAGCCCAGCTCATCAAAAGATAGGCAATATGAACAACATGAAATCTATATTGCATTTTACAAATTTTTTGCAAAATTCATGACATAAGAATGCAAGTGTGAATAATGGAGTGCTGCATATTTGATTCAGAAAATGAAAAGAAAAAATGCATTATTTGCAAGACTATCAAGATCAAGGAATGGCAAATGTAGAACCTTTATTGTGCTTTTAACAGACTCAGAAAATCTGTCATTTCAAATGAAGTTATGGCAAAATCAAACTTATTTCCTCAAAAAAATCTTCAAGTATGGTACTAGAAATAAAGCTCAAATAGCATATAATGGCGGTCAACCCAGAAAATGTAAAAGCAGCAGTCTTTTTAGGCCACGCCTAGATCAAAGAAATATCAAATTTCCAGATGGCCGCACCAAAGACACAGGTAGCAAGGCATCATGGTTGGCAGCTTAAAAGGGTTCATTTCCCACGTTCCTGCAGGGATCCTGCATTTCCCCTGAAGCAGCCAAGGCCGTGACTACAAAGGAGATATTGTCAATACTTGAGTCTCACCGAGTTCTACTAGAAAAGTTGATATAAAAAAAAAAGAGGATTTCCCAAGATATTGCCTCCAAGGATTCTGCAATGCGTGCCTTTTCAAGAAGATTAAGAGACGCTCAACAGGTCTTAGATCAAACCCTAGCAAAATATGGGAGTTACAAGAAAGAAAAGAAGCCATTCGAAGAAGCAAGGTTAGCCGTAGCCTGTAAACACATGCTCAGAATAACAGAAAACGCGAAATCCTCTATAACAGGTTCGCAAAAATGAATACACAATGGAATTCCAGTTTCTAAAGAATATATCACAAAGAAATCATCAAGGAAGTGTTTAGCAGTCGCGCCATAAGCTGGAAAAAGCTTCAAAAGGAGTCAGAAAATACAGTGGAAACAATACAAGAATTTAAAATGGCGGCCATGACAGAATGAAGAAGCCGAACCTTGGAAACATAATGCAGTAAAAAACATATTCGTGCACACAGAAGGCTCCATGAAACCTGTCGGCAACACTCCTTCCAGCGAAATTTCCAGATGGCCGCTAGGATTTCCAGCAATATGTCGACGCTTCTCCAAGAAGCCTTCGAAATAAAGTGAGAAATGAATGTTACATTCATTTTAGGGTTCAAACCCTAAAAGTTCGATGAAAAGAAGCCTTGCTTTATTAAAAGCACTATTCATCCTATTATAGCCGCCACTTTAAGCTCTTGTTTTTTGTTTTTTTTACAAGCTTAGGGTCTATTTTAATTTTTGCATTTTAAATCAAATTGTAAATCTTTATAAAAGTGATTTAGTAATCATTTTTAATAAATGATATTATTTAAATGCAAATTAGTGCTTTAATGCAAGTTGAAGGCATTTGAATATAAAGACTTAGTCAAGTGGTGGAGCATCAAATATGGAGATGTGGCGAAATATTCATGCCAAGTGGAAAGACTTTATCAAAGAGGTTAAGAAGACATCTTGGAGTTAATTTAAGTGATCATCATATGTATTTATGAGGAGAAGAGTTTCATATAGATAGGATACCTTTTGAGTCTTTTGAGTCATCTTTTAAGGGATTTCTGTTTTCAAAGTGAAAAAAAGAGACTTTTCCTTGATTTTGAATAGGTTGTTGATAAGTTTGAGGTCCTTCTTTTTAGGCCTTTTACTATATTCGACCCCTTTATTCAGGATTCAGTTCCTTTTTACTTGGGTTTTTGGTGGGAGATTGAGCCTACTTATTCTCTTCCTTATTTTCTTTTGAGGGAGGATGCAAAAAAAATTTGGGAGTAAGTAAAAAAGGGAGACTTTGTACTTTCTGGAGAAAAGTGTGCTATTTCATTCCAAGTATTGTATCAGATTTTGGGGTATGCATTATCAGAGCCTTTGAGAGCTTTTATACAGCATTTTCGATCTATCTCTGGGGTCACACTTGTATGCAGATTGGTGATTGATTATTCTTTTCTGTGTTTCTTATCTGAAACCTTTTAAGTTTGTCTCATTTTGGCATCTTTGTGACTAAGATTTCTCTTCACAGGTCAGGGGTTGAATAAATTTCTAAATATATTTATTGTGATTAATGTCCTTTAAATATTATTCTGATTACTGGTCTTCCTTTGAAATATTTATGTGTTGAGGGTTTTATCAGATATTGTATCATTATATGAATAACTGTAGGTTCAATCTGTGTTAAAGGATGTGTTGTCCCATTTAGCTTTTGGTGTATCACCTTTTTTTTTAATGATTATTAAGTTCTTTAAGAGTTATGTTAATCTTTCTCTTTTCCCTCCATTTAGTTACAACATAAAGAATTTTAGGTGCTATATCACATAGGAACCGGCCTATAATCCGGAGGTTCAGTCTAGCTATAGGTTACCCACGCCTTTGACTGATCCCATGTTCTTCAGAGATCTTAAGTGTTTAGGTGCTTGAGAAATGGTTGCAATTTCTGGAGTTAACAGTTCTCATTTGCTGGATAAAGGTTTTTGATGCTTTGTGTGAATTGATAGGCTTTGGGTTCTGATGACCACTATAACTCCTAGCTTTATGTCTGCTATGCATAATAGTGAAAAGAAGGAATGATTTATCTTGTGAATGTGTTGTTGTAATCCTTGTGCTCTTTTCTATCTTATTGCCTCTTGAAAAGAAAATGGGATAGAGATTGATTATGCCCATGTAACATGTATGTTATATCTCTATCTCTCTCCTCTTCCTTTAAGTATTGATGCTTGGTAATTGAACAACTCATGTCTTATGGATTATTGCTAGTAATGGAATTGTAGTTTTTGCTATTGTGTCCATGTGTGATTATAAAAGTATCTTCTCTATCTCTCTAATTCTCATGCTGATATCAAAAGATTCAACGAGATCAATAGATTGATAACAGGATGTTTATTATTCCTCTTTATGTTGGGGAAAGAAACATATGCATTTGTCTGCATTGATGAATGTTGAAACATCTGAGTTGAGAGTTGAACATCCCATGCATGGTTAACAAATGTATTATTCTCTCCTCCCTCTATGATGTGTTGTGTATCAGAAAAGGAATGAGATCTTAGGTGGAGGAGTTTTTGCTCTCTCTCTCTCCTTGTATTGTTGAAAATTGAATAAGTAGACTTTCTGGTAAATGTGCATAATCTCTCTCTTACACTTGCGAAGTTATAATAAATATTTATGTGTAGTAATTGAAACTAATAAAGAAATGAGCGTGGTAATATTCTTATGATTTTGCTAAGATGGAAATGGATTGTGCCTCCCTTCTTCATGAATCTAACTCACTTCTTCACCATGGTTAATGAATCTAAGGAATGAACCCCTTCATGGCTGCTTTCGTACGTAGTCACCCACTGTTATGTGTGCTAGTAATGCATTGTGTTGCATGTCTATTGGTAGATTGAGTAACTGACAAAACTCTACTTGTGTGATGTTCTTCCACTTTGGAGAGTATGCCAGATTAGGAAGCTTACCACTCTTTCCTTATTTAGATGACAATACTTGGGTGTATGTGTGTGTGAGCTGTAACATTGTTTGTATTGTATTTTTTAACATGAAAAATGTGTTGGATATGCTTTACCCCACGGATGTCCTTAAGTAACATTTGGGCATCACAATTGCAAAACTGTCACAAAAACTTCCAGAATTACCCTAGCAGTTTTGTTTCTAACATGGTGGTTTAGCAACCATTTCAGCAGTTTCAAATGACATGAAAGATTAAAAAATAGATTGCTTCACCTTCATGAGATGATTTATAACAATTTCTCCCACCTAGAACTTGTAATTCCCATTTGCTCGACTCCTCACACCTCTTAAGCTTGATTTACCATTCATTTGAGCGTCCTCTTTTAAATTTTGAATCCTCTTGACTCATGAGTGGAGTTTTGAATCTATAAGCCAAACTACCTCCCATTTTCACCATTGAAGCTTTTTCAAAGTTAAATCCCTTTCCCAAAAAGCCCAAATAGGCACCGAACAACATTGCCTATCTCTCTATAAAATTTGCATGTATTTAGACTAGAAAGGTGACTGATTGTAGGCAAATTGTGAAATTCTGGAGTGCTTCCAAAGGACATTCAGCACATTTCTTCTTCAGTTCATCAAATCAGATCTGATTTTGAAGACACATGGTGCACAGATTGGATTAGTGTATGTTGCTTGTTCTATGAGTAGTTTGGTAGTTTGTTTTGATCATTTTTGTTAGACTAGTTATTAATTGTATCTAGTATTAGTTTGTGTTAGTTTTGTCTTCTTTGTAGTGTGTGTGTGTGTGTGTTTTCTTGTTTTATTGTTCTTCTTTTGTTTGAACCAAGTTTTAGAGAGCCTTTAAGCTTCTCCCTTCCTTTCCAGACCTTTCTAAACGCCTACAACTACATATTGGGGACTCTGTTCTTCCCTTGCTTGAATCCTTGATTTCCAACATACCCTTCACTAATCAGGCATTCTAAAGTCTCCAATTACTCAATTACTCATTGTCTTGCATTCATGATAGCTCCAAAGTGTACAAGATCAGTTTATCACCATTGTGGTGGCTTTCCTAAAGTTATTTTACCATTGTCCCTACTTTCAAACAGTCCCCAAGCACTTATTCAGATTTATATATCATATTTTGTCATGTGAATTGTTAGTACCCATTTAAGGCTATTGAATATCTATCCTCGCATAATTGATAGCCTTCTAAGGCCTTGTTATTCACTGTCCGAGGGGCAGCCCATAAACTTCAGAAATCATTGCTAAATATCATTCTAGCTCGAGAAACATTAGACTTTGTTCTTGTCATTCTCCTAGCAGCCTTCTAAGGCGTATACTTTGTTGCCCTTGTTTTTCCTTGACATTTTTATATTGGATTATCTTTCTGGACAGCCCTTAAGCTTTCTTGAAACATTGTTAGACATTGCCTTGCATCAAATACACATTCAAACCTTCATGTGAGCATAAAATAAACACCTTTGCTTGCTGATTTCAGTAGTAAATCATTAGGACAACAGCATGTCATTTCAAAGTCTTAATTTTCCTCTAAATGTTTAAACATTGCAAATCATTGGAAATCATTTTGCTTGCATGCTACAATTCTAGGCTTGCATTTAGTCTTGAATTCTAGGATTAGTTTGCATCTTAGCTCACAATGGGTGTTGACACATTAGCAGCAAATCATCATAATAATTAGAGCTTTGTTTTCTTTCTCTTCTGTATTAATTGTTAATTCTGTTAGTGTAATGAGCATATAGGAATTCACATTTAGACATTGCATACACTTATTTGCATTCATCTAGGTAAATTTTGCTTTACTGCATTGAGTAGTGTCAGTAAACATCTTATTGTGATAAAAACACAAAAATATTAAAAATTTTGAAAACCAACACATTCACTATTTTTGTCATTGCCTCCCCACACATCCATGTGCCCTGGGATCCAGCTGGACATCATTGAGGAGTTGCAAGAAGGAAGCGTTCTGTAATGTCCCCACTTTGAAATATGATTTAATAATGAATAATGATAATAAAATTAAAATACAAAAGAATAAAAATAAAAATAAAAATTAAATTAAAATATAAAAAAATAGAATTAAATATGATTAAAATTTAACTAAGTTAATGAACGGCCAAAAGGCATGAAATGATAAGTTGTGACTTCCCCAAATATGAGGTATAAAATGGAGAAGAGAACTCATTTGAAGGGGGGGTAGTTTTGGGAATCAGAAGTGCAGATTTGATTTAAATAAGAAGTGATGATCTAATTGTGAAAGGTTGTGTCCCTTTTAACGGGCAGCAATAATGAAGAGTTGCACTCTTTCAAAGGGTGCTAATGGTGAAAGGATGTGTCTCTTGCAAAAGGGCATATATAATAAAGGGGTGTGACCTCTCCCCCACTTTGAGAGATATAAGAAGAGGAATCAAAAGCCTCCAGAAAGATCACCAACGATCAGACCAGATCAGTACTATTATTAAGTTACAGGCATTAACATCCTATCTCTTGGTGGTATGCATGGGGATGTGCTTACGAAGCCTGATAATATTCTTATGCAGAATTTAATGGTAATATTAATATGGACTGCAATATGAATGACAGTCATGCTTAATTCCATCTACATTCATAATACATTGAAGTTGGTACACTTCTAGCCCATTCCTTAATTTGTCATGCTCCCGACCTGATACATGGTGAACAGCAAACCAATAGTTGAAATTGTCTTACAAAGTAAGACCACAATTTCATGAATCAAACACAATCGCTTATCCCATAAAGTCAGGCTTATTAGACAAGACACAGCATCACAGCATCAGCCTAAAGGATCGGATCTCTTCTATAATGCAGCAACCATATTCATCATAATTGATTTGTTAATAGAGGTGTGTTACATTCCTAAAAACTGATTAGTCCACATGGATTAACAAAGGGGCAGCGGTCAAACCACGATAAGGCGCGTCCCTCACAATCATTGAAACCCGTGGGAAGGGTCATGACTCTCCAATGTCTAGCGAAGGATATAAGGGATCACTCCAGTGCCCAGATCAGACCATGGAACAATCTTGGAAGAGAAGCATTGATCAAATTCAGCCATTAGAGATTTATATATATATATATATATTTATATGTTTATATATTTATATATATATATATATATTTATATATTTATATATATATATATATAACACAGGGTTTCAGCTGAATAATCAGCATAGATATTATTAAGGAATGTTAATAATCTGCATTACTAGTTTATAGCAGAATCACTACTGTTATTGGAGATTCATTACTCTTACTGCAGGCATTATATTATCCAATACAATGTCTTGATTCCACAAACCCCATTTTGATGAGATGATTAGGTGCTTTGGCAGGGTCTTATTTGAGGCAAGGAGAAGGCAGGCCCTAACATCTCTCTGGACTGTTTCAAAGGGTATAAGATCATGAGCGACAAAAATGCCTATTTGATTGGCCATGGTCTCCACAATATCCGGGTCTCTGTATTCCAAAGGCAAACCAGGAAAATAGATCCAGTAAGGATAATCCTTCTTGATGTTAGCAGATTGTCTTCTAATGTATCTCTTAGAACAACTATCATACTGATAATATAATGCCTGCAGTAAGAGTAATGAATCTCCAATAACAGTAGTGATTCTGCTATAAACTAGTAATGCAGATTATTAACATTCCTTAATAATATATAACACAGGGTTTCAGCTGAATAATCAGCATAGATATTATTAAGGAATGTTAATAATCTGCATTACTAGTTTATAGCAGAATCACTACTGTTATTGGAGATTCATTACTCTTACTGCAGGCATTATATTATCCAATACAATGTCTTGATTCCACAAACCCCATTTTGATGAGATGATTAGGTGCTTTGGCAGGGTCTTATTTGAGGCAAGGAGAAGGCAGGCCCTAACATCTCTCTGGACTGTTTCAAAGGGTATAAGATCATGAGCAACAAAAATGCCTATTTGATTGGCCATGGTCTCCACAATATCCGGGTCTCTGTATTCCAAAGGCAAACCAGGAAAATAGATCCAGTAAGGATAATCCTTCTTGATGTTAGCAGATTGTCTTCTAATGTATCTCTTAGAACAACTATCATACTGATAATATAATGCCTGCAGTAAGAGTAATGAATCTCCAATAACAGTAGTGATTCTGCTATAAACTAGTAATGCAGATTATTAACATTCCTTAATAATATATAACACAGGGTTTCAGCTGAATAATCAGCATAGATATTATTAAGGAATGTTAATAATCTGCATTACTAGTTTATAGCAGAATCACTACTGTTATTGGAGATTCATTACTCTTACTGCAGGCATTATATTATCAGTATGATAGTTGTTCTAAGAGATACATTAGAAACTGTGTTAGATAGTCCATTTTGTGGGAGAGGGATGGAGGAGTAACCTAGTGGTGACGAGGGGCTCACAAGTGATCATAAGGACCCATGGAGTCAAGGAACCATCAGCGTTACTCCCTCTATGCCAAACTCACAAAGATGGTGATGTGTATAGGTAATGGGCTTGGAAGGGTCAACAACATGGGCCGCCAAGTCTAGCAAGGAGATAGAAGCAACCATTCCTTGGACTTGGTAGACAATAGACCCAAGCAAACCTTTCATGTCTCGGTGTATAGGTAATGGGCTTGGAAGGGATAGCAACATGGGCCGCCAAATCTAGCAAGGAGGTTAGAAGCAACCATTCCTTGGACTTGGTAGTCAACGGGCCCAAGCAACCCTTTCATGTCTCGTATACCCACTCTCTCTGTTGTTACCCTAGAATAGATTATGATTGATTAAGAATGGATATGCTTGTAGGTTTTTGCCTTTCCTTGTGGGTGCAAGTTATCTTTATAAGTCTCCACTCATCTAATACAAGGTAAGTCTCAAGCCCTATTTCTGATTTATAAATTTAAGAATTCTTGATTGCAGTAGGATATTAGCTTCAAGGATAATGACATTGAGTACCATGATAAATATCTGTTTCAGATATACTGTTAGCAAGTTAAGAATGGAAATTGTCTCCTGATCAAGCAAATTAATTAAGTCATAAGTGTATCGAAATTAGGTAATTGTTTTTAAAAAGGCCTATATCTAGTAGGGGACATTACACGTTCTCCCTCACCCCTTAACTATCATCCTTCTTGAATGACTTGATGAGCTCGCAAACGAGCCTAGAGCTCCTACCACACTGCCTACACTACGGCTTAATCCTCTAACCGGGTCTACAAATGAGCACCTTCCCACAATGACTCATATCCTTGTGTTCTTGTTGCCTTGCAAGCAAGTGCAGCCTAAAGACCCAAAACTCGTGTGGTTGACTTTGTTACATCACCCGACATGTTGTAACTATTTAACACACCTAGTTAACCCTAATTCTTTAGAAAACTAGATACAACTTCTTCCATTCACCAAATTAACTCAACTTGGCCTAACATGATTTACACCTTAGGTCTTGTTGTGACCTAATTCACACATCGCCCCATCGCAAATGGGAACCCCTTTGTTTTCACTTTTTTAGGTTTTGTCCTAGTTCTGCATTTTCATAAATCTTCATTTTGAGAGAGTTAAGAGTTAGAGTTTTGAGGTCGTTTTGGGCCAGATTGAGAATTTATGCTCAAAATTGAATTTAAGTTTTTTCAAAGTGTTCAGAAGGTTTGAAGGACGAGGATCGCAATTGCTTTGGGTCATTTCTGACAGCCTGCTATTTTTAGAAATTTTTGCTTTTTCTGCTTTTTTTGAAAGTGACATCTGGGTTTTGTTCTTTGAGCTATTTTATTACTACCCATTTTGTCGGAATTTGAAAATCTCACCTCAAGATGTAAAAAGCAGGACTTCAAAAATTTTGCTTTTTCTGAGATTAGGGTTTTGTTCTTTAGGTCGTTTTGATCCTACCCATGTCTTCGGATTCGAAAAATTTTGCTTCTAAGTGTAAAAAGCAAGGGTTTGAAAATTTTTGCTTTTTTTGAGATTAGGGTTTCAATCCCATGCCAAATTATTCCTACCCATGTTCTCAGATTTTAAAAAATTATGTCTTTAAGGGTAAAAAGTAGAATACAAACCCTAATTAGGGTTTTGTTCCAGAAGATCAGCCATTTTATCAATACCCATGTTCTCATATTTCGAAAATAAGGTCTCTAAGTGCAAAAAGCAAATTGGAAATCCGGATTAGGGTTTTTGTCCAGATGAACCAGCAAGGTATGAACATGGCATGAACACTGTTGACCAAGTCAAAAGGAAGGCAAGTGAAATGGCACATTGAAAATTTCGCCCAGGTTGAAGAAATAAAAATGGCAGACAAGTTCGACAGGGCTCAAGGTTAAGCAAATGGAATAGCAAATGATCAGTCAAAATCATCCAAGAATGTCAAGCATGGAAGATGTTTTAGTATAATCAATGTTTGTCAAGGCATTGGAGAATTGTCCAAGTAAAATTATCCGACAAATGTTAAACTCCTACCAAGAGTTAACTAATCCATGGCAAGAGTTATTCAAACTCCTACCTAGGGTTAAGCTTATTCGTACACAAAAATATCTGACAAATCTTCCAAGTGCACCTCATAGCCAAGCTAAAATTGTCCGATAGATGGCAAACTCCTACCAAGGGTCAACTAACTCATGGCGAAAGTTAACAAACCCCTACTCAAGGTTAAGCAAACAAGAAAACAAGGCATAAAAATGGTTAAGTATATGCAATTTTCACCATGTCCAACACTTTCAAAGTCCGCCTTAAAATTATGGCATGAAATAAAGATGGCAAAGATTCATCCAAGGCACAAACAAACATGTCAAGGAATTTTCAAAGTCCGCCTTGTCCATCATACCTTCAAAATACGCCTAGGCAAGTCTGACCATGGCACAAGGAATTCTTCCCAAAATTCACCAAAGCTTAGGAAAGAATGGCAACGAAGGGGCCACTCAGATGACATGGCAATAAAAGATGATATGGCATTCCAAAAGGGTTGAAGATGGCAAAGATGATGACTTGGCAACTAAAGCAATAAAACATATGATGCGTCTTCCTAAAATTCGAACTTCTAGAAGGAGATTTAAAGCAAACAAAACTTTCTAAAACTTGATGGAAGCCTCCAAGGAGAAGTTCAAACTTCTAGAAGGAAGAATAAAGCATTAAAACTTTCTAAATTTACTTCCTTGTGTGACAAGCAAAAGGTTACAATAAAGCTTCTAGAAGTCTCCAAGAAAACTATAATACGAGGTTTTATTTCATTAAAGACTTCATTATTTGCCAAGCAAGGAGAAGTTCGAACTTCTAGAGGATAAAATAAAGCTTCTAAAAGCCATCAAAGAAGCTATAAAAGGAGGTTTCATCTCATTAATTCTTCTTTCTTCAAAGCAAAGATTGAATTCTTCCTAAAATTCGCCAAAGGGAGCAGCTCCAAATATTGATTAACTTATCAAATTTGCAGCAGGATTAGCAAAATTCGACTTTGGATAACAGTTTGAAGGTATAAATTCAAGGGTTTGAAGGAAATAAGTTCGATATTCTCCTCAAATTCGCCATTAATAGCAAATTGAAGGTAAAAATTCTACCTTGATCATCTCCAGAAGAAGGAATAAAGCAGATTCAAGAAAGAAGTTCGAATTCTTCTTGAAAATCACTCCAAAGTCTGATTAGATTTTAGGAGGATTGGCCATATAAAGCAAATCTAAGGGTTTGAAGAAGACAGTCAAGAGGTTTAACAAATTCGCCATTTACAGCAGACTGAAGGTTTGCTAATAATATTCTGATTCCATCATTGATCATTCTTGAATCCGCCTTGGAAGAGAGAGAGAATCCAAATCTGTGCATAGTCTTTTTAATAATCATTCAAGCCTGCACTTCTCCTTGTCCAGAAGACTATCGAATCTGCCTTTGATAAAGAAGTAAAACAAATTTGGAGAAAGATACATATCCAAGACTCATCCAAAATCATCTTTGACAGATGCTCTTCCAAGTAAAAGGCGAACTTTTGTGTAAACCTGCCCTGCCAAGAAGAAAGTAAAAATTCACATGTCCAAGGATTTGGAAGCCAAACAAAATTGTCCAACTGCTGCTATCATGATCAGCAAGGTCGAAGATAACAGACTTTGCTAAATATCCTAAGTATTCAATCATCTCCAAACCTGCCTTGGAAGAGAAAGATTCTTCGTCTATGTGATAACCTCCCACGTTTGAAATGAAGCATGAACCAAAATCTGTCCAAAGATGTGGAAAGTCCGCCCTTCCATATCCAAGGAAGAAAGTCATCCAAAATTCACTGAGGAATAAGACATGTCAAAAGTCTTGTCCAACTAAATCAAGCACAAACTAAAAATAATTGTCCAAGGAAGATGTAAACTTTGCCTTGCCAAGAGGAAAGTCTTCAAGCACGACACAAGAAGAAATTTGTCAAAGACATGTAATTGTCCGAACTTTCCATTAAGCATACCAAGACATCAAGACTAAAACAAAGTTGTTCCAAGACACAAACCCTAAGGCATTAAGAAATTGTCCAAACCCTTGCAAATTTGTCAAAAACAAGTTCAAACCCATTCCAATTATCCAGGCATAAATGAAATATGTGAAGATGCCTGATTAAAGCTCTAAAATTTGATCAATTAAGCATGAAGACAATCAAACTGAAACGCCATGCCAAGAAGATACAATTCTGATCTTAATCAGACCAGCATGATGAGAAATAAACTTGTCACATGAAATATTTTTGATCCTCAACACTTGGAAAATTTTGTCAAAGTTCAAAATTTCCAGAAAGTTCTAGAAGATTCCTGGATAAAATCGAATTTTTGAGAGAGGAAATAAAACTTTCCATTTTGGAAAGATTAAAACAAACAAAACAAAAAAACAATAAAAATTATTTAAAAATTAAAAAAAAACCAATAAAACAAATCAAAAACTTCTAAATTTAAGAATCCTAAACTCTATATATTTTCAACCAATTCACTTTCACAATTCATTATTCAGATTGAAAATTTTGGAGAGCATTTGAAAGAAGTTTTCTCTCAAATTTTGGATTTTGAAGAAGAATTGTCCAGAAAATCATTCTTCTAAGTGTCGAGTCTAGAAATTAAACACTTTTCTTTGATTTTAAGGCAGATTTTCAGAATCAGAGGTAAATTTCAGTCATAAAGAGGATTTATAAACTCAATTTAATTGAAATTCCTCATTTATTTGTCTTATTTTTCATTAATTTCTTGACCAAAACCCTTCAAAAACTTAACCTTTTAGCAGTTTGCAAGTAAAGTTTTCAGAAAAAGAGTTTAAAATCAAAATTATAACATGGAGTTTTCATGTGTTTTTACAGGTAGCAATGAAGTTCGCTAGCAAGGGAGAACAGTTGAAGTCCAAACTCAAATCCAAGTGGAACAACATCACTGACACAGATCTCGGACATGTTGATATGGAGGAATTCAAGAAAATAATGTATGGACATGATGGAAACATTCCTACACTTATTGCCCAGAAAATGATGCACGATGGAATTGTTCAGGCAGCTGGATTCCCACCAGCCAAAGAGTGTGTTGAGCTGATTGTCGAATGTGCCTTGCACTATAAAGCACAATCTAGAGAAATCATTGCACCGGATGGGAGAGTCTTGGCAAATCTTTCAGAACTGTCTATCCAGGAGACATTTGGTATACCAAAGCATAGTAAAACCACCTATAAGACTAAGGAGCAAGCCAAGAAAGTTTATGACAATCAGTCCGAGCTTTGTGCTGCAAATGTGAACAAGTTTTGGCTAGAGAAGAAAACACCTCAAGGAAAGGTGTCAAAGTATTTGTTGCATCCATACTTCACAGAGGAATATGGTGATATCATCCTACTGCTGAATAGAATAATGGGCAGCTCTAAGGGTCAGCTATTCGAAACATGGATGTACTATTTCATGGATGAAATCACCTCAGGAACCAAGATATTCAATTGGTCTCGCTTAATTAGTGATAACCTTCATGAGCAATTGATGAACTTGGAAAGGACAAAAATATTCCACATGAGTTCTTAAATAATTTATTTGTGGGCTGCAACTTACAGATATTCAGGACTGATTTGCAAAGGCATAGTAGGAGGTGGTGAGAATGAATTCCGGTCATATGATTGTTATCCTCAGCTACAGCTCAAGGAGAAAAGTTTCCAAGCCCATGACGCATTTCTGATGTACATAACAAGAACATTGTAAGGAGGCACTCATAACAAACTTTCCCATGAATCCAAAAATTTGATCAGCCGATATGGATCCTGGTTTATCCAATTTCCGAAGTTCACCTATATCAGAATTCAAGGTTTCACTAGCCGCCCTTACCGATTGCCAATCTACCTAACCAACAGGATGGTCCTGTTGGAAGTTCTCAGACAATTGGAGACATATCATAGTTTCAAAAGAATAAGGCAGAAGGCAGCCGTATCTTTTCCATTCTTCATTGGAAACATGGAAGAATCTTGTTCAGTTGCGCAAGCAGTTGAAGATGTCAGGCTTGAAATGCAGTGGTACCCTTTCACTTTCTACCAATCCAGAACCAATTATGATCCTCACAATAACATCAGATCAGTAAAAGAGGAAAGATTCAGACATAAAATAGATATAGAAGATTTCTGGGAAAATGTTGCTGATGAGTACGAAATTAGGAAAAGGTTACATTCCAGGTTATCTGTAAATTTCATCAAAGAAACCCAACCTTTTCTCGTACCAGATCAGTTAGAAGATAATGGAGAGCACACTCAACCTAGTTTTGATGAGCATGCACCTCTTCCTCCTATCAAGTGGTCAGAGCCGGATCATGCAGACTTAGCCACCCCAATGCGGCCAGTCATGAAATATACTAGGTGGTGGGTCAATCAACAGTGTCACAGGCTGAAGCAGAAGAATATAACTTTGACATATAATCTGATGGGAGTAGCAGAAGGATATCCTTCAAATGAAGAAGCAACACAAAATGCCAGACCAAGCGAGAATGCTAAAAGGAAGAGGAAGGCAATTGAAAATGAAGAACCTGTTCAGAAAAGGCAGAGGATAGAACCATCTCATTCTGCCACATCAAGGAATGAGAAATACATATTAAATATTGATGAATCATTGGCTGAAATAGAAATTCCTTCTTTAGTTCATGAAGAAAATGCCGAATCAGTCCATCAAGAAGATGAACAGCCACCATCTCCTATTGGCACAAAAAATCCTGGAATCAGAGCATGACACAGATATTGAAGAGGAAGAGTTCCAAGAAGGGATGATTTCTGCTCTCCAGGGAATTTCACGTGACATGGAAACAAAGGATGACCAAGAGGTAGAAGGCATTGAGCAGCCCACTGTTCCTGAATGGCTGAAGGAGAGATTGAAGATGAATACACCATTAGTAGAAGAACAAGAAGACGATGACATGGTAGACTTCTTGGCAAGGTTAGAGCAAACTGTTGGCGCTGCCCCTCGACCCTGCTGGGACGCTGCCCCAGACCCCGCTGGGGGCACTGCCCCCAGACCCCCAGTTTATTTTTGAGCTACAATACACTTTTTGAGTCTGGCGAAGGGCATCAGAGAAGGCACGGTAAGTGTTGGGTTGTCCCGTACTGTGAGAAAGAAACCTGCAGCTAAGCATTGGTGGGGAAGCCATAAGCCGTAGAGGGAGACGGATTTGGAGGTTGCGAACAAACAGAGTTTGAGGGAAGGCATTGCAAGAACGTGAAGTCATACAACACCAGAGAGTTATTCAGTTCAGTTATCAACCTTTGGGGAGTGTGATGGAGGATTCGAGGTGTCTGGTAGCCTTTGTGACAGAGGGTTGTGGCCAGCTCCAGGCATGAATGGTACGCCTTGAGGAACTCGGAGTATGTCTCAGCTGGACGTGAGGTTGCCTTGGTGGATGCACAGAGGTCTCGAGAGGAGCTGACCACCAGGTTGGAGGCAGGAGTAGCGTGAGACCTAGCTCAACGTACCCAGGAGTTGGATGTCGAGAGGGCAGAGCGGGTGGCTATCGAGGACAAATTGGCTAGGGAGACAGTATCATTTGAGTAGCCGTTGGTGGAGGCTGAGATTGAAACGCATGTTTTGCAGACAAGTTTGGTTTAGGCACAGGAGGACTGTGATGTCGAAGGAAGCAATAATGGTGAAATCCGCACTTGAGCATCGGATGGTAGCAGAAAAGGGTTTTCAGGCGAGGACGCAGCAGGTGTATAAGTTTTGAGCTCGACTGGCGTCAGCAATTCTGTTTAATGTCATCTCTATTTTGTATTAAGTCGTCCGGAGACGACTTCTTTTCTTTTGGGGGGGATGATGTTGGCGGCAATATTGTACATGAAAATAAAACTAGTTAATTAAGTTGTAATTGTCTTGGTTAGTTGGCAACCGAGGGGTGGCAGTTGCGGTGCGACGGTTGGCGCTCGCACCCCCTCGGTATCTTTATATACTTCCGAATGTAAATTGTGACGGAGAACGATTATGAATGGAATAACATCTCTTATATTGCATCTGATATCTATGGCATTATTATTCTGCATTACGTGTTTTATCTGTGTACTTTAAGTTATTCACCCGAGAGGGCAAACACAGACTGCTATGAAAAAGCCAGCCAAGAGATATTCTACCATCCAGAGAGATGAGACAGGCAACCGCACAGTGCAAATAGCTGTGCCTAAGGTGAACAAAGCAAAGGGAGACATCGCCCCTCATGAATTTGAGATCACCACTTTTGACTTAGGCCCAGTCACAAAAACCCAAGCAAAAGATGACTTAGATAATTCAGTTGCTTCTATAAAGTCAAAATTGGATGAAGAGACAAAAAAGAAGAATGAGCATAAGAGAGAAGTAGATCGCCTGAAAGAGTACATTCGGCAGTTAACTACTAAGCCACTTGATCAAGCCAACCCAGAAGCTCTCTTACTTTTGGACTCACAGCAAGTAGTCAAAAATTCAGAAGAAGATGCAGTGACAACTAGAGAAACAAGGGATTGGATGGAAAGTACAAAAGAAGAGGCAGCCAAGTTCATAGAAGAAATACCATTCAACATATGAGCAAACTTCTTCTTTGCTTTCTAGGATTAAGAATCATTCCATGCCTTCGAGAACTCAAAGGAATCTCATCCCAAGAGTTGATTAATCATAATATAATTGAAGCAGGGGCTGCTTATGATTTCCATAGTTGGCTCTGGACATTGGTTGCACGGAATGAAGTCTTGGAAAAGGTGCAGATTGATGCTGACAAAATAGAGGAGCAGATAAAGGCCATTCGGAATAAGATTTTCCTTGTAGTTGCAGAGATACTTGAGAAAGAAACCATGCGAGAAAGGGATATGCAGTTGGAGAATCTGAAGATCAAAACATGGGACATCTTCTTTGCCATCTCAAGACCAGTCTTGAAGAGCCACCTGGCGAAAATATCGAACCTCCTTTCCATCAGGGATGCCTTTCAGAAGCAAGAACTAGACTGGGAATTCACCTTTGCTCTTTGTGCAGATGACTTACAAGGATTGGAATTCAAGGTCAACCTATTGCCACTTG
The DNA here is from genome assembly GCF_030272615.1 of Cryptomeria japonica. Taxonomy (NCBI): domain Eukaryota; kingdom Viridiplantae; phylum Streptophyta; class Pinopsida; order Cupressales; family Cupressaceae; genus Cryptomeria; species Cryptomeria japonica. The sequence goes on along the minus strand of NC_081411.1, from coordinate 614,498,712 downwards.
TCACAATGGAGGAAGTGGACCGAATTGTGTCCAAGTTCAATGAATATCAAAAGAAAGGGATACAATCCTAAAAAATAGCATCTTGTGACACTTGTCTCCTTTGTAATTGATCTTTGATATTATTTTGGGTAGCTCTATCTAGGGTTGGGTTGTTTAGATCTCAACCATTGATCTTAGATCGATCTCGGCCATTCATTTTCTTTTCAAAACTCTATATAAACCCCCATTCTCTCATTTAATTGTGTTGTGAAGAGTTTTATGAAATTGTTGCACAGAGCTATTTGAGTAATAAAATATTCATTATCAGTATTGTTTTGAAATCTTTTTATTGCTGAATGGTTGCATGGTTACATACTCCCTTCAACAATTAGATTAGATTTGCTTAAGTAATTTGTTTTCAGGTTATTAGATGAATGATAGATCTGATAGTATTGATTGGTGAAATCTTGCTCATACTTTTGTTGGATGGATGATTTCCTTTCAAAGTGTAAAGTTAGTCTGAGTTGTTTTTAATATGGATGTTAAACTTCTACTTAGAATGATATTGTTTAATTGTTGGTATCCTTCCTAAGTGTGAAAACTTTAAGCATAACCTTAGAAGATTGCACCCGCTTTACGTAGTTGTCCGAGTGTGGCGAAACAGAGCGTCGTTTTCGGTTTAACCCAGTCATTGCTGTCTCTTGAGTTCATAGGAATAGCTTAGAGAAGTAGTATAGAATCCCTAAACCCTCATCCTTTTTATCTTTTGAAGTCCTAAATCGAAAATCCGAAAACATTGAGCATAAATTGTTAAATTTGCCTAAGTTCAACCTGCGAATGATACTAGTTAACAAACGTAAGTCCCCCTTGAGATTTTCAGCACACACTACCCAAGCAGCTATCCCACTAAAGTCGCTTGTTCGCACATATAGACCTTGGAGTCGCCTTGTGGTCTTCTTGCAATCTTAGCACAAGTAGTGATTTTGTTTAGGAGAGGATAGGATACCCTTGTGGTATTTTATTCTAAGTGTTCGATAAATGATAAAACGTCCACCAACAGGTCTCTTCTACAAGATATTTTTGTGTTTGGTCCTAAAGCCCCCAGTTTAGGTCCTTCTTTTGGATCTCTATCTAGGACTTTGAAGATTTCCTTTGACTTGTCTCCAAGAAGTCACTTGGTGTGGGGATTCCCTCAAAATATTTCCTTCATATGCACAAGGAGATATTCATATCTATATTTAGCAAATTTCTAAATATTTCCTTCAAAAAGTATTGCATTTGAACTCCAGATTTCACATCAACCCTCATTTAGGGCAGTGTGTGTTGCATTCATTGCATTGTGTCTGCCAGTCTTTTATTAAGTACCATTAACGTAGTAACAGGGCTTTTACCAAGGAGAACATAATTCTTGCTTAGCAAGCTCCTCAAAGTTGTTTATCAACAAACCGGTTTCTTTATTACAGCTCTCAACATCAAGGAAAATCTCTATTTTACAGGTATAAAATTCAAGAGTATCAGCTCATTTTCATGCATTCCAAGTAGATTCTATGAACCAGGGTCGATTTTATGGTGCACTGTTCAACCCAGATTGGATCTGTGATATGGAATAGATCCAATGACTTGCATGGTTCTAAATTTCAAAGTCTTCATCATCTAAGGTTGCTCATTCCAAATCTGACATAAAAATTCAGGTATTCACCATCTATCACAGCATTTTCCATATCCTTTTTTTTTTAATCTCAAGGAACACATTTATTATTATTTATTTTTATTTTCAGATTCATCCAGATACACATTTTCAGTCTCAACTATATATCCTGTCTCAGATTTAGTCAACATTGCCATTTTATTAGTCTACACTTAGTCTGTTTAAATAGGATAATTATTTTACCCGTTAATGGGTCTCAAAGGGTTAAACCTTGTAATTCATTAGAAAGGCCATCTCAATGGAACCCTCCGGAGTTGTGCTGGATAAAAGTAAACTTTGATGGCGCAGCATGTGGAAATCTGGGACCTTCTAGTGCTGGATGTGTGGCCATGGATAGTAATGGAAGGACCATCGCTAGGTGTAAGCAGCAACTTACCACAGGGACTAATAATGAAGCTGAGGCAAAGGCGGCTCTTTTGGCCGTGCAAATGGCTATAAGGATAGGTGTGGTAAGACTGCATCTAGAAGGATATTCCCAAATTATAATGCAATCCATTATTTGAGGTGAAGCTTGCAATTGGAAAATTGACAGAGAGATCAAATGTATCAAAAACCATCTAAACTCATTTCATAGCTTCAAAGTGTCTTATGTTCTGCGTGAAGGAAATAAGGATGCTGATTTGTGCGCCAACCAAGCCTTTGAACTACAGGTTGGCGAGATAACACTTGACACCTACCTTCCCAACGGTAACACCCAAGGGTAATTTGAATTTGACCTCGGTCATTGCACTGAGTGGCATAGTCCAACAACATAGTGGAGATGATCTGGATACAAGCGCACAAATACAAGCTTTTAATGCTTGTCAATACGTCGTTAGTTTGCAAGGGGCACAAGAAAGAATGTAAATCTTCCCCAAATCTCTCAGGTGAGCTGGTATTAATAACTGAGGAGGCACAATTAAGTAAGCAACGGTGCCAACCTAGACCTCTCGCATGCGAATTGAAACAGCGTCAAATCCACAGAGCACTGCCAACTCGCAAGGCTGCCTACATTAAAGTCTCCATAACCAAGTTGATGATATCGGGAAGGGTGTTTGGCTTACAATACAAGCTAAGGCTTTAAGGAACAAAGCCGTGAGATGAGAAGATAACATTTCATCAAAACATACCTGCTACTCAAACATCCTTGATCACACCCGAAATGGAGCCAAATTTCTCTTTGCAAGCTGCGGAACCAATGGTGGTGTTCTGGGGGCAAATCTCAAACGAGAGGTTGATGAATGTCTTCCGTTTCAAAGAGAAGGATTTCATCACCCGAATCAAGATCGTTCTTGGGGAAGAATATCCTTGGGCTCAATTCAATACCACACCAATGCTGACATTGCATCTATGTGCGCAGCTTGGTGTTTTGAGCTCGAAGACAAGGAGAGACTGGAATGAATTGTTCGCGGGTGTATTCGGGAGAAATGGTATGGAGGGCTAGATAGCTTCCCGAGGATGATGCGTGATGGAGCGGGCTTTGTATGCCTGAATGGGGTTTGGCTTCACGTCAGTGAATTTCGACCTCCTCTGCGCCCATACCTTTTATGCAGTGCAAACTGCAATAAAGAGGTGCGTCGTGCCTCAGCGCAGATAGGAATGCACGGGGTTAAGGAATATTTGGCGGCATGGGAACAACGGGAGATCAAACGGGAGTTGGAGAAATGGGGGCCGAATGAGCTGAAACTTTCAAGCTTAGGTGGTGCTTCTTCTTCCAGAAGGAAACGTGGAAGCCCGAGAGGTTCAAAGAAGAAGAGGCAACGACGAACCCTATGGATCGGCTTCTCGCTGGAAGATAATGATGACATTGATGAGCTTGAAGAACCGCTGGATAGAGGCCAAGATGCGAATGTGAATGGCAAGGAAATTGTAATCACAGAGTAACACTAGTCTAGTGTCTATTTTGTTTATTTCATACTGCGATAAATTTTTGTATAAACGTACTGTATTGTTAACATATCAGTAACTTGTAGTGGATGGGGGTAGTCGTCATTTGGGGCTGTATATCAATGGTGAGGGAATTAGCTATTACTTCTGTATTGAACTGCGTATGAAAGACATTACCAATGCTTTTTGCTAAGCTAGGAATGTAAATCTGTTATTATCAATAAAAATATTATTAACCGATCAAAAAAAACAGGCTAATTAATTTCCTTTTTATTACTGAACAACATAGGATAAAAGAATGAAATATTAATAAGGATGGTACCAATAAAAGACACATTAACTGATGAATCCTATAATCTAGACTTATCATTAATGTATACCTTCTATCCAAAAATTCTCATAAATCTTTAATCTTCATCAAAAATCATTTCCACGTTCTCAAATAAGATTAATTCATTCTTCTACTTGGTCTTCAACATACTAAAATGTTTCCAAAGCTTCTTTTATTGTACATCATATGTTCTCTTCCCTATCTCTTCCCTATCTCTCTCTCTTTCCCTTCTGACTACAGAGTCAAAAACTGCACACTTTACACATTTTCCTCTTGCTTTGCACCTGGTTTAGCACCATCCTTTTATAAACATTAACCATTCTTTTGCATTTTCCATTGCGCAACCCATGAATGTTATCCAGTCTCAGACACTACCAAATTTGACTTTTCTCACCTAAATTCTCCCTCTCACAGAAATCTTAACCGGGGTTCGTTTCCAGTGACTTGAAATAACTAGTAAATGCATCACTTGTTTAGAAAATGGATTTCAAAAAGAAAATACAAAAATAATCTAGGGCATTGCAAGGAGACTTGCACCCATGGCCACACACACTCCAGATTAATAGAACCTCCATTAAATTTATACCCTTTACTACGCACCATCTTCTCCCACGTCTACACTTAACCATTAACACACTCCAAACGGATATCCCGCGTTGCAGAGTTTAAAAGGGGGAAACGGCACAGATAAGTTGCTTTTATAGTAATGAACAGAGACAAATATTTAAAATTTAAATAATAGCAAAGAAACGACGATATACAGTAAAAATAACCTGTTCATCTGAAAGATTAAACAAACACTTTCGGATAACTGCAATGCTGTTCTCCAACACCATGGTCTTCGAATATCAACACCATTTTCATTTACAAATTCATTTGACCTCAAATCTGCCACCAAGTCAGACTCCATTCTGTGTCTTCTGATAAAGAGCCACCAATGCTCAAACAACCTTGGATATCAGCTGTAATCGCTGCGGTGGAAGAACACTGTGTGTAACGGTTTGCAAGGAAAGGTGTCCTAGCTGAGTTTGAACCTACGAGTACATCTTAAAAAGCGACAGTATGTATCATTTATTTGGGAGGATAAGATCAATCAGATTTCTAGTTTTTGGGTCAAGATTCAAAGCAGGATAGGATATCTGACATAGAAAAGATTGTGAAGTTATTTTAGGCTGTGATTTCTTGGTCTCATAGATAGACTGATCAGTCTAGTGGACCTTAGTAAAATCATTCATTCATTCAATAAAATTTGAGTAATTGATCTATTTTCATCAAATCTCCATGGTTATATTTGAATGGATATTTGTATACAATTTTCATAAAAAATATTAAATACTAATAATAACTAGCAATTGACATTAGTAAAATCATTCATTCGTTCATTCGAGAAAATTTGAGTAATTGATCTATTTTCGTCAAATCTCCATGAATATATTTGAATGGATATTTACATACAATTTTCATAAAAAATATTAAATACTAATAATAACTAGTAATTGATGTTAGTAAAATCATTCATTCATTCATTCGAGAAAATTTGAGTAATTGATCTATTTTCGTCAAATCTCCATGAATATATTTGAATGGATCTTTGCATATAATTTTCATAAAAAAATATTAAATACTAATGATAACTAGCAACTGCACTTTGTTGTGCAATGGTACATCAAAAAGGTATGATTAGGAAAAAATTTGGTCTATTTTTTCAATACATTTGTGCAATTCATGAAATAAATTTTTTGATTCAATATAATAAATACACAAGGTCAATAAGTATATTATATAGAAAATGTTGTTGTTTGTGCAATAAAAGTCTCAATGGAGAAGTGACAAATAGGGATACAAACATGATTGAAATAACACCTCTAAATCAAGAAAATAATTAGGCTCCATTACCAACACTCAAGTTATGTGTTTGCAATAGGGAGAGAGGGAGAGTGGGGGGGGCGGGGACATAATTATAAATGGAGAGAGAGAGAGAGAGAGAGAGAGAGAGAGAGAGAGAGGGGGGGGGGGGAGGGGGAGAGGGTGCTAAAGATAGAGATATAGAGAGAGATGGTGAGAAATAAACAGAGAGATGTAAAGGAGATAGATAGAGAGATATATAGATGGCAAGATAGAATGAAAGATGTGTGTGCGTGTGTGTTTGTGTGTGGAGAGGGGAAGGGAGACAAAGAGATAGAGATAGAGAAATAGAGATGGAGAGAGATAAATAAGGGGAGATGGAGAGGGAGAGAGAAAGAGAAAGAGGGAGAAATAAAGTGGAAGAGATGGAGATATATGGGAAGAAAAAGATATAGATATACAAGAAGAAAAGGGGAGAGAGGTAGAGATAGAAAGATAGATATGGTTATAGGGAAGGAGCAAGAGAGGGAAAGATGGGGGAAAATAGAGAGAGAGAGAGAGAGAGAGAGAGAGAAAGAGATGTAGAGAGAGAGAGTTATAAATTTAATTAATTCTAATTACTTTTTATTATTGTTTGTAACTCCATAAAAGGACATAAATAATTAAAATAAACTTCAAACTTAAATCTAAGTTAAAATGAAACCTATTAAAAAGATTAAAAAATTAAAAAAATTGTTTTGTGCAACCAATAACCTACATCATCATGTGGACCCCATCTTGCCAACTAGCATCTTGACTAAAATTGAATGCCTATCTTTTTGAAATGGATAAGACATGCATTGTGGATGGGGGACTATGAACAACCCTCAAAATATGCACAAATTAAATAGTGAAAAACATGGGGATTTTAATTTCACCATTACATGTCTATTGGAAGTGATATTTAGATTGAGTTAGATGGCATAAAATATAGAAGAGTGTTAACATTAGATATATATAAGAATTTGTGGTGATTAAATATTCATGTATATGTATATGTATATGTATATGTATGTGTATGTGTGTGTGTGTATATATAAATACATATACACATACATATATATATACACATATATGTATACATACATACATACATATATGTGTGTGTGTGTACACAGACACATATATACGTGTGTGTGTATGTATGTGTGTGTATATATATACACACACACATATATACACACATATACATACATATACATATACTCATACATACATACATACATGCATGCATGCATATATATATATATTAAAAATATATATTTCAAAAATAATACATCAAAACACTAATTAATAAAATCTTGCTAAATAAAATATTTTTAAAAATGATAAAAGAATAATAAATATTATAAAAGCAACCCAAAATATTGTCAATGGGTTTCCTCACATACTAGCTCTCGAATATCACATTTAATGTGACCGTGGATGGTGTCTCATTTATGGTTGTCGAATTAGAACAAAGGAGGAGATCATGGTCAGTGGATTGAGACACGAGAGCCTCTACGATGAGGGTCATTCAATGGTTTGCATTGTGCACCATTCATAAAAATCTATGTGCCATATCTGTACATGTTGTCAATGATGTCAATGAGAAAATAAAGAACAAAGTTTGGCAAAAAGATTATGAAACCCTACCAAATCCTAATAAAATAATCTCCCATAAAGCAAGAAAGGAAAAAAAATAAAAAATAAATAGCGAGAATGAAAAAAAGGTAACAAATGACCAAAATAGTGAACGAAAAAGTGGCAAAATCCCATCATTCTGTTGAATGACTTACTTCTAAACAAATCAAATAATAAATACAAATATATAGTTAACATATAATATTTTTGATATTTTAATTAATATTAAATATATTAATTATATATTATAATATATTTTTATTTAAAAATGTATAATATAAAAAACATAATGTATAATAATAATAAATATAATTTTGGGGATGACCCTTTGGTGAAATGGTGGGGCTTTTTGCCTGTAGTGCCTAAAAACCTATGTTTCGTTAGCAATATGGAGGAATTGATTATGTGTTGCATTGATGTTTTGTCATTGATGTCAACACTAGTTGTTATGGTTGGTTACTGGCAGACAGGTTTTGGTTACCGGTGGAAGATCTTGTGTTACCGGTAAGGGTTTAAGGTTTTACCGGCAGACCTTTTACTGAGAATCTTTGACAGGATGCACAAGTGGTGTTGGTGCGGCTTCTAGATGGAATTCGGGATGCAGAAGGTGATCCTTATTCATGCCTCAACTGATTGGAGACAACTCTTTGGCGTGGTGGACCCAGTTTAGGTCTGGTACCTATCTAGGTTATGGACCGATATCTTGTTAACGTGTTCTCTACACGTTACCGGGATGTTTTATGAATTGGTTAATGTTGTTTTGGTCTTAAGCCGGGGGGCCAACCTAATTGGTTTAGGCCTTAGGGTTTATATAAATTGATGTAAGATCATATGCGAAGGAGATTTGGTCGATCATAGGTGATCGATCGAATTGGGTTTAAGTAAGAGGTCAAAGGCCTCTGGTATTGAGCTTAACCGTGACTGTAATCAGGCATGGTAGATGCTATCTCTGGCAGTTCATTCTTCTGGATTGTTGTCCAATTATATTGAGGTGGTTATAACCTCTTTGTAGTCAGTGAGACTCCTTTGTAATGAGCAGTACACTCTAGGCAGTGTGCCTTCCTGCATGTGCAGGCCCCTTATTGTATCACATACTTTCTGCAGAAGTATCATCTGACTGTGCGTAGGCTTCCCACCGTGGTTTTTCCCTTTACCAGGTTTTCCACGTACAAATCATGGTGTTATGTGGTATGGTTGCATTGTGTTAATTCTCTATTTCATTCTTAAGTTTTATTGCTTACCGGTATCTGTTTCTGCTATTCTGGTATTCAATGTTTATGTGCTCTGATTAAAGGTTATAAAGTGGTTTGATTAATATAATATGTTGACAACTGATTCACACCCGACCCCCTCTCAATTGTCCACCGGTTATCCAAACAATTGGTATCAAAGCTTTGGTCCTCTTTTTCTTAAGTTTAACCGCTTGAAGTAGATCCTATGGCAACTAATACTTCAAATCCACCGGAAACTATTTTCAGAAGAGAAATCCCTAAGCTTGATGGAACAAATTATGGGATATAGAAAATCTGAATCAAGACTCATCTTAGATGTCTTGGCAAGGTATTTGGGAGATCACTGAGAAAGGTTATACACCTTATGATCTGGCATCTGGCAATCCTGCTCCTACAGACTTGGACAAGAATATTGAAAATGATTGCAGAGCTAGAGAAGCCCTCTTATGTGCACTTATTGATCAGCAAATCATGGGATTGAGTGATAAATCATATGCAAAGGTTATGTGGGATAAATTGAAAACTTTGAATGAAGGTGATCCTACTGTCAAAATTGCTAAACTTGATGGTTATCAGGTGAGATATGAGAACTTGAAGATGGAAGATAATGAAAGAATTGCTACATTTATGGAAAGAGTAAATGAGATTGTCATGGGAATTCAATGTTGTGGAGGATCTCTAAGTGAAGATGAAATAGTTTCCAAAGTCTTGAGAGCCCTTCCACCGACTTACAAGATGAAGGCGACTGCAATTAATGAATTGAGAACAATGGCAAACACTTCAATTAACAGAGACATTCTGATTGGGAAATTATCTGCTTTTGAGCTTGAAGAATTTGGATCCTCTAAAGCTGCAAAATCTGAACCTACTTTTCATGCATCATCATCTACCAACAAAAGTGATTGGAAAGCCCTATATGCAAAAGAATTGGAAGATATGTGGAAATAGGATGATGAATTTGAGCAACTTGAAGCCTTATTTGCTCAAAGAGTACCTAAAGGACTAGCATGAAGTAAGTATGGAGGAAAAGCACCCTTTAAATGTTTTGCATGTAATAAGATTGGTCATTTTGCATCTAGATGTCCTGAAAGGAATGCAAGATTTGAAGAAAGAGTTAAGAAATCATTTAAGCCTAATCAGAACAGATATAGATTCAAGAAAATCAAACAATGCTACATAGCGAATGAGGAAGGAGTAAGTAATGACTCTGAGGATGAACCGGCAACAGGCTCTGCTAGTGAATCCGACAATGGAAAGGAATGGGTGTTCTATGCTTTAAAGGAAGATGGACCGGAACCAGCTATCAAGAATGAAGAAAAGGCCCTGGCAGCAAAAGTTGAAGACAAGGATGAATGGGTAATTGATAGTGGATGCTCACATCATATGACTGGAGATAAAAGAAAAAAATTGTCCCTGCAAGAATACAATGGTAGTCAAGTCAAATTTGGGGATGACAAAGCATGTATGATCAAAGATAGAGGTATCATTTCTCTGGATGGCAAGCATAATATAGATAATGTCTATAATGTAGAAGGTTTAAAGCATAATCTTTTAAGTGTTGGTCAGTTGGTGGACAAGGGATTCCAACTTCAATTTAAAGATATAAAATGCAAAATCATTAACAAAACTGGTTTGGAGATTGCAACCGGTACTCAGACTGGAGGCAATATCTTTCACTTGAACACTGGTAATAAGACAAGTTTGATTGCTCATATTGATGAGAGTTAACTATGGAATAAGAGGTTGTGTCATGTCAATTTTGATTGTATTGTTAAGATCAGTTCAACAAAGGCAGTTAGAGATATACCTAAGATTATAAAGCCTCATAATCTAGTATGTAAGGAATCTCAATTGGGAAAGCAAGTTAGAACTACTTTTAAGAGCATACATGATAAATCTAATGATGTGCTTGATTTGATTCACACTGACTTATGTGGTCCAGCAAGGACCAGAAGCTTTCAAGGTGATAGGTATTTCATGCTGATAATTGATGATTATTCTAGAATGATGTGGGTGACTTTTCTTAAGGAGAAGTTTGAAGCCTTTGAGAAATTCAAGATCTTTAAAGCAAAGGCGGAAACAGAAACTGGATTGAAAATCAAATGTCTGAGATCATATCAAGGCGGTGAGTTCACTTCTCATGAATTTAACAGTTATTATGAGTCAAATGGAATTAGGAGACAATTATCTGCACCCCGGACTCCTCAGCAGAATGGAGTAGTGGAAAGGAAGAATAGAACCATTCTGGATGTAGCAAGAACCATGATTATGGAAGCCAAATTGCCTCACATCTACTGGAGAGAAGCAGTGAGTACAGTAGTCTACACATTCAATAGAATTCATATCAAAGGTGAAACCGGTAAGACCCCTTATGAATTATGGTTTGGACATACACCTACTGTTATATATTTCAGAATTTTTGGAAGTAGATGTTATATCAAAAGGGATGATTCAATTGGGAAGTTTGATCCTCGATGTGATGAAGGGATATTTCTTGGATGTTAAATTCAAATCAAAGCATATAGATGTTATAACAAATGATTGTAGAAAATTGTGGAGAGCGTAAATGTGAAAGTGGATGAGCAATACAGAAATCAATCATATGATAGGGAACCGGTAGTGGAAATGACCATAACTGAACCGGTAATGCCTCAACCGATACAATACACTGAGACAGTTACACCGGTATAATCAGAAAATTCAACTGTGGCTGATGATCAGAACAGTGAACCTGAAGTTCAGAAGACACCAAGGTATGTAAGGTTAAATCATTCTGAAGATCAAATCATTGGAGATAGGAACAAGGGAGTTATGACAAGAAGAAGACTGGAAAATGAAGAGGTATGTCTTATTTCTCAAATTGAACCAACATCTGTTATTGAAGCTTGTAAAGATAAACATTGGTTAAAGGCTATGGAAGATGAAATAGATCAGATAGAGAAGAATAACACTTGGACTTTAGTTCCCTGGTCTAAAAATAAGAATGTTATTGGAACTAAATGGGTTTTTAGAAATAAACTAAATGAGGATGGTCAAGTTGTAAGAAACAAGGCTAGATTGGTTTGTAAAGGATATTCTCAAATGGAAAGAATTGATTATGGTGAGACATTTGCACCTGTAGCTAGAATTGAAGTTGTTAGACTATTTCTTGCCTATGCATCATACAAGAACTATATGGTCTATCAAATGGATGTTAAATGTGCATTTTTGAATGGTGAACTTGAGGAAGAAGTATACATTGAGCAGACTGATGGATTTTCGCTGACAGATGACAAAGATATGGTTTGCAGGTTAAGGAAAATGATTGAAACAAGCTCCTAGAGCTTGGTATGCAAGGTTGGATAAATATCTTTTGAAGCTTGGTTTTACTAAAGGCAGTGCTGACATTAATTTATATTATAATATCACTGATGATGATATTCTGATTATTGAAGTATTTGTTGATGATATCATTTTTGGAGGCGAAGACAAATTGTGCATGGAATTCTCTAATAATATGAAGAATGAATTTGAAATGTCAATGATTGGTGAGATGAGATTTTTCTTAGGTTTGTAGATTACTCAAACTGACAAAGGCATCTTAATTTGTCAAACCAAGTATCTAAGGGAATTGTTGAAGAATTTTGGTATGGATAATTCCAAACTGGCAAGTACTCCTATGGTGACAAGTGAAAAATTATCTATCAAAGATACATCTGCACTGGTAAATTCGACAAGGTATAAGTCTATGATTGGTGGCTTATTATATCTAACTCAGACTAGACTAGATATTATGAATGCAGTAAGTATTGTTTCAAAATATCAAAGTAATCCTAAAGAAAATCATGAATGTGCAGTAAAGAGGATATTTCGGTATTTGCAAGGAACAACAGAATATGGCTTATGGTATTCTAGAGATGATAACTTCACTTTATGTGCATATACAGATTCAGATTGGGCAGGAGATACTGATGACAGGAAGAGCACTTCTGGTGGAGCTTTCTTTCTTGGAAAGAAATTGGTTTCATGGATCAGCAAAAAATAGTCATGCATCTCTTTATCTACTGTAGAAGCTGAATATGTTGCAGCAACAACTAATTGCACTCAATTCTTGTGGATGAAGCAAATGTTGAAGGATATCAAGGTAAATTATAGTGAACCAGTAGTTGTCTATTGTGATAACTTTGCAGGTATTGACATGTCTAATAATCCGGTATTTCACTCTAAGACTAAGCACATGTCAATAAAATATAACTTTCTGAAGGACAAGGTGGAAGAAAAGGAAGTCAAATTGGTTTATGTAAACACTAAAGAGCAGATTGTAGATATATTCACTAAACTGTTGTTTAAGGAATCATTTGAGTATTTGAGAGACAGGTTAGGTGTATCTACCCCTCTGGCAGAAAATTAATTGATGGAGCAGACCATCAGTCTAGTATGCATCATCAGCTTTATCCTTATCTCCGGGTTGATGTAGTGGTGCTACTACTCAGGGGGAGTAGTCACCTTTGAGATTCACAAAATTTTGATATCTATATCATATCTTTGGCATTCATGTCAAAGGGGGGGAGTTATATGTGAAAAATAATGTTTATGGGAGAGAGATTTAGATTAGTTTTAGATTGGGTTGCACTCCTCAGGGGGAGTTGCTGGGATTTTTCAGTTTTTCATTGTTATATCTTCTATGAGAAATGTTTGGCACTTCTTGGCACTTAGATGTTTCTTTTTCACATCTAGTGTTGCCATCAATGCCAAAGGTGGAGATTGTTGGCAATATGGAGGAATTGATTATGTGTTGCATTGATGTTTTGTCATTGATGTCAACACTAGCTGTTATGGTTGGTTATCGGTAGATAGGTTTTGGTTACTAGTAGAAGATCTTGTGTTACCGATAAGGGTTTAAGGTTTTACCGGCAGAGCTTTTACTGAGAATCTTTGACAAGATGCACAAGTGGTGTTGGTGCGGCTTCTAGATGGAATTCAAGATGCAGAAGGTGATCCTTGTTTGTGCCTTGACTGATTGGAGACATAGCTTTGGCGTGGTGGACCCAGTTTAGGTCTGGTACCTATCTAGGTTATGGACCAGTATCTTGTTAACATGTTCTCTACATGTTACCGGGATGTTTTATGAATTGGTTAATATTATTTTGGTCTTAAGCCGACATGGAATATCATTGTAATATGGATGTATGTAATGATCTTATTGTAATATCTTTTAGGTGGCTGACCTAATTGGTTTAGGCCTTAGGGTTTATATAAATTGATGTAAGATCTCATTGTAGATCGTGGTGGAAAAATATGGTCGTGGTCCTGAAATGAAATATCATATGCGAAGGAGATTTGGTCGATCATAGGTGATCGAATTGGGTTTAAGTAAGAGGTCATAGGCCTCTGGTACTGAGCTTAACCGAGACTGTAATCAGGCATGGTAGATGTTATCTCTGGCACTTCATTCTTCTAGATTGTTGTCCAATTATATTGAGGTGGTTATAACATCTCTGTAATCAGTGAGACTCCTTTGTAATGAGCAGTACGCTCTAGGCAATGTGCCTTCCTGCATGTGCAAGCCCCTTATTATATCACATACTTTCTGCAAAAGTATCATCTGACTGTGGGTAGGCTTCCCACCGTGTTTTCCACGTATAAATCATGGTGTTATGTGGTATGGTTGCATTGTGTTAATTCTCTGTTTCATTCTTAAGTTTTATTGCTTACCAGTATCTGTTTTTGCTATTCCAGTATTCAATGTTTATGTGCTCTGGTTAAAGGTTATAAAGTTGTTTGATTAATATAATATGTTGGCAACTGATTCACCCCCCCCCTCTCGGTTGTCCACTGGTTATCCTAACAGGTTCAAAACCCCACGGGTTCGTCTCTACCATGTTAAAAATGGAGTACCCTTACCTTGGGGAGAACCTTGGAGAAATAGTGGGGCTTCTTGCTTGTAGTGCTTACATCCTTGGTTCAAACCATAAATTTTACCCGTTAAAGGGCTTAGCTAGGTTCAATCTAGTTCTTTGGTGCAGCTTACAATGGTGTGGTAAAAACCTTCGGAAGCTTGGGTGAAGGTTAATTTTGACGGTGCCTCAAAGGGTAATCTAGGACCGTCAGGGGCACGTTTTTTTGTAAGGGATTGGTGTGGTAAGGTATTGTTTCTAGGAGAGAAGAAACTAGAACCCGGGACTAATAATGTAGTGGAAGTAAATGCGGTGTTAATGGCAATAAGATTTTGTAGACAAATAGGGGTGAGGAAGTTACACCTTGAAGGTGATTCGTTGGTGATCATACAGGCTATTATGAAGGGATTGATTGAGGCGTGGCATTTAAAAAACCATATTCATAACATTATGAAAGACCTAAATTATTTTGAGGATTTTAGAGTGAGTCATATTAAAAGGATGGGCAATATGGAAGCGGATGTTCTATCCAAATGGGTGTTGGGTTTTAATGAAATAAGTGAAGTGAAAATTGAAGACATGAGTCATTTATATTTTGACGATTAATGGACAAAGGGGATGATGTCAGGTGAAGGCAATATTTCGAACCTCGAGATGTTGGGGAGTACGATTGCGGGTGACGAACAACTTGGAAGGCGATGTTGTTTTAATGTCACACAAAGTTTTGATGAGGAAGAAGGAATCGAGATTAAGGGAAATTTAACCATTTGCCCCATGCCATTTAATGTGCATAAAAAGCAGGATAGGGCAGTAGATGGTTTGAAGTTATTCTCAAGTGCAGAAGGGAAATTGCAGAGTGCGGGGGAGTTGGTGCAGAGAGGTGTCGGGCGGTGGTGAATTTGCAGGAAGGTGGTGGAGGAGATTTGAAGTGCAGGGGTCTGAAATGGAAGCTAATTTCACCCTAAAAACCCAGAAACAACTATGCTCGTTTCATGGAGAGATAATAGATCGCAGGGTGAAGTGTTTTTTCAAATTTTGGGATGAATACCTAGTACCATGCATCTATTTGATAGTGGGGAGTTCTTTTTAAGGAATAAAGCACCGTTACAAAACCAAGATGGATGTGTATTCTTTAGTGATGGTGTGGGGATTGCAAAGTGGAGAAACTACATCAACGGTGAAGCACGTAATGGAAGCCTTAGTTCCTGCAGCCTACCTAGGTGATTTGGAATCATTGCTTGAATGGGTAGTCTCGGGAGTCAGGTTTGATGTTGGGGAGGGAATCAAGCAAGAAGGCAATGACATCAAGCTGGTAATAAAACTATTTTTGAGATGGGCACGAGGGAAATGCAAATACCATTGCAATTTGGAGGCACGACGGGGCTAGGAGGCACTAAAATTGTTGGTCGAAATTAAAGAGCTAGAGATGGTGATCGAACAAGAGAAGGCAGAGGAGGTAGGAGCAGGAAGGCATGTACTCCGACCGAGGATGAACAAGGTTGGCTCTGGTTCGGGTGGTGTGGCAAGCTCGTAATGCAGGGGTGGATTCTATAGCACTTTTCTTTTTTGAATTGCCAGTTTATCGAGATTTGGTTTGTGTTGTTTTTGAAATGCTTTCCTTCATCTGAACTTTGTAGTGTTATCCACAATTCTTTTTTGATGTCGATGGATGTGACAGTGGGTATAATTATGGTTTTTTCTGTAGCTATGTGGTAGTTGGGGTTTTCTGGTTTGTTTTTAGATGGATGGACATGTTGATTTTTTTTTGTAGATGTCTTGAGGGGGTTTTAGAATTGGTAAAGGTAGAAGTCGTTATGGCACTTTTATTTGAAGATATGTAGTTTTACCCTTTAAACTTATGCACTTTTGTTTTTATCAGCAATAAAATTATTACTATTACCAAGCAAAAATAAATAAATAAATATAATTTTAATATAAATTTTATATATTAAAAAAATGATTAATGTTAAACATATAATATAACTAACATTAAAAAATAGAATTCAATAAAAACTAAATTTAATAAATATATTATGCAAAACATGAAATGTAGTTTTAAAAATTCAGCTCTTCTTAAAGCCATGATAATAAACTAAATTAAAAGATTTTGAGTTGTGCCAACATATGATTGGTATTATCATTTTACAATTACCAGGTTAAAAATGGGGACAACTAAATTTAGAACATTAGACAATTGCAATAAAATTAGGCGATATAGATTGAATAGTATGTTTGAGAGACAGTAGGGGGGAAATGTGCTCTTGAATATGCAAATTTTTCTATTCTTCAAAAGTTTTGCAAGATGTACAGTTAATGTACAATAAGTCAATAAATGCTCCCACCGTCATCCTTTCAGGTTGAATGCCCTGTGGATGGATCTCTAGCTATTAACCAAATGCCTCATGTTCGTGAGCATGTCACTGCAAACACATTATTTTTTCCAGCAATCACAAATATACAAAAAAGAACGATGACAAAAATCAATGAATGACGAGTTGTGATGAATGGTGGATAGCGCTCTGATCGTCTTGCACCATTCTAAAGCACTGTTGATCGTTGATGATGAAAACTAGGGTGTCCATTTAAAATAAGAGAACTAATTCGGTGTAATAATAATTTATATTTTCTAATTTTTTTATACAAAATATTTAAACTCTTCAAGAAATTATAAAAGTATTTATTACTATTATAAACTAACAATCTCACTGGTATGCAATGAGTACATAGAAGAGGTGTGAAAGGTCAATTAGGGAAATTTTTGGTCTATTTTTGCATACATTTGTACAGTACATGATGTTGTTTGTGCAACAAAGGTCTCAATGGAGAAGTGCTAGATTCAAATCAACTATGCATCCACTTACAAGGATCCAAACACAACTAAAACAAAATCTCTAAATCGAGAAGATAATTATGCTCTATTACCAACAATTTTATTTTATGTTTACAATAGGGAGAGATAGAAAGGGAGAGGGGGGAGACTCTGAGAGAGAGGGATAATGAGATAGAGACAAAACTTCTAAGAAGATGGAGATGGAGATGGAGAGGGAGAGGGAGAGATAAAGACAGAAAGAGGAGAGAGGGATGGATAGAGATGAAAGAGATATATATAGAGGGAGGGAGAGTGAGAGAATAAGAGAAGATAGATAGAGAGATAAAAATAGTGATATGAAGTGATATATGGAGAAAGGTAGAGAGAGATAGGGGCAGAGGGAGATGGAAGGAAAAATATGAGAGATAGAGATATAAAGGCAAAGAGATATAGATTATAGAGGCCTAGAAAGAGGGAGAGAGAAGAGGGGCAAGAGAGATATGGATGGATAGGGAGATATATGTTTATAGAAAGAGGGGGAGAGGAAGAAGGAGAGGTATAGATGGAGAGAGGTATAGATGGTGAGATAGAGTGATCTAGAGATAGAGATATAAAGAGATCACTCTGGAGATAGTGAATCCTTCCTTGTCATGAGCCAGTGCCAACAAACTCTCCATGCTCTTGATCCATTCCTTCCTCACACACTGGTTCATAATCTCCATCACTGAGCTCTTGGGTTCCAATTCCAAGCACCAAGCCATGAACATTGAAGTGATGTTCGCGTTGGTGCGGTATTTGAATTTGCCATTTAGATATTCCTCCCCAAGTACAATCTTCATCCTTGTGATGAAGGTTCACTCCTCAAAAGTGAAGATAATGGTGAGCCGATCATCGGTTACTCGCCCCCAGAATGCCACCTATTGTTTATTTGTCTACAAAGATAAATTGGCTTCCACACTTCTTGCCCCTTTCAGTCTCTCCACCCAAGCTTCTTCAAGATGCCAAATTGTGAGAGTCAAAGTAGCGGATGTGATGATAAACCCACTCAGTCGGCCATCCTCTTAAATGCCTTCAATGATCATGTATTGTCATTTAATTTTGGCAATATTTCCATCCTTGCTCTCTCAATTCCCAAGTGTAGATTTTTTTGATTCTGAAGCCTTCGATATCATATCATTTCCCTTCCAACTGCCACCTATGTTTGTTGCATGCATCTTAATGATAATTTGAATTATCTTATCAATTTTTCAATGGTCTGATCGCCCTATTGAAATCGCATGTGTTATTACTTTTGATTCACCTTCCAATCAAAGGTTTCTCACCTTGAGCCTTTTGGCCATTTGGACTACCAACAAGGCCGCATTAGCTTATGTTATGTTATTGGTTTTAATACCAAGGCCCTGTCCACACTTTGCCAGGTACCTGCCCTCATGATTTCTAGCCACACACCCTGCACCTGATCGCCCCAGGTTGCCCCTTGTTGCTCCATCAAAATTCACTTTCACCCAATATTCATCTGGGAGTTTCCATTTAATGTTGTGTCTCTGCTTTTCACTTGGATTAACCCTAGGAAGCCCATTAACAGGCCAAGGTGATAGAGATATTAAAGTAATAAAGAGAGAGTGAGATAAAGATAGGGAAAGATATAGAGATAGAGGTGGGGAGGGAGAAATTGAAAATGTGTGTGTGTGTGTGTGTGTGTGTGTGTGTGTGAGAGAGAGAGAGAGAGAGAGAGAGAGAGAGAGAGAGAGAGAGAGAGAGAGAGAGAGAGAGAGAGAGAGAGAGAGAGAGAGAGAGAGAGAGAGAGAGAGAGAGAGAGAGAGAGAGAGATGGAGAAATAAGAAGTGTGTATATGAGTCAGAGAGAGATATGCATAGATAGAGAGGGAGATGATATCTAAAAATATTTAGAGAGGGGGGAGGAAGATAGAGTAATGGATAGAGGATAGAGAAGAGAGATGAAAAGAGGGGGAGAGAGAGACGGGGGGTGGAATATGGAGAGATGGAAAGACAAAGATATGGGAAGTGATATATAAGAGAGTAGGAGAGATGGGGTGAATAAAAGAGGGATGAAGATAATGAAATATAGATAGCAAGGGAGAGGGGGATATGGGAAGATAGAGATAGAAGGAAAGATAGTGAGAGATAAAGGAGGTAATAGAGAAAGAGAGAGATGGAGAGATAAAATAATTTTATTATATAGATTAAAATAAAAAAATAGAATATAATTAGTCTACATTAATTAAATTTTTAACAAAATAAATAATTCTAAATTAAATTAATTATTTTTTATGAGCAAATAGCAACTTTATGGGGTAGCATCCTATTGTTTAATTATGAAAAATGTGCATTGGTTGTTTGAGAAAGACCAAAATTGTATCATCCACCATTGTCCTTGATTACATTATGCTCCTCCCCTCCATTACAAGTTGAGTCCATATACCATCAGAACATCAAAAGGTAATAAACAACTACTACTACCACCTACTAGCCCAACTACCCCAAAAAGATCCCCTAAACAAAATGGAGCAACATCAATGATCTACTAGATGACTGCAATATTATCTAAAATAACTAGAGATATAGATCTCATAACCCAACTTTCTAGACTAGGCATGCACCTTGAAAATACAGTCAGGTCCACACTTTGCATGATCCTTAGGAACAAAAGATCCCTTTTTTGAATCCGGTTCTAAACCCGAACCCTTCATCTTCATATCCTCCCTCACCAAGAACACCACATCCTACTCCAATTCCTCATATGTGAATCCCATGAGTCCCTCCGCACAAATATACTTTTGCAACCATCCATCCAACTCTTTTGTTTCTAAACCCAATATAAGTTTAAGCAAAGATGTGGTCCTTGCCACCACCCTCCTTCTTCTCACATTTGTCTTCCTTGGGATGATGGATAATTGAATATTTTTCTAGTGCCTCCTTCCCATTGTGCCTCAGGACATAGTAATCCCTCAGAAGAGGGATGCCAAATATTCATCCACATTGTTCAAGACACCATCTAGTTCACCCAAATAACACCCCCATACTAGATGTTTGCACATAGTTCTCACCACTTCCTTGCTTTCTCTTGCATCTAGAAGAACCACTAAAAACATCACAACAACATCTAAATTCACCTTATAATATTGGTTAGCCCTAAGGTAATCATCTCCCAATAACATTTTTATTGCATGGACAATTTAACGGTGATTCAACTTGAGAATTTATCTCAAATGCTTGTTTGAGACCTCCCCTAGGAAATTCATTTCTCTCTTTTTGGAGACCAATATCACCTAGGTATCCATACTCGTCACTTCCACTCACTACTAGAGATACCACCCTTCACATGAAATTCACAGACATTACCATAAAACCTACCCCTTACTACTCATATTTATCTTGATGTTTCTTCAATTACTCGATGCCCTGCATCATTACCAAGAGCACCAATCACTCACATTTATTACATCTCACATCCACCATAGTTGTTATCCATTGTAATGCCACCCCCATAAGATCAATCAAGTGAAAGGTGGAAAGTAGGTACCCACTCAAGTACTACCTCCAAACAACCATCCCAACATTCACCACCATTCACTGAAATCCAACATGGACCCGTACAACACAATTTCCTACTCTCCAAATGATTCCACCACTTAGGATTCGTCTCATCTCTTATCACTCCCAATACTATCCCCATCAACCTCCAATCTATCACACATATTGAAATCAAATGAAGGATAATTAAGGACTAAGAACCAATCACTTTCTTTATCTTATCGTTGCCTTTGCCAACTCATATGCCATGCCATTCGCTTCCCTGTATATATATGTGATTTTGAAATCTTTAAATTTGGCCAACATATCCTATATCAAATTCAGCCACTTACTAATTTTCCAATTAGAGGAGGCCTTCTAACTTATAACATTAACTTTCAACAACGAGTCTCCTTCCGAGTGCAATTTCTTAACCTGAAGCTCAATTCCATACTTCACCCTGCATAGAGTTGCTCTGAACTTTGCATCATTATTCGTCATGTATCCTAGAGGGGTAGATCTATATGCTTGAGAATTTTCCCCATATGATCTCAAGCAACACACACAACACCACTTGGATCCAAATTGCCTCTCAAAGCCCCGTCAAAATTAATCTTTATCTACTTAGTTCCAGATGCTCCCATTTTGCCTCTGGTCGACTAGAAGATGAAAGATTAGCCTTTCTCATCCCACAAACAAGGGGTTTATTATTTATAATTTTATAATAAGATATAAATAATTAAAATATATTTTAAAACTAAAATCTAAATAAAAAATAAAAATAGAATATAGGTTCATCCCATGGTATGATGGTTAAAATGGTGATAATGTTGTTGTGGCTACCAAGGTTCAAATCCCCACTGGGCCATCATGATCATAGGATTGTGCCTTTGTTGATCCAGCATGCTCATGAGTTTGAAACTCAACATTGATGTTGTTGCTAATTCATGCCAAATTATTTGGATATATGTGTTCATCCCATGTTATGATGGTTAAAATGGTGATGTTGTTGTTGTGGCCACCAAAGTTCAAATCCCCACCGAACCATCATGATCATAGGATTGTGCCTTTGTTGATCCAACATTATCATGAGTTTGAAAATCAACATTGATGTTGTTACTAATTCATGCCAAATGATTTGGATTATACTATTAGCTATATTAACTATCAATAAATATTAATTTGACTATAAGTAAATTGGCTCGCATGTGAGCTCCGAGCAAAAAATGCAGCAAAGGCAAATGGGAAAACTTGTCTTCATAAATTGCATCTTGCACCACAGGGCTGAGTGTTATATATTAAGAGGAGACACTAGCAAAAAGGTCAGGTTTCAACATTTCAAAAATTGTCAGGAGAAAAGGGTAGGGCTTCACCTAGTGAGGGGAACAAGAGGATCTGGAAGCAAAACAATAGAAATAGAATGGAGGAAGGAAGAAAGGATTACAAAAAGCCTTTGAAGAGAAATTTTTTCATTGTACCCCAAAAACCCTATCTCCATTGTTGGATCTCCTTGAGGAGTGGGCTCTCTTCGTCAAATGTTGTAGTCGAGGATGCCCTAAGTGACAAAACTTATACTAGTGGAGCTAAAACATTATTGAACGAGTATGCATCACACTCTTACCAAATGATTTTTTTCTGATCAAATGCATAAATAAGGAGTTGAAAAATGAGATCTTGTATGGTAGTCCCCTCTTTTTTGAAGGTTTCAATTTTTATAGTTTATAATTGAAATCTAATTTTGATCCAACCAAGCATTGCATTAGAAAGGCCTAGATATGGATCAGGCTAGTCAACATTCCCTCAAAGTAGTGGAATATAGAATCTATGAGGCTAATAAAGGAGGTTTTAGGGTTCTTTATGAGAGTAAATGAAGATTTTATTAGTCGTAAGGTGTGTTTAATCATGAAAATTTGTGTAGAGATTGATCAGGAGGATGGATTGTACAAAAAGTTGGAAATCGTTAGTAAAAAATGGGAGATGGTTTCAGAAAATCTTGCTAGATAATGGGCAGGCGGGGACATACCTTACAATTCCAAGAGTCTAGATTCAAGTGATCCTATCGCAGGACCTTTGAGATTAGAATAGATTGGGATAGAGAAGGATACTTTTGTGGCAGAAGTTAACCCTAAGGATGGATTGTACAAAAAGTTGGAAATCGTTAGTAAAAAATGGGAGATGATTTCAAAAAATCTTGCTAGATAATGGGCAGGCGGGGGGCATACCTTACAATTGCAAGAGTCTAGATTCAAGTGATCTTACTACAAGACCTTTGAGATTAGAATAGATTGGGATAGAGAAAGATACTTTTGTGGTAGAAGTTAACCCTAAGCAAGATCTCAAGGCAACATAGTAATGGGAGAACTAGTGGGTGATTGGGTAGTAGATAGAAATAATGAACACCTCTACTAGAGGAAGGGTTAGTGGGGGATTCAAAGGAAAACAAAAAATTCAATATTTCTTTAGCTCTTCAATTACAAGGGAAAGGGGCTATTGCCCCCATTATTGAGAAGACCATTCTGATTCCTCCTTTACTTAAAGTTGGACAGGTTCTCACATCCCCCCAAGTTTTGGAGCCAATCCACAACTAGCTTTCTCCCAAGATCTCTACTATCTAGTAAGGACCAATCTAGAGACATTTGAATTTGGTGTGAATACTAGCCTTTTCTTTATATTTGTTCCAAACTAGGAATAAATCAAAAAAATTTAAAGTTTTAACTTTGCCCTTTTTTCAAACCAGCATTTGACCATGGTCAAATGATTTGCAACATGTTCCAGGGAATTCATTAATTTTTCTTCTAACTCTAACAAGTTCATGAGTCAAATATGTTTTATCATCACCTCATACATAACTCTCCATGAATTTAAGAATTGGAACTCTCAGGTTAATTTGGAAAACATGGTCCTAAACCATACACTAGATGGTATAGAGAGGTACCTAGAGCATTCTTAACTCTAACTCTATCTATCCATAAGGCAAACTTAAACTAGGAGTGGCAGTCTTTGGGGATCTTCTCTAATAGACATTTTATTACCATTAACAAGTTTTTATTTGTAGACTTGACAACCCCATTATCTCATGGATAATAATTGGAAGAAAACTTGAGAATTACCTTATTTTTAAAAGTCCATTATAGAAAATTTGCAGAGAAAGAGGGATTTTTGTCACATACAAAAGAGAAAGGCATGCCAAACCTCATTATGTTGCGTTCTTCAAGAAATTTGATAAGAAATTTCATAGTACAATTTTTTCAAGCTACCATTTTCACCCTTCGGATACAATAATTTGTCGCTATGAGTATATATCTATGTGAGGAAGAATTAATCATTCTAATGAAATCCAACCCCCACCATGCAAACGAGTGTACCTTGTAAATAGGCTACAAAGGAATCGTTGCATTTATTTCTTTAGTGTCACTTGTTTGGAATACATGGAATACTCGTATGTGCTCATGTGTGTCTTTAAATAATGTCACCCAATGGTAACCAAACCTTAATATCTGGTGTGTTGTGGCTTATGTTGATCCATGTCTAGTCCCATATTTGTCATGGAAATCTTGCAAGATTGAGATTGCATCATCCTTATCTAAGCATCACAAGTAGAGTCCTTCATAGTTTCATTTGTAAAGTTGATCATTTTTAATCATTTAAGGATCTTCTCTGGGAGCTATTCATTCTCATCAATCTGAGCAATTAAACAACTTTTCTCACCAGCATTTAGATGAAAGATATTACCTTTAGTCTTCGTTCCTGATACAATTTCTATACCGGAGATATTCAAGATCCTACATTTCCCATTCTTGAATTGTATATCATACCCCTTATCAACCATCTATCCAACACTCAAAAGATTATGCTTCAAACCTTCAACATATAAAACATCATCAATGTTATGCTTACCATCAAGAGAAATAGAACCTCTACCATAGATTACACAAGCTTTGTTGTCTCTAAATATGACTACACCGCCATCATACTTCTCCATATTTACAAATTTACCTTTATCACCTATCATATGATGTGAACAACCACTGTCAATAACCCATTCATCTTTCTCATCAATCTTAGTAGTCAATGCTCTCTCTTCAACAATATAGCTTGTAGAATCAGCAGGTACCGAATCATCTTCCTTGATAGCAATGAACACAAATTCATCTTCTGAATTCCCTTACTCAGACTCATCATATGTCACACCTTCATCAACAACATAGTAACACTTCTTTTGATATATGTACTTGCGATTAGGCTTGTAAGGCTTATCATACTTTGACACTCTTTTTGCTCTTTCAGGACACCTATAAGCAAAATGACCAATATTATTGCATGAAAAACATTTCAAAGGTAACTTCCCTTCATACTTACCAGCTCCCTTAGGGAATCTTCTAGCAATAAGTGCTTCAAGCTCTTCCCACTATTTTTCTTGTTCTTCTATCTCTCTTATTTCCCTTTTATATCTGGATACCCTAGTTGAACTTTCTCCTGGATCATACTTCTGGTTCTCGTATACAGTAGTTTTAAATGCAGTCTCAGCTTTCCCATGTGACTCACCAAGTTCACTCAATTCAAAAGCAACATTCTTACCAACTAGCATATCTCTTGTCATAGTCTAGATCTCATCAATAGCAACAACTTTGTGTTTATAAGCAAGAGGCAAAGATCTCAACACTTTAGCTACAATCTCATCTTCTTCAAGGACTCCACCGACACATCTAATGTTCAACACAAGATCATTCACTTTAGCCATAAAGGATGAAATATTCTCACCTTCTCCCATTCTCAACAATTCATACTTTCCTTTCAAGCTCTTCAATTTAGCAACTTTCACATATTTATATCCTTCATACAATGTTTCTAGCTTCTCCCAAATCTCATGTGCAGTCTGCAATCCCATCACATTAGTCATCTCTGCATCAGTCAGTGCACTCAACAATTCTTCTTTAGCTCTTATATTATGTTCAACATCCTTGATTTCAGCTATAGTAACAGGACCATTTTGAGGAACACTGTAGGGATTCTTCGTGATCTTCCAATAAACTTCTCCAAGATAGTTTAAGTGAACTTCCATGCGGTTCTTCCATATAGAGTAATTAGTTCCATCAAATCTCATACTCTCCTTCTTGAAAACAACAACAGCAATCCCGAATCTCCTCAAGTGGCCAAGCTCCTTCCAGATGATCTAGCTTTGATACCAGTTGTTGGTAGCAACAATGCAGGAAAATTGAGAGGGGGGATGAATCAGTTTTCACCAAACTTAAGCAATTTAATCTCAACTTCATATATGATCAAGAATAACAATAACAAAGATAAACACCACATCAATAGCACACATAACACACAAATTTTTGACGTCGAAAACCCAGTTAAGGGAAAAACCACAGTGGGAACCTACCCACATTAAGATGATACTCTGCAATAGTATGTGAAAATATTACAATGGGAAATGCACATGCATTCAAGTACACTGCCTAGAGCTCACTACTCAAAATAACAAAGGGCTACAACCTTGGGAAGGCTCACTGCCTTACAAAGATCGAACAACAATCTGGATTACATGAATTGAAAGAATAACATCTCCAAATGCTTGATTATAGTTTTGGTTAAGCACATTGTTTGCACAACAACACTTCTCTACTCTTATACACTACCAAAAGATAAATTCACTTGTTCACACATATAATACTCTCACAGATTGTAGACACAACCGTAGACACTCACAAACACTCAACTTACATGATTACATCACTTATTTATACAAATCATGAACCTTAACCTTAAGGTGGACTCAACACATAAGACCTAATTACAAAATTACATCACACGATATATAAATCCATAACCAAACCAATACAATGTTGACAAGGACATAGCTTGGACCCAAATCAAATCCTCGAACACACAATACCACTAAATATCTCGCCAAGATCATCTACAACATGCAAGAACCATCGGGTCGGCCACAAAGTCGTATAACACGAAGAATAACACTAGACCAATTAAATCTTCAATAATGCACACCACGATCAACTCAAACCACCAAGATTCATAGAACATAATCATAGAACATCAACAAGCAACGTGAATTCTTCTGCAATCACCATAACAACTTGGATAACAAGATTCATCATTATTTCATCACCGAAGCTCAAGAACACCAACAACAAACTGAAAGATGTGCTCGTGAAGTTCCAAATAATGAACCACCCTAATCGAGGACACACATGAACATCCCAAACACTCTCCAAAATTTGCACCACATAAAAAATCAATTCTGAAGCAATATTCTATAATATAGAACCAACAAAAAAACCAACCATCACACCGGATTACATAACACAATCAAATCACCTTCCGGAACATTGAAACTCATATTGAATCAACTAAAGATAAGTATCTCAAAACCCATTAATCTGCATCAGCACATCTGCAACCAAACCAACTTAACTCTCTACAACACCAATTTTCTGCAACATAGGAATATGTTGACATCAATGACAACAACACATTCCAACAACTCTAATATCCAACAATTGGTTTTGTAGAAATAATATACAACATCTTTATATCAGTTATCAAATGTGATGTCCTAGAATGTATGTTGCTAACAAACAAAGTGCTCATCTACTACATCCAATGTTTGTATAGACCTTATCCCCATACAAGCTTCATCAATTGAATTTCTAGGTCAAACTCTTGCAAAATAGTCATCCATTCACCACACCTTTCATTCAACTTGTTCTACATAAGCATGGATTTGGGACAATGGCGATGACCTTACTTCTCAGTGTGTAATGTCTACACTTTTTTATTTCTTTAACAAGAGCAAATATTGTTTGTCTAGGTTTGGGTATCTCAACTTAGTGTTTTCAAATGAGGATCTCATTAAAGCAATGGGCCTTTCATATTCATCTTCTCCTTTCTGAGTTAGGATTCCTGTAGTTGGTTCTCAAATATTCATACATCAAATTGTAAATATTTGTCAATTCGTATGCTCAAATCCAATGGAAGATTTGGCCAATGAATGGGATTTTGTTTGCACCTATCACCCTTGCACTTCAAGCTCTTCCAAACCTAGAGGGAATCCCTTATTACAACAACAAATGATTTATCCTTATTACACTAGGCAAATATGTTCTCATATATTTAACCAATATATATAATATTAACCACATACTAGCAATATTATTAGCTTTATCTTAGTATTCATCTTTGAGAACATGCAACACCTAAACCTAAACAAAACACATGTGAAATTGGTTCAAGTGATTTTACTTTAAAATCTTTTGTTTGTTGGACCTTTGAGCAAATGAATTCCAAAGAAGTGGTTTATCTAGGTAGCATAGTCAAACTTAAACAATGCAAATACTTCCTTATGACACCTAAATTTCATATCCAAGGGGTGAACATGTATCAGTGCATTGAAAATGCACACCTAAGAAAGAGTATCCCCTTACCTCTCCTTATAGATCCCTCTCATCATATGCAATCCTCCATATTTCATCTAAATAAAATCAATTCATTCATTGAATGAAACCAATAAACTAAACATGCAATTCAAAAAAGATAAATAGATAAGCATAGAGATACTTAACCCTTCTACTTGAAAGTAAGATGCATACAACAAGGTAGACAATTGTTGTAAACAAACATAAATTGTGTTTTTATTAAATAGACATGGATAGAGAAACATCACTTAGAAATTATACATTTATAATGCAAAAAATCTATAATCTAGAACCCAAACATAGTCACCTCTCCTACAAAAATTGCTCCCCAAATGCTTGGGTAGACTTGTGTCCAAAGACCAAAACCCCTAAGCTAACGTACAAGCATGTTTTTATAAAACCATTACAAACATGTCAGCCTATTTGCCAAAAAAAAAAATCTTTTACATATCTAACCAAATATTAAATATTTGGAATATAAGGATTTGTTATCTTATCTTTGATTGGTTCAGTTGAAAATAAATTTCTCATGAATATAAATGAGATTGATACTTTGTCCATATTTTTCTTTTACTCTGGAAATTGTAAAAAAACCTGTGTATCCTGATTGGGTTGAAATCACTCCTTTCCTACTTGGTACACTCGACATCGTTTTAGAATTCAAATCTGATTTGCAAGTTTCTAATTTTGCATTGTTTAATTATATTCCATATTTAAAAAATATGCCACTCTTTGACTTGTCAGCCCCATCTCTGTGAATCCTCTAAATTGTCTCCTTATCTCAAGCTCTCTAAATACTCCCATCAATCTGCATCAAATCTCCTTATGTTTTTCTTCTTGGTTTGAAGCTTGGTCCAATGCATGCTTATCACTACTTCATGGACCAAATATTCTTTAATTTACCTTTCATCCATTCTTAAATGATCATCTTCTATATTAGAAAAAAATAGGATCATCGAATCCTCACTTTAGTTCTTTTGTATCAATAATCAATCTTACATGCTTCCCAATTTTATTTGTGAAGCACATCAACTTCATACCTTTTGCCCTATATCCATTATCAATATCATTGTGTGTCATGAAATTTAATTTCCCATTTGCACAACAATAATTAGTCTACTCCCCCTTGTACTATTGCAACCTTCTTTTCAAGTGTGGATTTGCCATGCTTTCGCCATATTTTATCACATCAGTATAGTAATTAAAGATATGTTTATCAGTTTTTAACAGCTACAGGCTGTGAGATCATTCTAAGTATATTTTTCATTTCTCAAACCAGACATTCTATCATCACCTTCACACACCAGTTCAACCACATTAGACTATTAGTCAACTCTATTATGCCATTGATGATTAATATGAAAATGGCCCATTGGAGATACATCACCATGACATTTACATCATTAAATTAATATAACTTACCACTAATTGATGACCAACACCACCAATGGTAACGATACTTAATAACTTAATTAAGAATTATCATCTTTTGCAGTGAAAACCGTGAGGTTCAATTTTATTGAGAAGTTGCAATAATTAATATGAAAGGTTGTCTTGCCACCTTGCGTAATTCAAAATCATGACTGACTCCCTCACAAACCAAACACATCCCTTATAGAGCCTACAACTAGAATACTATTTCTTATTGTTGCTCAAACTCTTTATTGTGTCACAATGATATCTAATTCTCATTTATCTTTTGTTGATACCCGTTGTCTACAAGCTCTCAATTTCTTCTCAACATTGTCATTTGCTATTATCAGTATCATTACATTGGATTACACTATATCTCTACATCTTCCACTTTATTTTAGCCTCAATCAAACTAAATTCATGACATTGGCCCTATTGATTTCTCTATAATCTCTCAATTGGGGATTTATATTATCACCAATTTGGCATGATTCTTTAGATATAATTTCGTGACAATCAAATAATCATATTCATACCACTCCTTAATGAATATGTGTTATAATATCCTTTTCAATTGAAAAATTTACTATCATCTTTGGTTCTAAGAATCACTTCAAAGGTCGATACCTAAACAGTCGATAGTGATATACCCTTGTGCAGGATCATGAAACAATTACACACATCAGATCAGGCTCCATAAATTAATATTAATTATTTTAAATCTTTAATTTAATCATCCATGTAATAGGGTACCTACAAATAAAGGATAAGACCACTTTAGAAATCCACATGCCCTCCCAAGACATAATTAGATCCCATTTTGAATCCTTTTTTCCTCCTTCGCATTGTTGCGGTCTTCAAACATGTGGCCACATATATTTTTTTACATCGATAAAATAAAAAACTCTTTGTTTCATAATTGTAACATGCATAAACTAGCATCTAAAAAAATTCAACATTGGAATTGAAAACTTGAAACTTGGAAATCTAGATAACATTTTCTTTTTGAAATATAAGAAGAGAAATTTAACTAGAAAGAATATATAACACTTGCTCAAGATTGATTGCACAAGCATAACATAGTACACAACATAAATAAAAACTTACGAGAGGTTTAGTGTTTATAACTTCTTGAATTCATTTTGAACTTTAGATAATCTTTACAATGTTGATAGAGGGAAAGTATCATCGGGGCGCTTTTCTACCCAACTACGAACTTACTAGTCCCCCATACCATTTCCAACTAGAAAGGCTCAACCCTTTAGAGGGAAGTAACAGATGTTGGATCTAATGCCATCTTAGACCAGTGTTTGACCCTACACAATGCCTAGTCAATCACACACCATAGGCAGCTACTAAGTAGTATGACCTCTGACTGGGTTGCATATCTAAACCAAATGAATTGATTGATGCTTACACATTATAGCATCAATTTGGCTAAAATTTTTATAAGTTGTAACACTTCAATATGAGTAGTCATTGTTCTAATTAAGTAAAAACAAGTTTTTGAAAGGAACCTGAACCTTATTACATATCAGGAGATAGAAAAAGCATTAAAGAGAAAAAAACCGTGCCTGATCACCCAAACATAAAACAGTTCCCGACCAAAACAAAAAGGGAACTCAAAACACATAGAGTCGCTCAAAGACAACAAAAGGATAGCAAAAGGACAACACAAAGACAAAGACAAAGACCGAGACAACTAAGTATTTTTCATAATATCTTCTGCATAAACCTCCATCTGCTTCATGTTGTCCGCAGAGTTATTCAATTCATCCAACTCTCATCCCTTGATATCACCCTGATTCCTGGTGTTGGCCCTAGTTCTCTTCACATGACCATTTTTCTCCATCTGGTTCTTGTCACCCTCCTTGTCTTTAATGTTATCAAATCTGTTAATCAGAATATTCATATTATCCACAGAGGCCTTAAGAATCTAGAAATTTTGTTCAGCAATCCTCTTCACAGTTAATTCCATCTTGTCGACTCTATTGACCAGGTTGTTCATGGTAGTTTCTAGTTTGTTCACCTCTCTATTCCCTTCCATTTCCTTAACCTTCTTTTTTGTTTCAAAAAATTTATGACCATGGCCTCAATAGCTTCAACATTGTTGATAGCAACCACTAATTCTTTAACATTTTCAGAAAGAGGTTTCTCGCCTATCGTAGTATTTTTTATAACATTAATATCATTCTTCAGGTTGCTGATATCTTTCACAATTTTGTTGATAGTTTCACAAAATCCCTTAATACTATCATTATCCCCATGACAGTCACTAGGATTTCCCCTTTTATTCTCTTGGCCCTCATTCTACAATCCTTGAGTACTCATGTCCTCACCACGACTCACATCTGAAATCTCATCCTCCTCCTTTCCCTTCATATTGTTGTTTTTTTCCTCCTTTGCATCCTCATCAGAAGCTATCAATATCTATTTTTTTGCCTTGTTAGCTCCCCTACTGGTATTCTTGTTCCTCTGGGTTTGTTTTCCCATTCCCTTTCCTTTCTTGCTTTTGATGAATTTCTCCTCAAAGGACTTATCCTCGGAGTCTGAGAGATCAAAATCAACAACAATCCTCTTTCTTTTCCCCTTATTCCTCCCCTTTTTACTGAGATCCTCCGACTCACCTTTAGTTTCAGAGTCGAAGTTGAACCACTATACTCACTTTCCGTGTCATCATCCCTGGTATTTTTACCTCTAATTGGTTTCTTAATGGTTTTTCCTTTCAACAATTTGTAAACTAAAACCATAAGACCCTGATGAAGAGCATGGTCCCCCTGAGGGTCTTTCTGCATTTCTTTAATGGTATGATCCATGGAACAAGCTAAATAATAGGGCAGGCTTACCTTTTCACCATGGCGGAAGTGGTTGAGCAGCACGAAATGGTGCCCGTAAGCCCTTGTGAATCTTCCATCTAGAGTAATGTAGGTTATGGTAGCAAACAACACGAACCTCCATGGCCTACAAATACGCTTGGGTGAGTGGTAGGAGTTATCCACCTTCACCATTTTCTTCTTTTCGCCATCCATGATAGGAAATCTATCCACTGCCTTATCAGAAACACTGCAATCTCTATAGAACTTAATATCATCTTTCACCATCCCCGTAGCTTCTACAATGATATCTTCATCCACCATCATCATCTGGGTGCCCACCAGAACTTTGCCATTCTTCCAATTCTTTATGAAATTCTTGGTAACTGTTGGGTCTTTACCGCAAAGCCTCTCCATGAAAACAGTTAAACCCCCCTCTTGTAGAATCTCCCAAACTTCTTTGTTTCTCTTCCAATCCGAACATGAAGTTGGTTCAAACCTCTTTTTGTTCCCTCCCAGTTTTCCCTCAAATTCACTAGAATTCTTAATCTCGGCTATGATATTTCCTCTCTGGTTTCTATTATTGCTCTGAAAAACAACCCATAATCCATGCCTTGTTAATATGATATGACTATTAAATAAATACTCAACACCGCCGTTGTAAACCTTCATGGAAAAAAGGTGGAAAGGCATTAGGAATTATGATTAATGATGCCACATTGCTTCATCTAGATACGGTCCAGTTCGAACAAGGATTTCGCCTCACACACAAGTTTACTCTCACCATTAATGGTAATGATTTTCTCATTTCGGCAGGCCAAGTTGGTTGCCCAGTCAGCACACGAGTTAGCTTCCCCGTAAACATGTGTGAAAACACACATATCGAAGGTTTCACTTATTTCCTTTGCAACTTTAATAGCATTGTTTATAGACCAAGATGGCAGGAACACCTTATTCAAACAGTTTATAATATTCAAAGAGTCACCTTCACACCATACTCTGGTACAATTGGCTTCCTTTGCTAAAACCATCCCATGATAAGCAACCATGGCCTCAACAACATTGATTAGTTTGACTGCCAATAGGAATACATTTAATGGTTTTGCATTTTCTCCATTCATCCCTTAAAACCACACCACACCCTGCATTGCCAGGGTTACCCTTTGAAGCGCCATCGAAGTTGATTTTCATCCAGCCATGAGGAGGGATTTCCCATTTCACACCTTCTCTAGGATTAACCTGAAAGATGTCACTTCCCTTTAATATCCAATTCTTAAAAATAATATGATCATCCTGATCTTTGGGGTTGGCTATTCCACCCATGATGTTGATATTCTCCACCATATTTTGTTTGATTTTCTCAAAAATTATTTGAGCCTTAGATGCCTTATCTCTGAACACTCTTTCATTTCTCTCTTTCCATATCCCCCAACAAATATGAGGTAAAGCCAATCTCCATAACATAATTATAGACTTATTCCTTGAGGGGTGATGTCATGAATTAAAAACCTCTTGGACAAATTCCGGAAAGACCCAACTGATATTGAAGTAATCCAGACATCTAGCCTAGATGTCAGCAGAGAAGGGACAGTGGAAGAACAAGTGGTTAATGGTTTCCTCATTCTGCATACAAAGAAGACAAACACTAGGCATATAGAATCGTCTAATTTTGAGGTTATCAATAGTCAAAATTTTATTTTGAAGGACACTCCAGAAAAAAATATTCATCTTGGGAATTAGGCCTTTCATCCAAGCCTTAGCCCAGCTAGGACTCTCCAAATTAGAAAACTGTTGATTATAGAGAGAGGCAACATAAAATTTACCATTTGCAGTAAGTTTCCAGATCAGCTGGTCATCATCATCCACCACCACCATGGAATTCATTATTTTGTTCAGATTACCAAGGGAGGGATCAACTGAGGATAATTCCTTCCACTGTCCATCATTCCAGTAGTCACCCACCATAGTGCCATATTTTTCCTTACATTGAACCTGAAATTTGCCCCAATCAGGGCTATCACTCAACGGGGAATCAAACAACCAAGAGTCTTCCCAGAATTTAATGAGATTGTCTTTCCCCACCTTCCATTTCACACCTTTAGCA
This sequence comes from Cryptomeria japonica, assembly GCF_030272615.1. Lineage (NCBI taxonomy): Eukaryota > Viridiplantae > Streptophyta > Pinopsida > Cupressales > Cupressaceae > Cryptomeria > Cryptomeria japonica. The sequence continues at coordinate 614,464,102 of NC_081411.1, read as the reverse complement.
ATTAGATCTCTAGTTCTTGTAACATTTTTCTAGATGTTAGAGCCAATCAGAATATCTTCAGCATTGAGGAAACTTTGAAGGGTAGGGAATTGTCTTTTATACTTATTGTCCCATATCAATTTCCATTCTCCCTCAGAGTTATAACCTCTCCATATCTGCTTAGCCATGAGAAACTCATTCATGTCTCTGATTCTTCTAAGGCCTAGACCTCCCTTTCTTATAGGTTTACAAACCTTATCCCACGCAATCAGATTCATTCTCTTCTTTTCCTCAACCCTCATCCACAGAAAAGTTCTTTGAATTTTTTCAATAGCCTCTGCAAACTTGGCTGGAATTCTAAAAAGGTTGATGGCATAAAGTGGAATACTCTGAAGAGTAGATTTCAAAAGCTAGACCTTACCTGCCTAGCTGAGCAGAGAGCCTTTCCATCCAGCTAACTTCCTATGAAATTTATCCACAAGAGCACCCCAGAAAGTATCAGGTGGGACTTGACATAAAGGGAGCCCAAGATAGGAAGCAGGGAGATTCCCCAATTGGCATCCCAAAATGTTACTAATCTTTATCTGTCTTCTTTCCGGAGTGTTGATGAAATAGACAAAACTTTTAGACCAATTTATCAATTGACCAGTAGCTGTCCCATGACTGTCCAAAGCTTTCTTTAAGCTCCTAGAATCTTTCACTGTAGACTTCCCCATAATAATAGAGTCATCCACAAATTGATGATGGGAGCATACTTGGTCCACCAATGAAGGTTTCAGCCCACAAAACTCTCCCTTCTCAACAAGTTTACCAATAAATCTTCCCAAACATTATGCCATGATAATGAAAAGAACTGGGGATAGAGGATCCCCCTGTCTGAGACCCCTTGAGGATTTGAAAAAGGGGAAAGGAGACCCATTGATTAAAACATAAATAGAAGCAGAACATACCAATTGCATAATAAGACAGATACTTCTAGTGCAGAAACCAAAAGCAGAGAGAACATCCATCATAAATCCCCAGTCAACTCTACCATAGGCTTTAGATAGGTCAAGCTTCAAAAGAAAGCCTTCTTTTTTAACACTAGAGAGAGAGTGAAAATTTTCATGGACCGTGATTATCAAATCCAAAATTTGTCTCCCAGGGACAAAGCCACTTTGTTGGGGAGAAATGATAGAGGGGAGCAGAGTCAAGATTCTAGAGGTCAAAACCTTAGAGATGATCTTTTACAAAGAGTTGCATAGGATGATAGGTCTAAAAAGATCCATGGAATCAACACCCATATTTTTGGGAATAAGAGAAATGAAAGTACCATTCAGTTCTTTCAAAATTCTTCTCGCACAAAATAATTCTTTCATAGCACTGGAAACATCACCTCCAATAATATGCCAATACATTTGAAAAAAGAACATAGGGAAACCATCTGTGCCCGGGGCCTTGTTACCTTCAAAGGAGTTGATAGCTTTCAGAATCTCATCATTGGATGGTATAGCAGTGAGATAGGAGTTCTGATCTGCATCCAAGATAGAGGGGATACAATCTGTAAGGTCCTTTTGAGCCTGCAGGTCCAAGTTCTGATCCTTAGTCAAGAGGTTGGAGAAGAACTCTAGGGTTGTCTTCCTCATAGAATCTTCATCTTCAACAGTTCTACCATTGACTTTAAGCTGAGATATCGTATTGATGGCCTTGTGTTTCAAAGTGGACATATGAAAGTATTTGGTATTTCTATCCCCTTCCTTCAACCAAATATTTCTCGACCTCTGTTTCTAGAAAATTTCTTCTTTTGCTATTATGTCATGATGTTTCATGAGAATCTCATCTTCAACCTCTCTAGAGACCTTGGTATAGCCATTATTCTGAATCTCATCCTGCATATCTTTTAGATCTAAGAGAATGGTAGCTTTGGAAGAAAAGATGTTCCCAAAGGACTCCTTATTCCTGTAGTCATTGTTTGACACCCTACTTGGCTAGATTTAACAAGTGAAGGTTTCTTGGCCATCAAGTATGTCTCCTATTCTAGCTTCATACTGACTCTTTTAAGGCTTACTGGCTTTCTCATATGTCTTAAACTTAAGAAGTATACTTGGAAAGGTTAACTCGTAGTAAATATTCTTCCTTATGAAATCACATTTCATTTATTTAATCATTTGGTTAATTATATTGTTGAATCCATACTTGTGCTCATGAGCTAGCATCCTGCTCCCCCATGATCACAGGTATGAATTCTCAATCTAAGAAACTAGACTAATTTATCTATTTCCTCGTAATTGTATTTAAAATTCCCTTTCACAATTAAGCACTTTTCAATTTATAGTAATTAAGGTGTTAACAATTAGCAGCATTCATGCATCTCTATGCTAATTGCAAATGATTCATAGCCCATATTTGGCCACCGGTAATTGTTTAAGTCCAATTTGTCAACATATCTTTATTTACTAACTAGCAACATTGTTTTCCCATTCAGATTTATCTCTGTCTCTGGCTTCCTCTATAAGTTGTAGTATTTCTTGAGAAAAAAGATGCTCTAATGCAATGTTTCCCCATTCTGGTTTTGAAAGGAATTGCTCCATTAAGGACACAGAACTATGCACAAAACTAACCTCCCTTAAGATTTCTTGGTATATTATCATGCTTCATGTCTTAGTATGAATTTATATTAACTAAGTCATTTGGCTAATTCATAATTATATCTCTTTCAAATTCCCATCGCATGCTCAAAACTTCCAACTAGAAAGAGTTTGCAATGCATTTCAGCTAAGAATAAGAGAAACCTTTCTTGCAATTATTATACAATGCCATTTTTATTTCTCAAAAAACTTAACATATTTAGTGTACATGTAGCCTAGAAATTTGTTTGGAAAAAAGGTTGTGAAGGAATCCTTCTTTCTGGCTAGAAAACAATACCTCCTTCTATAGCTAGCTACGACAGTAAAGGTGCTTAGCCTTTTGAATTTTCTCCGCACCGATAAGAAATACAAAGTTACTTGGTTTTGCTTATCCAATTTTCAGAATAAAGACAAATTTGTTTTAGACTAAAATATCCTTACGTATTATATCTTACGAACTTCAAATATTTTCTTAATTTAACAGATGAAATTGGTTATATGTGTTTCAAATTGTTTCATGCCAATTTAGGTTTCACTAGCACCGAATTTCATTTTACTTCATCGTAATCTCATTTATTTTGCTATTTTCTCATTCCATTAATGTTTGAAGGGTGGTGATGATGTATTTTTATTTTTCTTAAATAATGTTGCATAATGCCTTATTCACATCGGCTAAGAACTGATGATCCTCATCTTGCACTTTAACTTATTACGAAGAAATTATTCAACTTACTAAAATATGGCAAAGTCCACTCAAGTCGAGACATAGCTCTAATGCTATACATACATGTTTATGTATGGTAAAACTTAAGTTATATATACATATGTGTGTGTGTGTGTGTGTGTGTGTGTGTGTGTGTGTGTCTATATATATATATATGTATTGTGGAGGGAAAAGACCAAGACCGGGTGACTAGGACCTAATCCCACTTTAGCCAACACATTGGGAATACGAAAGAGCCTAGGGAGATAGCTCACTTTGGCCACTTCTTGTGAGAAAGAGAGATCCAAGGATTATATCTTAGGGTTTATGTTCCTCTTGTTGTAAATGAAGGTAAGATATGAAAGATTGATCAACTAGACTAGGAGATGAACAATGGAGGGTACATAAACTGAAATTGAAGAAACTTGCAGATCTAAAACTGAGATACTAAAAGCAGAGAAGGGGGAGGAATTTGGATGTGTTCCTGATGCTAGAAAATGGACCAAACTGACCAGGACCAGGGTGCCATGCCCCTATCCCTGAGAATATGAAAGAAAGTTGCAACTAAAGGGCTGAAATCCTGAGATCTTGAGACACCACCCTATCAAAAGTCACTGAAAATGAGGGGGACCAGGGTGCCACACTCCTATCCTGGGTAGGACCAGGTCACCACGCCCCTGTCTCTGATGGATTTGGGGCAATTTGAAGCTTCTGGGCTATCCTTGTGCCTTTTGCAGATTTGGGAAGCCTTCCGGGTACCTATTTCTTCACCTGCAACTGAAAAAGAAGGGGGTTTGGGTGGCTATATGGCTTTGCCTTGGTCAAAACCCTATGTTGGTGATTTCCACCTCCACAAATAGATGATTTGTATAGTAAAATAGTGTGTGCAGGAATCTTGTGTGTGTGCAAGACCCTAGGATGAATGCAAACAATCTAGAGCAACCCTAAAGAGTAAACCCTAAATGCTTGTAATTGACACAGTAAATGCTCTAAATCAATGATGCAAAGTGATCTAAATCATGAATATAAATATGTAAATTGATGTAATGAAGCTCATATAAAGACATGAAAACAACATGAAACCATACCCAACCCCTAAGGGAGGGGTACATGCCAATCGTCAGTCGGTGATCTCTTATTATTCTTCAATGTCTTGAAGGCTCCTAATTGATGATGAATGCTTGACAAATACTTGACGATGCTTGATGAATGTTTTTCAAGACTCCACATAGGCTTCTCTTTCACTACATAGAAGGCTCCTTGTGCTCGCTAGCTCTTTTCGCCAAATTTTTAGGGCCATTAGATATGATGATATTAAAGAGAATCCCAAATTTACATCTGATTTCAAGATGTTTTGATATGTGAAATCAAGCCTTAAAGGTTGAAATAAGACATAATTAGGGTTTATGATTTAATGATTTATTAGAGGAATAAAATAAAAAGGGGCACACTTAGGGTAAAGGGCCCAATTTTATTATGTGGGGAGTGATGAAATATGACTTTAGATTTAATTTAATTAATTAATTAAATGTTTAAAGGGAAATTACAATGCAAGATGCAAACACACTAAGGCGGGTGCTAACTAAGCATAGAATTGTACCACCCTAGCAAGGGTGTACAATTTACAATGCTACATTTAGCCCCCACTTTAGTGATCATATGACACTACGTGCATATGCAAGCTAAAGTAAAGAAAAGTAGACATTTATGAAAAAAGGATATATCAACAAGTTGTCGGACGAAGCCCCCAACGGTATCTGCAGTACACAGTTAGGAACCGCACCCTACAAAATCACATGTTAGATAAAATCACAAAATCACCTAAATGCTTACTAAGGAAGGTGATGAAAATTCGAGGGTAGCTATATGCCCCCCCTATTTCGGCTTGCTAATTTTAGTGAGTTGAAACAGGGTATCATTTTTACCACATCGAATTGTGAAAGAAGATTGATGACAAATGCTCACAAGAAGATTTGATACAAGATCAAAAACTAATGGAGAATCATTTGGTAAGAAAGAGAACTAAACCTTAATTCCAACACAACAAAGAGTGAGGATTTGAGAACTCTCTAACACAAGATGAAAGATTTAAATGGAAACAAATGCAAGAGATATAATCCAAAAATGTAACTCCATAAAGGAAATTGGAAAAGAATGGAGGATTGAAATTACATCAAAGAGAGATTATTTATAGCAACACTCTTCTAAAAAAAAGGCAAGAGATCCTCATCAGGGACATGCACATTCACAAAATAGAAGGGTTTATTATAAAAGATACTACTCAATGAAGAAAAGAAATTGATGAATGATCAAAGACTTCCAACACCAAGGAGGAGGTCCCAATTAAGGATATGTACTTAAGATCCCCATGAGAGAAGGAATTCAAATATGAATACACCTCTACAATCAATAAGAAATCCTTATAGAAGACACTACTTCACAAAGGGGAAATTTTAATCTTAAGAAGGAAAGATGTTTGAAATCAATCTTGCCCCCCCATATATATATATATATATATATATATATATATATATATATATATATATATATATATATATATATATATATATATATATATATATATATATATATATAGAGAGAGAGAGAGAGAGAGAGAGAGAGAGAGAGAGAGAGAGAGAGAGAGAGAGAGAGGCTATTATGTTGCTTCCAAAAGTATGATTGCACGTGAAATTATACCATCACGAATGAAAATGAGCCCCCAGTAAGTGAGCTACCAATATCGCATAATGATGAGCAACATAATGGCCATTAATGTTATTTAAAAACATGATAGATTGAATGAGGTATTTGAATATGACATGTTAAATGCTCTACTACAAGTGAGATTAAAAATATGTATAAGATGATGGATGTTAAAAAGTCTTTAGAAAGAGAGAAGTTTATAAGAGAAGAATAGGCCACTAAGTCATACTTTTATTGCACACAAGAAATCTTAGGAGAGAGATAAGTGTAATTCATTAGAGCCTTATTCCTAGAAGAAGGGATTTAGAATGAGTAGAAAACAACATCTCATAAGTGGGATTAGAAATCTCTTGAGGAGATTCATAAAGAGATTTGTTCATCACCAAGATTTCCTTATGAGGGGGATGAGTGTTGAAAGAAGTAGAAGATGATTTAATTGAGGTGAGGTCATCATCACTACTAAATATAGCATTCACATTGACAGATGGTCTTTTAGATGCTTTGGTGGGCTTAGAAGGATTATATCCAAGTCCAAATGAAGCTTCATGTGTGTTATGTTCTAAAGGAACTTTAATTCCTTGTTCATTTGCACCACAACCATTTCCATCATAGCCACTCTTAGCTAAAATGTGAAAACCAGGACCATAAAGGGATGCCAAATCAGAAAGAGATGGTTGCGCCTCATAGGTCTCAATGCTATATGAATTAGAGGAAGAATTTGAAGAATTATCTAAATTAGAAATAGCTACAAAGTGGTTACTTAGTTGTTTAGAAAAAGTGGGTTGCTCTTTAGGTTCCTCCTTATATTTCTCCTTCTCAGTCTTAGATTATTTCCAAGATACTCTATACTCTCCTATAAAAGTAGGGGTAGAGTCTAGAGATCCTCAACATCATCTGAGAGCACTCCTTTAGGAGAAAAGATGTCCTTAGGAGGAGATTCCGATTGAGTAGAAGAATCGAGAGTACTAGAAGGAACAAGATCATTAAAAGAAATATACGTATTTGAAGAAGTAGGAGGATTAGGAGAAGAATTAGAAGTAGTTGAACAAGAAGATCCAGATTTTAATGGTTCTTGAAGATTGGTATCAACTAACAAGGTGTATGTCTTATTGTTATAAATGAACTTGACTTGCCTATGCAAAGTTGAGGGGACAACTTGCATGCTATGAATCCAAGGTCTCCCTAATAGAAGGTTATATGTCAGATTACCAGGCATGACATGAATAGGTGTAGGTAAAATAACAAGACCTACCTTAACAGGCAAGGTTATGACACCTAAACATTTTTTAGCAACATTATCAAAGCCTCGAATAGAAATAGAATCGAGTTCGATGAGAGAACGATCCACATTAATATTATCCAATAAGTCCACACCACAAACATTAAGGCCAGACCCATTGTCCACAAGGGTTTGTCTTATAGCAGTATCGTTGATAATAACCACAAACATAAGAGGATCATATTGATGTTGGATTTCATGAGAAGGTAGCTCATCTTGGGTGAATACAATTTGAGCTTTGGGTTTGTTTGTAGGATCAACCAAAGAAGCCATGTTATTAGGTGTCACTGCAGGTGGGACATCTAATTTTTTCAAAGCATCTTGTAACATCCCATAATAAGCAGGTGAAGTTTGAACCAAATCCCAAATAGAAATCTTGGTAGGAGTATCTTTAAGTTGTTCAATGAGATCATACTCCTTACTAAGAGTCTATGATATACAAGGTGATTGTGGAAGAGTAGGTTGAGAGGGAGGAAGTGAAGCTGGGGTAACTGGAAGAGGATTAGGTTGCCTATTGTTTCTTGTGTTGTAGGTATGAGAAACTGTATGATAACTCTCTCTAGTGATTTTCCTAGCATACTCATAAGGGCTCTTAGTAGGTTAACCTCCTTGCACAGTAATAATAGGTTTCTTAGGAGTGCAAAAAGAATCATTAGCATAACCACCTTGAACCACTAAGATAGGCTTACGCTGAGAACTTTGAGAAGGAAAAGCACCTTGAACTGTGAAGAGGGGTTTATTAGGTGTTTCATTGGCATATATCAAATTGATTGAAGATGGTTTAGGAATATCAAAGGTGTCCTTATGAATTTAAGAAGAAGAATAGACAATATTGTTGGAAGAATTGTTGATAGTCTCTTCTTGCACTAAAATGTTATCATGGATAAGATCAATTTTAGGAGATAGACTAGAAGTAGGCATTGATGTTTTAGAAGGAAGAGTATTAGTAGGAAAGGTCATATCATCCTTTATCATCAAAGGATGTACATGGGTAATAGACTCTCTAGGAGAAGGATCAACATTACTCTCTAAATTTTCACCTTTGAGAGGGAGACCTTTGAAAGAGATGTTAACAATCTCTTCTTGAACTAAGGTATCCTTATGAGTAGAACCTAGTTGGGAAGAAGGAGATGCCTTACCTTTAGAGGAAAAATGATTGAGATTCATGGAAGGTGATATGCTATCAAGAGAGTTACTCTCATAGGGTAGAGAATAATCAACACCCTCTTCTAATGGCTCATCCCAAATAGTGAGGTCATTGAAAAAAGTATTAGAAATATGTTGCACAAAGATGTCCTTATTGTTATTGCCAATTTTGGAAGAAGGGATAACATTGTTCATTAATTCTTCATCCTTAGGAGGGAGAGCATCACTACATGTGTTTGAATGGTCCTCTTGCCTCGAAATGTGTTCAATAGGATGTTTAGGGGAGAGAGAATTAAGTAAATTGATTATGATTTCATCTTCTTTTTCTAAGGCATATTTATGGGTAAGACAAGCTTCGGGCAAGGAGAAGCATTTCTCATTAATGCATCATCTCCAGTGGGAATTTTGTTGAAGTCAAAAGAGGAAATGCCATCACTAGGAAAAGTAGGGACAATACAATATTATTTCACAAAATGATCCTCATGAGGGGAGTATTATTTAGGAGGGAGATTAACATCTTTCTCCAAATATTCATGCTTAGGAAGGAGATCTTTGAAAGAAGTGCTCATAACCTCTTGTTGCACTAACATGCCCCCATTGGTAAGACCAAATTTAGGAGAAGATAAGTCAATGTCCATCAATACCTTTACACTTAGAGAGGCATCATGTAAATAAGGTAATGTAACACTAAGAAAGGTGTTTATGATATCATCCTCTTCCTCCAAGATAGCTAAAGCAGAAGGGCACATTTTAGGAGAATTGTCAAGATCACTCTTCAAAACTTCATCCTTAGAGCATGGAAGAGTTTTGAAGGGGTTTGTAAAAACTATTTTAGGCACTAAAATTTTGTCATAGGTAGGATGAGGTTCTTTAAGAGATGGAAAAATTGAAGCAAGGGAAGCTAACCCATTATCACATTTATGAAATGAATGCATCATGACAACAATTTTCCTCTTTCAAATGATAACATATGCAAAATAGAAGGAAATTTTCAATGTTAACCAATGCAAGCATTCTAAATGTTAATTTAGAAAATGAAATTTATGAGTGAAATGTGTTCCTAAATCAAATATGAAATTAATGATCCAAATTAAGCTATCCACAAGTTCAATTTTGAATTTTTCTTTTTAGGGTTTTAACAAAATTGACCTCTAATTTTTTTTAAAATTTGCAAGGAATTGAAACTTGTAAATGTAAATTTGAATTGAAATAGAAAAAACACACATATATAAGAACATAAATCAGAATTAAAGAAGATTGGATTCACGTCGAGTTCACCAAAATGTGGTGGGGAAAAAGCGAGATCGGGTGACTAGGACCTAATCCCACTTTAGCCAACACATTGAGAATACGAAAGAGCCTAGGGAGATAGCTCACTTTGGCTACTTCTTGTGAGAAAGAGAGAGCCAAGGATTATATCTTAGGGTTTCTATTCCTCTTGTTGTAAATGAAGGTAAGATATGAAAGATTGAACAACTAGAGTAGGAGATGAACAATGAAGGGTACATAAACTGAACTTGAAGAAACTTGTAGATCTGAAACTGAGATACTGAAAGTAGAGAAGGGGGAGGAATTTGGATGTGTTGCTGATGCTAGAAAATGGACCAAACTAACTAGGACCAAGGCGCCATGCCCTATCCCTGAGAATCTGACAGAAAGCTGCAACTGAAGGGTTGAAATCCTGAGATCTTGAGACACCACCCTATCAAAAGTCACTTAAAATGAGGGGGACCAGGGCGCCACACCCCTTTCTTGAGTAGGACCAGGGCACCACACCCCTATCCCTGATGGTTTTGGGGCAGT